>NW_008357929.1:10389693-10430411 GCF_000622305.1 Nannospalax galili | reverse complement strand
CCCGGCCTTCCTCTTCATCTACCTAAGAATGAGAGGCTGCACTCTGATCTGGATTTTAACAAAGGTAAAACTACTTTATCTTTCATACCCAACACATCGTTACCATATTTAACACGGTTGGCATAAATCCCTGATACCATCTAAACAAACCCAGTCTGCAATCAAATTTACCCAGTTGTCTGAAATATGTTCTTGCTGTTGATTATTCTAATCATAATGAAACAGCTTCCTTCCCCTCCCCTCTTTATGTTTGATTTCTCTTGTCTCTTAAATGTCAGTTAAGTCCTTTTACTCTATGTGCCTGCCTGAGTAATAACCACTATGTACAAAGTACCCTACTAGTAGCTGGACGATGAGGATGAACATGGCAGCTCGGCCCTCCAAAGGTAGATAGTCCCATGGGTACTGAGTGACTGCATTCACAAGCAGGTTGTCCTCTCTAACTTGTTTCTGCTCCTTAAACACTCTTCAGTCACCGTCTCTGCTGTAGAAATGGGCATTTGCCACATACTATTTACCAAATGGGAAGCCTTTAAGAAAACTACTTATGATTCTTGTAAAGTTTTTTTTTCCAACTTCAAGATTTTATAACTAATATTAACATGTAAACTCTTATTATTGGGAAATATAGTCTACAAAAATAAGAACACTGAGAACCAAAGACTGAGCTCAGTAGGAAGCCTTTGCCTAATGTGAACAAGATCCTGAGTTCAATCCCCAGCACTTACACACACACACATACATACACACACACACACACATACACACACACATGAAATAAGAACACTCCCCCATTTCACATTCACATTTCATCATCCCTGTCATCATTATGGAAATAGCTAACTGCTATCAGGTGTGTATTAATCTGTAGGTTTTCAGTAGATCACTCAATAGTCACAATTTTATGAAATGAGTGCTGTGGTTGTTAGGAATAGGAGTCACAGGTAGAAAAGAAAGCAACCAACCTCCACAATCTTTAGCAGTCAATGAGGGGTGGGAGCTGCCCTTCTGTCAGGCAGCAAGGGAGTTTAAGTATGTTCCTAGGTGTAGCTAGAGTTAAAAGTATTGACTAGGAGTGTTTGTAAAGGGCCTAGAGCCCACATTGTTTGGAAGGACTTGTTTGCAGAATAGAAATCGTTTTACAGATGAGGGTGGTATGTTCCAGGGCCATATCTGGAAACGGGCTAGCAATGCTCTAAGAAGGCCTCTCAGTGGTGTATGTGACTCCACTCAGATCCAGGCGACCCCAGACCCAGAAACCATGAGGCTCCTAAGAGGAGCTGAGTCAACCAACTCCCAGCCACCTGCAAGTTAACGAAAGCAGCCACGAGAAGTTAATGACCAATGCATTGTGATCACCAGAGCGTGCCCCACTGGCTGACAAACAGGTTTCCCAAGCCCTTAGCTGCAATTAATTCCTGGAACCCTGTAAGTGTAGAAAACATGTTTCACAGTAGATGTTTTTTTCTAATATGCTTCACCAGGTACAGACCCCACGCCCTCCATTGAGCAAGCAGCCCCCCAAACGGTCCCAAACGGCAGAAAAATATTCTTTTTCCTCACTCTTTCCCTTTATAAGCTACCCCTCTGCAGCCATTAGGCTGCTGGTTCTTCCAGCCCAGCCAAACCCAATTAAACTCTCGCTTTGCCAGAGTCCTCTTTGTTTCTGTTTCGCGGCAATTACGACCCCTGATACTTTTTTATCTAACAGTATGACCAGTCAAGGGGTTTTTGTGCAATCTCTCTTTAGTCATTACCCCTATTTACAGATGAGGAAACTGAGAGTCTGGAAGTGAAACGACTTACTCAGGGATCCACATGTAGAGAGCTGAGGAGCCAGGACTCAGAGCCTTCCGACTGAAGTCTGTTGTGTCCACAGCCCTGTACTGTGTGGAGAGCCGTAGGCCCCCACCCCAGAATATAGCAAGACCTGGTTCCTGGCAAAGCTGTTTTCCAGACATCAAGGCTGACCTGGTTTGAGATTAACCAGATGACCATACTTGAAAGCCTCACAAACATGTTGTTCTAACTCGGGCACTTACCACTTGAGAGACTCCCTCATTTCTCATGTCCGCTTGAGAGACTCCCTCATTTCTCGTGGAACTGCCTAAGAAACTTTTTGTATTACTTTGTAATCATGCAGGTGTAACCTTATAATTGATTTGTGGCCTTACTATAGAATTGTGATGTTACTATGGTGTTCTGTTAATAGAATTGCTCTGCCTCAATAGATTTATCCCTGCCAACTTCCCCCTTCCCCTCTCTATAAAAACTGTTCCTTTTCTATCAATAAATGAGACTTGATCAGAAAGCCTGTCTTGTCTCCATTCTTCGCGTCTCTTGTCCCTTTCAGTCCCCTCTCCTCTCTCCAGGTACCCACGTTGACTGTCTCGTGGGTCAGGACATCTGGCGCCCAGTGTGAGGGCTGGATTCGGAGGATCCAGTGAGGGAAGAAGATGCCCCCAAAGGAACGTTCCACAACAATTTTTCACTCTGGACACGCCGCGGGAACCTGCCTCGGCTACAACCAGAAGTAAGTACAGACGTCTGATTATGGGACAAGAAATAAGCAGGCATGAACTTTATGTTAAGCAATTGCAAGAAGCCTTAAAGACGCAAGGAGTAAAGGTTAAGATAGAGGATCTATTAAGATTCTTTGAATTCATTAAGGAAACCTGTCCTTGGTTTCCCCAAGAAGGAATAATAGATATTAAAGGATGGAAAAGGGTAAAAAATGCTTTAGAGGATTATTATAAGGTCTTTGGACCCAAGAAAATTCCTGTTACAGCCTTTTCCTACTGGAACTTAATCAGGGAATTAATAGATTCAAATGAATCCTCCACCGAGGCTGCCATAAAGCAAACTCCAGGCCTCCTACAAGGCCCCCCCCAGCAGCCTCCCGGTGATAAAATAATTCCCCCTAAGGAGATAGACCTCATCTCCCTTGACAGTGATGAAGAAATGTCACCCGAGATACATTCTAGGATTTCAAATCCCAAAAATGTTAAATCAGAGCCTAACTCTAAAGTCAGCACTGATGTCACGATACCCCAGTCTGGCACTGCGCCCACGGCTCCTTTTGAGGCGTGTTCCACGCCCCCTCCTTATCCTCTCCCAACAGTTCTACCTGCCCTCGAGGCATTCCCCACTTCTCCCCTCGTTACCCAATTAAGAAATGAAGTGGCGCTATTAAAAGAACAGCTAGCCCTAGAACAACAAAAGCAAGAACTGCTTGAGGGTCTTCAAGACCTATCAGTTAAAAGTAAACATTCCTTGCAAGGTGAGGCTTTCCCCGCCCTGCAGCGCTCTGTTTCCCAGCCTTTGAGACGACACCAAAAGACGATGATGAGCCCTCACTCCACTCTTGTCTCTAAGGCACATGTCTCCCAGCTTTGTAATTATATTTCTCGAACTGAAGGATTCTCTGAGTGAAAAGTGATGTGCTCAGTAGCAGTATTAACTGGCATCCATCTATTAAGTGTTCTTTACACAAACTATATCCTTCAGGTTCCCAAAAAGAAACAGGAGATCAGTTGGGCTATTTGAAGAGAATTTGCCAATTCTATGTACTAAGAGAGACTGAGGCAACTAACAAGGAACTTTTAATGCCAGGAGCTACCAATAGTAGTAAGCCATTTCCACCCCTATAGGCAGGAAAAAGACCCTGTCACCAGATTCCATCTGAGAACTGCTATCATGGAACAGGGCTTTCCTAAAGAAAGAGAGGTGACCAAGTTTCCCAACCTCAGTCACTTCCACAGATTCTTCAAACGAAACTTCTAACAAATACAAGATGATAGTCAAAAATCTCACAAAGAAAGCCATTTTCACCTGCCTGTAACCCTAGCACTCTGGAGGCTGAGCCTGGAGGATTGCAAGTTCAAAGCCATCCTAGGCTAAACAGCCAGACTCTGCCTTTAAAAAAAATGGGGGGGGGGGGAACCAGGTGCTGTACTTAAAGGAGCACAGTGAAAGGTCACCAGGAGATTCCAGCTCAACTCAAATGCAGATTGTGTTCATGGTGACAAAAATGAACAGCCCAAAGAGGTGGTTTAAAAGGGGGAGTGACATGGCCTGAAGAGAGGGCTCAGTGGTCAAAAGCACGAACTATTCTTCCAGAGAACCTGTGTTCAGTTATCAGCACCCACATCAGGTTCCTGACAACCACCTGTAACTCCGGCTCTAGATGGATCCTGCATCTCTGACCTCCATGGGCACTGCACTTGGGCACTTACCCCACAAAGATTCAGACATAATTAAAATAAAATAAATTATATGAAGTGAGGAGATATGACAGCTTCAGAAGTCATGAAATTAAAGCAGAAACACAGGCTGAATAAGAATGTTACTGGATTTCAAGGCCTCTGTGTACCCCAGGAGGAACTGAATGGCAGGGCTGATGTTCAGACAGATGCAAAGTATTGCTCTGCTGGTTAAAATGCTGATGTTCTATACTATATTCACTTGGCCAGAAATGGGGTCTGGGTGTGATGCAGCATGGATAGGTGGCCAAGGCAGTGTTGCTCTGGACCAGCTCAGGGTTCAAGGCATTAGGACAGGAAAATCCAATCCATGTTATTGGCAAGGGATATAACACAAGCTATCCATCCCAGACCATGTGGGCCTCACATGAAACCCAGTCAGTCCTGGATGCAAGAACCTGTTGTCTATCAATTCAATGAGACTGGTGGTTTTCCATGTGAAATTATGACTCAGACAGGAGGTTCACTTAATTAATGATGAAATTATTTGATATTTTGTATTACATGTTACAATCATTTAGAGGTACTTTTATGATATGTACTTTGAGTCAGATAATAAACAGGAATATGTATAGATGGGTAGGTGTGTGTGTATGCATGTGTGAGAATGTTCATGAGTGTTTATGTGTGTGCCGGTGCACCTGTGTGTCTGTATTCCCTAAGGAAGGTTCTAGAACAAAACAGTGTGGAGGAGGAAGGATTGAGATAGCTCTGGAGGCTTTAGAGGACCTTTTAAAGGGGGAGAGTGCTGATGGCTCAAACAACTGGGATAAGCTATTTTTAGCCACCTTGTATCTACAGAGTAGTTGTAGAGCCACTACTACACCATGTTACCTCTGCCACAGTGAGACCTGGGCTCAAGGGCTGTCCAGGTGATCTTTCAAGGAGAGGTTTGACCAATGGAATCAAGGGTTCCAGCCTTGCCATATCTCTGTCCAGGCCCAGCAGAACTTGTGCTAGGGTAATCTAGGATGTGCTGAAAGTCTAGAGCCAAGAATGTACTGGCAGAACCTTAGAAGACAGAGTCTGACTTTAGTCACTGCTTGTCGCCCCTTCCTACATCTTCAGTCATGGAAAAGTCAGCCCTTCCTTGTGGTGAGATCACCCTGGCCATGAGCTAGTCAGTCACCATTCATCAGATGGGCCTTGGAAAAGAGATTTGTCCAAGGAATGGAGATCTTTGGATATAAAGGAATCTAGCTGCAACCTGCCAGTATGAAGATCAGCTCTAAACAGAAATGAATTCTCAGGCTATTGGCACTGTCCTTTGTGCTCCTGTGATGTAGATATTAAGAACTATCAGGTATAAGGATAATGTGGTGGTGCTCACCTCAAATCCCAGCCCTCTGGAGGCTGAAGTATAAAGATCACCACAAGTCAGAGGCCAGTTTGGGCTACAAAATGAGTTAAAGTCCATCCTTCAACACATGATAAGATTCTTTCTAACAAAAGAAGACCAAATGATTTCAAGGTTGTATGCCAGGAATCAGACAAGGCAGTTCATGTGGATGTTATCCATACAGTTGCACAGTGGCCTGGTGAAATAGGGATTGTGGTTTCCCCTCATAGACCAAAGAGGAAAGCGAAGCTCAGAGAGGCAAAGACCTGTCCAGGTTAGAATTCTAACCCAGAATAACTCTAGAATAGAAGCTGCTCCCCCATCCCTTCTCAATCCCTCCCAAGCCTGTGCTCCACCAGCCTTCCCTAGAACATATTCTGGGCCCCACCCTGTAGCTGGACAAAATGTATTCGCTTTGGATTCTGTACACAGAACAGGGAACCGAATATGCAGAGGAGGCTTACAGATGGAAACAGAACATGGTGAATGCTTACCCTCAGCTCACCTTCTTCTTATACAGTCAGGATTCTATGCGGGGAATGGTCTTCCACAGGAGTGGGTCTTTCCACATGAATTAACCCAATCAAGACAATGCCCCTCAGGCATGCCCAGAGGTCCACCTCCCAAGTAATTCTTATCAAGTTGGCTATTGAGAGTAACCACCACAACTCTATCCCTTCCCAACTTGACATGTAAATATTTTTATTGAATTTTTGTGATTTTTATACAATATAGTTTGATGGCATTTAGATCTACTGAACTTCCCCCCACTGCTCCCTGTCCAACTTAATGAATGCATGTGTGTGTATATATGTGTGTGTGTGTGTGTGTGTGTGTGTGTGTTGTTTTTTTGTTTTTTTGTTATTGTTGGTTTTTTCCCTGAGTGCCTTGGGAGGCAGAGGCCAAACACATCACTGTAAATCATGACCATTCATCCTTTGTCTCCAAAGTCTCATGTTTATCTCATAATACAAAATACAATACAATTTCTAAAATTCTCATTTTCTTTAAAAATTCTAACAGTTTAAAAATCCGTAATCTACCTCTTACCTGAGCCACAAGGCAAGCTCATAACTGTGAGATCCTATAAAATCAAAAACAAGTTTCATACTTCCAATATAAAATGACACAGAATAAACATTCTCATTCCAAAATGGAAGACTCAGAGTATAGTGAGGAATGATATTACCAAAGCAAGACCTAAATCCAGCAGGGAAAACTCTGACATCTGAGGCTAATGATGACAACAGCTGGGCTCCAAAGGGATTAGGTAGCCCCACGCCTCCAGCTCAACCATCTCTAGCACACACATCCTCTCTCTTAGGCCAACTCCGCTCCATACCTGCAACTTTCCTCAGCAAAGGTACAATAATATTGTCACTGCAGTATCCTGGGGTCTCCATTACAACTTGGGTTTCAGTTTCACAGCCTTATCCAGTGGCATCTCGTGGTCTCTGTGTAGAGACTTCAACCTTAAAACATGTTGGCTGGACTTCGTTACTATCTGAAAATGTGGGGCAAGCCTCATGACCCCTCAATCTTGCATCTGTCATGCCTGCAAAATTAGTACCATGTGGATGATGATGCTAAATTGGGCTGCCAGATGAAGACAGAGCCTGGCCCCACTGGGCCACAACTGGATTAGAGTCTATATGCTGACCTGGGGGAAACATTTCCATTATAGAACTGAGAACACCTTCAGTTTGGGCTTTCTTCCTTCAAATGAATTTGGATTTTCACAAGACAGAGCCCCTAAAGAGTAGGACTGTGCTTCAGAATACTATTCTTACTGTGTCAGTGCAGTCCTTCTTCATAGAAAGTCCCTCACCCTAAGTTCTGTACCCCTGCTATCCAAGCCAAACCTGCTTCAGTGGTAACCCTAAATCTATACCTCTTTAATCTATTTTTTGACGGAGGGGCAGGGGGACATGTTTTTGTTCCAAGTGGCCCATTTTAAAGCTCATGGGCTAGAACAGCCAGCCAGGGTGGAACAGCATTACATAGTCCTGGAAAATCCCATCTTCTCTCCAATGGGAATTCTACTGAGAATAATCCCTGCTGCCCAGCACTTCTTTCCCATCACCACCATCACGTTGATCTACCATCACCTCCATTTGCAGGACATTACCTTTCACGTCTACCTGATCCCCGATGACTGCACCATTCAGAAGGTGAAACTGAGTACCCCAAAGGCCAGGCCAGAGTGGGCTGACAGAGAATGTGAAATATAGCTAGAGATCACTTCCAGAGAAATCATTACCCGGGAGTGAGGAGAACCCTGGTGTGAATGATTCTGCTCTTTGTTCAGCCTTGGTTTGAGTCTCTCACAGCCTAACTCTCCCCAAACTGCACTGTCTAGCCTTCTACCAATCTCTGCATAACCTCCAATAGCCTCTCTCCAGGCATCAGAAGGATGGGATGGCCTCATGCCCAACATGTAGCGTTTCCCTCTCTCTCTCTTCTTCTCTTACAGTGAACTTATTCCCACACTGAGCATACTTGACAAAGGCCAAGTATGCAGCTGTCTGTGTGATAGAACACAGGGAATACAGGGGAGCATGGTGTATAGATGGTGTCAACACTCACCTCATGGGCACAACCCCCACTCCCACACAAATGTACTTACCCACCATCTCACCTTATTCAACAAGATTCTCAAGGGCAGAAATCTCCTTGAATCATTGTCTAAAATGTTCCCTAGGCCATAGATGATGAAGAAATGAAGTTCTAATTTTATGCAAATACACAAGCCACCCCTGCTGGATGCCCTTTACATTGGCTCCTGCTATACTGTGTCTGGTTCTGAGAATCTGGAAATCATCCCCAAGGTGAGAATCCAGGTGTTTGCCCATCTCCAAGATCAGACTCCAGATGTGGGGAAACCTAGGGAGCAGGCCTCGGAGCTTTACGAGAAAATTGGTGTAGGATAGAAAGCCAGTGGGATTTGGGGTGAGCAAGAATATAGCAAACATAAGTGGAAAAGAATTTAATGTGATGGAAGATCAGGTTCAAGATGGGAAAGATGATGGACTTAACTTAGGAGCACTTCGAAGTGCCATCTAGCAGAAAAGCACAAGGAATCCACCTACAGTTGAACACTCTGGGTTTATTACTGTGCTGAACATACTCCATGGAGAACTATGGAGATTCTCAGTAAAAGAGTGCTAGAAAAAAAGTACTGCAGGAGTTCAGTCTTGGTTGGGTAATTTGGGGGCAAATCTAAGGAAACAGATTTGTTCCAGATTTAATGCTGTCAAGAAACAGAACAATCTGTTCCTGGGAGTCTCAGCACATCTTGGTCCTGGGCAGAGAGGACTGAGGCAAGCAGAATGCTGGAATTAGTAAAGGCGTAGCAGCCCCTCACGTCAGCATGCTTGGGATGTACAGGCTGCCTGGCAACCTTTCTGAAGTAGGTGGCCTGTGTTTGTCCAGTGGGAAATAACGAGGCTCACTGATGTCTATCTCTGAGTGTTATATCAGCTTCTAGACACTAGGGACTGCTTTCTCTCAGAATCCTGCCCCTTGCTTTGGGGTGGGTCCACTAGTCATTGAACTATAATAATCAAATCTTCATTATTGGTACATTTAGACATAAAATGCCTTCAAGGGCTCATATACTGAAGGTTTGGAAACCAGCTAGTGGCACTGTTGGAATACAATGGGGTTGTGAACACTGACTTCATCAGTAGATTAATCAATCCATTGATGCGTTTACACTGAATGGATAATTAGGGAGTGCAGCCTGGCTGTGAAAAGTACCTCACTGTGGTCATGCCTTTGAAGAGTATATCTTCGCACAGAGCCCTTCCTCTCATGATCTTTCTGCCAGCTACCCCCTGTAAGGTAAGAAGTTTTGCACTGACAAGTCCTCCCCACTAGAGTGTCCCAACTTGTCCCAAGGCCACAGGGATGGGACAAAGTGGCTGTGGAATGAATCAGTGGACCACAGTATATCTTTCATCCTTTTAGTTGTTTTCTCAGGTATTTTTCCATAGCAGGAACAGGCTGACCAACACGACACTGACCACATTTTACAGCCTGAGATCAGAGCAGCTTCCACTGAATGGTAGTCTGTGTTTGAACCAGGGCTGTGTGAGTATAATGGCATAGGCATGACAATTGACGTGGCATGTGAGAATCAGGATAGGATACATCATACAACCACAACACAGACAAGTCAAAAGGGCCAGTCTTTGTAACAGGTCTGAAACCTGGATGTCCAGATTTTGAGACCCAGTCTATTAAAACATATCTAGAATCCATCTGGGTCTATTGAAGAAAGCCCAGTTAGCCTGGTTTTTGTTTTTGTTTTTTTTTTTTTCCTCTTATATCAGCTATTTTTTTCATTGCAATACAATATACCTGGCAAAATAACTTAAAAGAAGGAGAATTAATTTAGTCTACAGTTTAAGAGGATGCAGTTCACTGGGACAGGGACAGGAAGACAAACTTCATGAAACAAGAGTATGTGGCTGGACTCCTCACATCTCAAAGTTTTGGGAAGCAGAGAGTGGCGAATGGTGGCACTCAGCTGGCTTCTTCTTCGTGCACTCCAGGACCCCAGTGTGGCCGCCAGGGGAGCAGCCACAGGGCCTGAATGGATTATCACAGAACTGAAAAAAGACCAGGGGACTCGTGAGATTTCTTCGCTTTTATTTCTTCACACACACGACTGCCAAAAAGCCCTGTTACAGCTGAATGTCCACGGCACAGTGAACCATGATAAAGAGGCTAGAATTCCGCAGTTCAGCAAAACACGAGCAAGGTAGGATTATCACTGCAGTATGCCTTCCTTGGAGAACAAGTGTCTCCTGAGAAACTAGAGGAGTCCTGGCATTGCGGAGATGACTACCCAGCAAGCATTCTTGCATAAACTTTCTCATGAGTCAAGGTTTTCCAGACATACATGCTCAAGGTTCAGTTAAATTTACCAAACATATTTTTAAAGCCATAGGAACACTATTTCACAGTCCCTTCAACCCGGCCCAAGAGATTGTGCCATTCAGTCAGGACGGGTCTTCCCTACTCGATTAACGGTCCCTCACAGAAACGCCAGAATTATGTCTCCTAAGTATTCTAAATCTAGTCAGATTGACAATATAGAATGCAGCAAAACTGTCCCAGTTTCAGCAAGCATAAGTACACAAAAAAGTATTGTCTATGGTTAAAAATACTGCCCCCATGATTAGCTATTGGGTCTTAATGTACAAAAGAAGGAGGAGGATGATAGATCCAACAGTCAGTTAAGTTCGGAATAGTTTTTTATTTTTTTTATTTTTTCCTTAAATGGTAAAAAGAAAACATAAAGGATGAGAAATAAAGCGGGTGAAGATTATGGAGATTATATTAGTGCTTTAGAGTGTGTAAGAAGTAGTAGATAAATATTGGTAATAGAGTACAGTAGTGGGAAAGGGTGCTGATGTTCAGAAAATTCACCCTGTTCTGGCATTCCAGGTTAAACTGTCCTGCTCAGAAGGCAGCAGCCTCTGAAGACTTCTTGGGGTTCAGTTCAATGTCTTCAGAAGGACAATGCATCTTGTAGTTAGAAGGATGCACTGTTTATATTTGATTGGGAAACATGAAATCAAGGATGAATACTTAAGACTTTTCCTGAAGTATCCATCGTTAACAAGATTAAGAGGGATAGGGGAGAGAGAAGCAGAGAGGGAGAGGGAGATTCAGAGATTCAGAGAGAGAAACAGAATGAAGAGAAAGGAGGGAAGGAAGGAAGGAAGGAAGGAAGGAAGGAAGGAAGGAAGGAAGGAAGGAAGGAAGGAAGGAAGGAAGGAAGGGAGGAAGGAAAAGGAGATGGTTCCATTATTTGACAAAGGTTAAACCAGTGCCAAAGATAGCCTTCAGCAGAGGTAGTTCAGCGGACCTGGCAGGCAGATCTATTAGCTTAGAAAGGTGATATTCTAGCAGATATGACCTCCATAACAATTAAAGAATGGAGACCAAGTTCAGTAATAGAAAATGCTAGGAAACAATACAGCATTGTGAGAGAGTGACTTGGGCACTTTGACTGGGAGGTCAGACAAGCATATCTGAGAAGATGTCTCTTGAGTTGAGGCCTCAGTGACAAGAAGGGAGCAGGCATGTGGGGATTTATGGCAGAGTGTTTCAGACACAGGGAGCATGTGCAGAGGCATAGAGGTGAGAGCAGGCTTGACACCTCCAGTGACACAAAGGAGGTCAGTATGGCAGAGTCAGTGCATGCAGCAAAAGACTGAGTAAGACCAGGGCTTCTTGTATCTAGTAACCATGGTGTGGAGTTAGATTTTGTTCTAAGTGAAATGCAAGGTCTTGGTGGGTCTTAAACATGGAGATAGAGTACCTGGTTTATTTTGATAAAGATTCTCCTTGGGTTTGGGATGATGGCTCAGTTGGCAAAGTGCTTATTGTACAAGAAGAGGATCAGATGTAGAAAGCTAGATGTGATGGTGCACACATGGAAATCCAGTGCTGGAGAGGAGGAACCCTACAGCTTGCTGGCCAGACAGTCCTGCTGAATTAGAGAAAACTATGTTCAATAAGAGACCCTGCCTCAAAAACCAAGGTGGACAGCAATGGAGGAAATATCAATGTTAACTTCAGGCCTCCGCATGCAAGCCACGCATGCACAGACAGGCACATACAAACACTCAAAGATACCTCTGACCCTAGGTCAGATTGTATGATAGGCAGTCAAGAACAAAATCTGCTGCAAGTCAAAAGTCTCCTGCAGTACTGTAGGTGAGAGATCTTGATTACTTAGATGAAGAGGGTAACTGGTTTTTTGAACTTAGGGTATCACATATACTAGGCAAAGACTTTACTGAAAAGTCTGACTGCATACTGCTCAGGTCCTAAGAACTAGAGTGAGGTCAAGTTTAAAGGCAATGGACCAATTTCTTTGGCAGAAAAAAATGTCAAGACAGGAGAGCATTCAAGCTGTGGTGTGGCTAATGCTTACTGCACTTCTCAAGGTCTACTGTGAATAAGAACAAAAAGTTGGGAAGGAAGATATATAAATGCTAAATTTGGATAGGAAAAGAGTACCAACAAAGATAAGTTGTAGCTAATGTAGGAAGTGAAGAAGAACCCGCTATTCTGTGCTAGAACAAAAGGAAACGTGCCCCAAGAACAAGACCCTACCATCAAAAGCTCCAACTTAGGGAAATACAAATGTATTTAAAAGAAGCAATTCTGAAATGAGAATGCAGCTAAAGGGATTCCCTGCTCAAAAGCAACTGCCTAGAAAATTGTTTCCACGGATTCAGCAACCAAAGCACACAGCTGTCACTACAGCCATGGCTCAGGGGGTCAGGCTGTATCCTAATGTGGCATCAGAAATGATACTGGTTTTGCATACATAAAATATACAAGATTTAGAGTAACTGAGTCTTACTCTATGGTTTCAGTGACTACCTGAAGCCAGGCAATGTGTGGCAGGATTGGATTTCCCACAAAAGACCATGTAGGGAGAGATGTAAAGATGAAGCCTAAGTTCCAAAGGATACCTGAAAATGTTGGAGGTGCCAGGATGATGAGACATCTGCAGAGGAAAGTTGCATGCTTGGAGTCTAGTTGGCCCAAGGGAGAGACAAATTGCAGGTGCAGCAGAACTGCAGGGGCCGTGATACCCAAGCCCTTTGGAGCCTAGATGATTTCATCACAGGCTCCAGACGCTAGGAAGGAAGCAGTGGATTTGTTGCTTAACCTTCTAGCTTTCAGTCTTGACGTCAACATTCCTTGCAATACCCGTATTCTTCTCTTGGAATAGGAAGGTTTACTCTGTGTCATTGTATGCTGGACATATTGGACTTTTTATTGTATGTTCAGGGGTTCACGGTTAAGGGATCATCTGAGTTTCAGAAGAGATGCGGAAGAACAGCACATACACTTTTTAATATTGTTGGAGCTATTGAAGACTACGGGAGCTTTTGATGTTGAATGCACTTTGCATTAGGAGATGTTATGATTTAAAAGTGATGCATATGAACATCAAGTTACCAAGGAGTGAAGTTGTGGTACTATTGTTAATTTGATGGGATCTAGAATCACCAGGAGGCAAGTTTATAGTCCTACCTTCAACATGATATAGGTGAGGTTAGTGTCTGAGTGTCTATAAGGGATTTACCTAGATTAGGTGGAAGTGGAAAGACTCAACCTGAATGTGGGCAGCCCTGTTCCATGGACTGGGATCCTGAATTGAATAAAAAGGAGAAAGTGGGATGAGCACTGGCATTCCTCACCCCCTGCCTCCTGACTGCTGATGCCACGTGACCAGCCACCTTGTGTTTCTTGTACAATGGTTTCCCTGCCAAAATAGGCTGTACTCTCAAATTGTGAGCCAAAAGAAATCTTTCAGGGCTAGAGAGGTGGCTCAGTGGTTAAGAGCACTGGCTGCTCTTGCGGAAGACCTGGGTTCGGTTCCCAGCACCCACATGTCAGGTAACAACTGTCTGTAACTCCAGTTCCAGGGAATCTGACACCTCTTCTGGCCTCCACAGACATTGCACAACATGGGTGTACTTACATGCAGGCAAAACACTCATATATATAAAATAAAAATAAATAAATAAACATTTTAATGAAACCCTTTCATCCTTGAGTTATATTTGCCAGGGCATTTTATCACAAGAAGAATAATTAATACCTTTTACTTTAAGACCCATCAAGAATGTAGATTGCCTAGAGAATTCAACATGGCAGAAACAGAGGAAGACGGGTCCAAGGAGAGGTTAAGGGAACAAGATCCAGCTTAAGATATATAAGCACTATTTGTAGGATGAGCTCTCAATCATTCACAGATGTTATGGTTTGAAACTGAATTGTACCTCACAGGCTTATATATTTAAACACTTGGGCCACATGTAGTGTTATTTTAGGAGTGAGTATGCAGAAAACTTAGAGATGTGAAGTCTGGCTAGCAGAAGCAGATTGCTTTTGGAAGGTCTTGGAGGTTATAGCCTAGACACAGCTTCCTGATCCTCTGAGATATAACAAGCTGAGCCACAAACTCCTGCTGCCAAGGATGGAATGTCAGCTGCCATGCATTCCCCACTATGAATCATTGAGACAAAATAAACCCTTCCTTCTTAAGTTGGTTCTTGTCAGATGATTTGCCACAGCAATGAGCAAAGAAGCTGAACAATGTGGTTCCCAGATGAGGCCTCCTTCTTCTGAATCAGCAGGTGTGTTCAAAAGTGGTGATTGACCAGTACAAAAGATAATCAATGCCCCTATGGGGTGAGCCGGACCAAAAAGGTATCAGGATGGTGAGAGAGATTGCAGTCTGAGCATGAATACTGGCTTTCTCTTTCTCTTTTCAGGAACTGGAGCTGTGCTACCGGAGTCCCAGACAATCCCAGCTCTTCTCTGAGATCCACGTTGGCCACACAGGTTCCAGGATTAAGTTACAATTGAGAGATAAGAAAAATATGTTTCTTATATGGGAGGCCTTGTTGAAACCAGGTGAAGTGACATCAAGTCCAGAGACAAGAACAGGAAAATCAATGAGGGTGGGGACACATATTATTACTATTTTGGGGTATCAAGAAGTAGACCAGGAAAGTTATGTTGCTTTTTCAAGTTCCATAGCATGTGATACGGTCTTGAAGTCTGACTCTGTGTTAGTTATCTTTTCCTAATTGTGACAATATACCAGAGAAAACCAACATTTAAAAGGAAAGGTTTGGGCTGGAGAGATGGCTCAGCCGATAAGAGCACTGACTACTCCTGCAGAGGACCCTTGTTGGATTCCCAGAACGCACATGGCAGCTAACAGCCATTGGTAACTCCAGTTCCAGGGGATCTGACACTCCCTTCTGACCTCTGCAGGCATTGTGTGACATGGGTGCACTTTCACACATGCAGGCAATATACACATAAAATAAAAATGATAAAGAAATGAAATGTCACAGAAAAATTAGAGACCAACAGCCGAAGTCAGATAAGGAGAGGAAGTTTAATTTGACACTAGCAGGACTGACCCACAGATAAAAAGAGTCACACCCCTCACACTTTGGAGAGTTTTTATGCTCATATATGAGGAATGTAAGCAAAAGGTACATAGCACACACATGGGAATTAGGTAAGATAACATATGGAGGCAAAGGTTACAGGGATGTGAAAGCTTTGGAAAACAAAGACTTTCATCCTGAGTAACCACAGGGGGGAGGGGGAAGACTCCTGCTCACCTCCCCCATACCTATCTCTTATCTGTTTTCCTGCTCCAAAGTTCTTAATTACATCACATTGAAAAAGTGTTTAGTCATAATAAAACAAACAAGCAAACAACAAACAAACAAACAAACAAACAATAAATAAATAAATAAATAAATAATAACAAATAAAATGGAAGGAAAGGTTTGTTTTGGCTTGTTTCAGTCCCAGATCACCTGCCTTCATCACTTTGGGACCGAAGTGAAGCAGAATATCGTGGTAGTGGGACCACGTCAAGGAGGCAAGGTAGTTCTGAAGTAGAGATGCAGAAATACACAGATCCAGATAGATATAGATCCAGATTCAGATACAGATCCAGATACAGATCCAGATACAGATCCAGATACAGATGATCCAGATCCAGATCCAGATCCAGATCCAGACACAGGAGGAAAGGAGTTCAAAACAAAATATACCTCCAATGACAGACATCCTCCAACTCCCCCCCCCGTAGTTTCCATTGTCATTCTCATATTCACTCAGTTATAAATGCATTTATGTGTTCATAAAATCACAGCCCTCATAACCAGTCACCTCTGAATACTGCTGCAGGACTAGTCTTTCAACACATGAGCATTTAACAAGAACCATATCATATTCAAATCATTACATACTCCAGCCCTTTTAATTTCTCTCATACCCTGGTATCCACCTACTGCCCTTGAACTGCTAGCTTTTAACATTCACAAAGCCCCTGACATCATTGTACATGATGGCTCAACTTTACAATGGAGGCAAGCATTCAAAGGTTCTATGACTGGTTAATAAAACCAGTTTTGCCAATATTAAATACTCAATTTGATCAATCTATATTTTCTTTTTAATAATAAATTTCATTTTTTGAGTTTCTCACATGTGTATAATATATTCTGGTCACTCCCCCCACATACACCTTTCCTTATCTTTTGACCCCAGGCAGCCCCACTCTTTCCTGTAAATGCCTTTCGCACATTCATGGCTTTTTGCTTTGTTTTGTGTTCTACAGAGTTTAACTAGGGCCGTCTCTGCCGTCATCTCAATTCACTGGAAAGAAAGGCTTCTCTGACGAAGGCTGAGTAGCCTTTGTGATATAGACATAGATATTCAGAAGGTTATTTGATACCAAGTGTAGCTGAGCAGCAGCCATAGCTTCTTCCCAGGACCTAAGACCTCCTTAAACATGGACTTTTTTAACCTGCTTTATAGTACTAGGCATGGCTTGCATTTTGTGCAGAGGGCCCCAAGTCCTACCTGGGAGTAGTTGGCTACTCCATAATGCTTGTGCCACTATTGAAGCAGGGAAGACATCTTGCCTAGCAGGTTAGTTTTTATAGTTCACAGAGTTCACACCTGGGTAAAACCATTGATGCCTCTTCCTCTCCAGCAGCCTGCACAGCACCATCTGACACTATGGAAACCAGCCAGCAGGGAGGATGCTTACAACTCAGTCCCAGCTTCATTTCTCTAGATCTTGCATTTAAGGTACATGGTATATTCAGCAATAGGGTCTTATCAACTTGGACTGGTGAGCATCCAAAAAGGTAGTGAGAAACTGAATTATTTTATGGACATATGGGACCTCTGAAATCAACAACTCCTATGGATGTATCCCACACCTGTAACTAAGTTTTTTATTTTATTTATATTTTTGTATGAGTGCTTTGCCAGATGTATATAAGTATGTCCATGAGTGCAATGTCCAGGAGGCCAGAAGATGTTGGATCCCCTGAAATTAGAGTTAAGGTCAGATGTTGACCACCATGTGGGTGTTAGAAATTTTTCCCAGTTTCAAACATTTATCTTTCATAATTTCATTTTCCTTGATACACCAATAAAATTCCATTGTATATATATATATGTATCACATTTTAATTATCTATTCCTCAGTTGATGGACACCTAGGCTGATTTCATTTCCTAACTATTGTAAAATGAAATGCAATGAACGTGGAATTGCCAATGTGTGTGTGTAAGGTACATAATTCTTTTGTATAAAAGCCCAGAAATAGTATGGCTGAGTAATGATGAAGATCTAGTTCTAGTTTTATAACGAGCCTCCAGACCGATTTCCAAAATGGTTGCATAATGTACAGTTCAACTAGGAGTGTATTCATGGTTTCCTTTTCCCCACATCCATGCCAGCAGCTGCTGTCATTTTTATCCTTGATGATGGCCATTAAAACATGGATGAGGTGGAGTCTTAAGGCAGTTTTAATACACGTGGCTAATGACCAAATGTTTCCTAGCTATTTGTATTTCTTTTTTTCAGAACTGTTCAGTTCCATAGCTCATTTTTTTAATTGGGTTGTTTTGTTTCTTGGTGGTTAGTTTGTTGAGTGCCTTGTATATTCTAGTTACTAATCCTCCATCAGAAGCATAACTGGCAAATATTTTCTCCCATTCTGTGGGCTATCTCTTCACTCAGTAGTTTCCTATGCTACACAGAAGTTTTTTAGTTTCATGAAATCCCGTTTGTCAGTTCCACGTGTTAATATATTCAGACTTCCCAGCACTATTTGTTCAAAGACTGTCTTTTTCTAGCATATATTTTCGTCTGCTTTGTCAAACATCAATCAGGTAGCTGTAGTTGTGTGGATTTATCTCTGGATCTCTACTGCATTGCCCTATGTGTGGTCTGTTTGTCTGCCAGCACCATGCTGTTTTTATTAGTATGGCTCTGTAGTACTATCTTGAAATCAGGTATGATGATACCTCTCACCGTATTCTTTTCATTTTGGATTGCTTTAGTTATCCTTGAATTTTTATGCTTCCATATGAATTTTAGGGTTTTGTTATATTTCTCTGAAGGATGTCCCTGGAACCTAGATTTTGAATGCATTGAATCTGTAGATTGCTTTTAATCAGATATCTGTTTCACAATATTGATTCTTTCAATTCATGAGCATAGGAAGCCTTTCTATCTTTAGTGCCTTCTTCAATTTCCTTTTTTGATTTTTAAAGTTTTTGTTGTTGTTGTTGTTGTTGTTTTTTGGTAGAAGTCTTCCATTTGCTTGGTTAGATGTGTTATCAGACATTTTGCTGTTACACTTTTTGGCTATTGTGAATAGCACTGCCCATGTTTTCAAGGTGAGATAGACAAGAGAAAATCAAAAAGTGAACTTTCAGGGGTAAAGCAAACATAGTCTTAGCCCAGCCCCTCAATCCCAAACCACTCTCTCCTAATCAGCACTTCTGAGGATAATAAGCCCTTGTCAGCTGTCACACAGTAGTGGTAGCTCTTGAACTACTACAAACAGGTGGTCAAGTAACAGGCTTTGCATGGCTTTGGCTTGAATGAGAACTCACCTGCACCTGCACCAGCATCAGACTCAGTTTGAATCCCACTTGCTTACAAGCTGATCTGGGAAAATTACTTAATTCATATGAGTCTGAAGCTCCTCTCTGTAAAATGAGGATCATAATGACCAACAGGTAGGATGGTTGAAAATGTTTAATACAATGATGTTTGTGCATGCCTCATGCAGTGATCCTTAGTAGATGGGAGCAATGTTGTTATTTTTCCTTATATGAAGCCAACTTCTGCCACCTGATTTCCCTAATACTGTCCTTTGGAGCTCATCAAGGTCTATTCCCTTCTTTGTGGAAAAGTCTTCAAATACTGGAAGACTGGGATCATATCCTCTCTGACTCCACTTAGGCGTATTAAGTACCTCCATTTTCTTCCATCCTTGCTCCAGTGACCCAGTCACTTTCCTCACTAGATGCTCCAGTTTATGCATCAGTCAGGATGGAACAAGACTGTCCAGTCAGTATGCAGTATAAGCAACATCATCCTAATGGAACAAAGGTTTCCAGTACGACAACCTGGATCCTTGTGCCCGGTTCCGTGAACTCTTAGGGCACAGTAAACTTAGGGTCTTCACACACCCTCAGAACTTGTTTTCATGCACTGGAATTAATTAACTTCTTTTATTTGTTCTGGTTGTTGTTAGTTCTTGTTGCTAAAATGCACTTCTTATTCCCATGTACTAAGACTTTGCTTCATCTTGATTCTGATTATTCTGATATCAAATCCAGAAACCGCATATAGTGGTGTGTGCGTGTAGAAGACCAAACACAGACAAGAAAGTAGTTTTCTTCCCAGAAGAAGATGTTAAATGGCTTAAGGCTTCTAGCAAGGGGTTTCATTAATTTTCTACCAAGCTTTCCATTCAGACAAAGACAGTATAAAATTGAGGCTGTGATGATGAGGGAGAAATTTTTTGTTCTTATGTCTTCTTTCTGTACGATCATAGGCTCATGGCCTAAGTTCCTCATATGAATAAGGAAATTTTCACTTTCCAGATTATATTAGAATGTCTGTAGATTACACTCTGAGTCAGTAGTGGGTGGGAGCTTCAAGGCGTGCCCTATTTATTTATAACTGGCACCATTACAGTTGTTTCTTTATCTCTCCTTTCTTACAGGAGATACCAGATCTGCACCAGCGCTGATCCTTCCAGCCCCCAAAGGTCAGTAACAGCTATGAGAGCCAGAGGAGTCAGTGGGATTCCAATGGTATAGTGTCTGATCCTTTAGAGAAAGGAAGGACCCTCTTGCAAACCTCACAGGCGCATGCCCAGGGCAGAGTTCCTCCCCTTGCCCATTGCTGTTGCCCATGAAGAACATAAAGTACACTCGAACCTGGATGCCCCACCTGCTTAACAAGCAGAATACCAGAATAGACAATGGCATGAAGGTAAAGATGCTTTTCTGGTGGTCAAATGGCCTTCTAAAGGGAGAAGGAAGCCAGGGATGCAGATGAGATAAGTGAACAGAGCAAGAGGTGGGCACTCAGAGGTGGAGCCCACAGAGGAGCCGTTCTTTGCTCATGGCCAGTCTCATCTTCACCCCCAGATGTCCCTGCTTCGATACACTTTGTGGACCAGCATTTGGAGAAGGTGGCCTGAGTGACATCAGTGGACCCTGTCTTGGACAAGCTGTATGGTCAGGTCCCGAGTGAAGAGGACTAGGAGACAGTATGGGTTGAGACCACCAACCAAGACAAGATGCAGAAGCTGTTCAGCATCAGCCGGTCTTGGAACTGGGATGGCAAAGACCAACTTTACCAAGCCCTGAAGGAAACTCATCCTCACCTGATCATGGACCTCTTGGAGAAGTTGGGCAGGGTTTCTGGGGAATCCTAACACTTAAGTCAATGGCTTATGAGTAGGAGAAGAAAGGGGCTTCTTAAATATTTTATGCCCTCAATCCTTTTTCATCTCCCAAATTTTATATAACTCTGGCTACATAAATATATGAAATAGGATATAAATCAAACTTTTCCTAAAAATAAACCTTCAAGAAATTTTTTTAAAACAATTCTTTGGTAGATATATAATTTCATCATTTATTAAAGATGAAAGCATAGTTACAGGACCTTCACATAAAGAATTCAATGTTGGCTGAATATTTGATACTACAAGATGCAGAGGATTCCCAGGATCTCTCAGAGTTGATTGATATTTTGAATTTCTTGTCAGTGCTGAAAGTGCTGTAGTGTGCACTGCAAAATGGCAGAATTATGTTTAAGGACATTTCAGAAATTATTGGAAATTCTGTCCTAGTGCCAAATCAAAATTCATTTAGCAATTTTTTTTATCAAACTCAAGTCAGCAGCTCAAAAACCAACTTTTAATATCAAATGTTCTCACACAATACAATACGAAGATTATATTAACTTGATACACACTAAGAAATAAAAATAGGAAAATATTTTAAGTCTTTGTATTTCATAATTATGCTATTGTTTCTATAGCATCGGAAAACTTGGTATCTACAGTGAAAACACTAATTCACAGCACACAAGAATCGAGAATGTGAGCCAGCGTGATCCAGGCAGCACTCGGAGCTGAGGGACCTGTTGCCACATGCAGTGCACAGTACTCATGCGGTGTGTTCAGAGGCAAGGCTGCAGTGTCACGTGATGCAGCATGGGGTATGCACTACCAGAAACATCTCGGATTCATTACTCATTATGAATAAATTTTTGGTCATTGAACATTCAGAAACATTTACTGTTGCCAAAATTTTGCAGCCGCCACATTCAGTTCAATGACCCCATAGGTTGTCGTGATCCACAGCTTAAGAACCTGTCATAGAATGACAAAATAGGATTCCTGCCCACTGCTGACCCACGTGCCACAGAAATTTGTCTCAGCAAAACTCACAGTGGGACTGGAGGCTTGCGAGGGCTGTGGGCTTGTCCTGCGGGTAGGGCTGCCAGTGTCTCCACCAGGGCCACCTGGCTAGCCTTCCGCACCAGGCTTCTGCTTCCCTCCCCTGAAGCTCCGTGGCTAGAGCTCTGTTAGTTTCACTGCTTTTCAGGGCTTTGTCCTGTCTTTTTCTCAGCGCTTTTTCAGTGTCCAATCACTGCCTGTGTGATTTCTGAAGCTCTTCCTCCCTTTCTCTCTTTAGAATATTTTTTCTTATGCTGACTCTTATCCTTCACTGGGTCACCTGGAGAGAGCTTCTCTTTGAACTTCACCCATAAGTCCTCTGGGGTTGTTTTGTTGTTTTATTTCGTTTTGACAAGAAACAGTGTCAAGTATTGGGAAAAATTTTCTAATGTATTCACTTCATGGATAATTTAGAAATAACTAAATATACTGGGTAATTATAAATGAGGTTAATGTTTATAAATGTATATGATAGAGACAACACATTGGGTTATTTGTAAGTAAGTTAAACATTTAAAATATCATCAAATATAAATCAATCAATCTTAGCTTCCTATAATCTATAAAAAGGCAATATATTCAGTTCTGTTAAATGTGTCTAATAAATTATCAGCATATGAAAACAATTTCATTGCTTCTCAGTCTTTTGGCTGAGCACTTGTGGGTATGAAAACCCATGTAAAGAACAAATATAAAACTATCTCAGATTGGTTTCTTCCTGGATTTTACTTAAATGTAAAGATTACTGAGCACTGTAGTTAATACACACCTCAAAGTATCCCTATTGATTGATGTGATTAGAATTATCTGAGAAATAAGCTTTGTCAGAACAGACTTTCTGTGTAGGACAGTAAACTCTTGTGCATTGAAGTAGTCTTCCATAATCAAGGTTCTGAACTAGCTCCTTCAGAGGAGGACGAAAGATTGTAAAAGCCAGGGAGGCGGTGCATGACCATACAGAAATAGTCCTACAGACGCCTGGGACTCTTCTCATACAAACCTACAGTAATGATGTCAGCATAAACAAGACCCATGCAAACTTAGGGAGACAAAAACCCAGCACAAAACTGTGGAAATGAACAGCAGGCCCCAATCTTAGTCACAGAATTATTGGCAGTTGATTATTGCTGGGTGAGGAAGAGCTGATCTTCTTAAAGGGAGAGACTCTAGACAGGCTGACTAAACCCTGGTGGACGAACTCACACTGAGGGACATCTGGGGACACCAACTTTACATGATAGGCTTTAACACAAATGACAGAATGTATGAACTCCAGTGAGGGGGAGGGAGAGGCGGTATAGGAGGGTGCCAAAAGGGAAGGAGGTATAAAGATAATTTTCTGTATGAAATACACAAAAATTCAATTAAATTTTTTTTAAAATAATGTTTTGGATTCAAATATTTTAATTGATAAAATAAGATTTTGGTTCTAATGTAAAATGACAGAGACCAGAAGTAATGATGGGAGAAAAAACAGCCTCTTTAACAGATGGTATGGCAAAAACTAGATATGTATATCCAGTTTATATGTACAGGACTGAAACTGCATCCTCGTCTCTCACCCTGCAAAGAAATGAATTGTAAATGGATCAAAGACATTAATAAAAAACATGAAACTCTAAAACTTCTAGTGGAAAAGGTAAGGAAAATAATTCAAGATGTGGGCATAAATAAGGACATTCTAAAGAGGACTGCAGTCATCAAGTAAGTAAGACCAGCAGTCAACAAATGGGACCTCATGAAATTAAAATACTTCTCTCCAAAAATGAAACAAGGGAGGAGGCAGCCTACAGAATGGTAGAAAATCTTTACCACCTATACAGAGGATTACTATCTAAACTACATAAAGACATTTATAAAAAGAAAACAACCCAATAAAAAATGGGCTATGAAACTAAACAGGGTTTTCAAGAAGAAATGTAAATTACTAATAAATATTGGGGAGGTGGTATTTTGGTTTGGTCTGGTTTTGGTTTTTATTAATTCTTTGAGAGTTTTGTACAATATATTTTGATCATATTTCCCCCTCCCTCGATTCCTACCAGATCTGTCCCACTTTCCTACCCACCTACCTTTGCATTCTCTCCACCCCACCTCCCTGCATAGAGTCCAACTTGTGGTACCCAAATACTTTTGTTTTCCCTATGTGTGTGAGTGCTTTGTGTGCATCTATACAAGTGCACCATGAATGTGCAAAGCCTGCAGAGGCTAGAAGAGGGTGTTTTTGGATTCTCTGAAATTGGATTTACTGATAGTTGTTAAATGCCATGTAGGTGCTAAGAACCAGACAAGGGTTCTCTGCAAGAACAGACAGTGCTCTTAACCACTGAGCCATCTCTCCAGCCCCTAAATACTCTTGAGTGTGAATCCAATCCTTGTGTGTTGTTGATCTACCAGGGACAATAACCCTTAAAAAAACCTGATTTTCTTCACCCAGCAGCTATCTTATGCTAATAGATCCTCAGTTGTGAGTGAGACTTCGTGACCACCTCCTTCTCCCTGTTGAGATTTTGTCTGGGTTGAGCTTGAGCAGGTTTTGTGCATGCTGTCATAACTGCTGTGAGTTCATATGTGCAGCTGCCCTGCTATCTGGAAAACACTGTTTCCTTGTAGTCATCAACCACCTCTGAAGCTTGCAAACTTCCCATCCCCTCTTCTGTGAGGATCACTGAGCCCTGTGGGGAGAAGCATAATATAGATGTCCCATTTAGGGCTGAGCATTCCACAGTTTCTTGTTCTCTGTACACTGACCAATTATGGGCCTCTGTAATAATTGTTTTGTACTGAAAGACAGTTCTCTGATGAGGGCTGAGAGTTGCACAAATCAATGGATATAGCAATAAGTCATTAGGAGACATTTTAATACTATGTCCATTTAGTAGAATGTTAGTAGTAGGTTCTCCTCTAGGGCCCATGACCTACCTAGCCACATGTTCTTGGCCCCCGTAACAGTGAGAGGTATGGGTTCCATTTGTGGAGCAGGCCTTAAATCCAACCAGGCCGTGTTTGGTTACCTGCATAGCATTTGTGCCACTATTGCATTCATAGGCATATCTTGCCAGGTCACTCGTTTTTATAGCTCATAGATTTCACAGCTGGGTCATATTGACGATTACTTTCCTCCTCAAATCTGCAAGGTCTCACCTAGCAGATGAGCAAACTGAAGCTCAGAGACATGAAACCTCCATTCAGGGAGTCAGGGCCTCAGCAATCCTGGCTGAAGCTCCCAAGTCTGGCTCCTCCAGCCCAGGGCTAATCAAAGCAGCTCCAGAAATTTTTGGACATTTCACAACAGGAAATGAACTAAGCAATACCATTGTTCACTCTGCAGTCCCAGAGTTCTGCTGACTGAGAAAAGAGGAAAACCATCAGGGTGCAGGCCTGCTTTGTGGTATCTAGACAAACTCTTTCACTTTCAAAGGAAGTGTTTACCAGTTGAGAGCTCGGCAGCACAGAGCCTTCTGGGCCTGGAAAACATACATTCGGTGGGACTCATAGAAGAGCAGGGTGAGTAGTGAGGCTCAGGAAGCCCCACAAACCATGAACAATGTGGAAACATAAGCCCTGGCACATCTCCACTAAGGAGCTGCCGTGGCAGACATTAGAGACTCATCCTGAGAGCCAGGACCCAAGGCCCAAGCCTCTGCCTGGACTGGAGAGCCTGTCCAGCTCTGAGTGGGTGGCAGGGTCCTGGATGAACCCATATCCTGTTTTGTCTGTGCCTAGCCTGGACCCTCACCTCTGCTGGCCACACCGTTCTTAGGTTTTCTCTTGGTGGGTTGCTTGGCTGGCTCTGGGTTGACCCCACTATGTGGTTGGTGTTCAGGGCCAGAAGAGTTTCAAAGATACCTTCAAAGGGGAAAACCTAAGCTGAGTCCTGCGCTCTGAGTCCACCCTCTCTGCTACATTGCCCAACCTCACCCTCTGTCAGGAAATGGCTGAAGAGGCTGATCTCATGAGTGAGGTTCCCAACAGAAAGGCGAAGACGAGGAACCAAAAACAGTGAGTGTCATGCACATCCCATCCTGCATCCTCCATCCCTCTGTCCTCTTATCCTCTCATCACTCTGTCTTCCCAACCCTTCATTCTTCCATTCCCCCATCCTCTCTTCCCTTCATTCCCCCATCCTAATCCTCCCAGCTGTCCATCCTCCTGTCCTCCCATCATCCCATTCCTCAACATTCCTCATCACCCACCCTCCATTCCTCCTGTCCTCCTATCCCCTCATCCTCCCATCTCCTTACCATCCCATCCCTACATCTTCTCACACTTCCATCTTCCAAACCCCCACCCTCCTACTCCCCACCTCTCCATCAGTCTCCCTGGGAAGGCCTCAACCCTGTCCCAGCAAGCTCACACAATTAGACCTCTTCCAGTGTCTCCCTGTCTTCTTGGGGTTTTCTCCTCTAATGACTTTTCCTACCACTCCTTTTTCCTTCTTCCCTCCCAACACTACCTAGTGACAGATAAGATGGGGTTTAAAAACCTGGGATCTTCAAGCTGGGCGTGGTGGCGCACACCTTTAATCCCAGCACTTGGAAGTCAGGCAGGCAGATCTTCATGAGTTTCAGGCCAACTGGGGCTACAAGGAGACTCTGTCTCAAAAAGACCAAAAAAAAAAAAAAACCAAAACCCCTGGGATCTGAATGCTGAATAGAATTCCAGGCTTGGAGAAATTATTTCAGTGAGAGCCTTGTATTGGAGTGTAGGGGCCAAACCACAGAGAGACCACTGCCCTCTGTGTCCTCATGTCCTCCAACCCCCACCCCCACAGGACAGAATTGTCTAAAAGAGTCAAGCATCTACTAGCCTATTACTTGGGGACACTGAAGGAAGAAGAGCTGAAGGAGTTCCAGAGTTATCTGCCAAACCAAGCACACTTGGAGAGTTCTTCCACCAGGACACCAGCTCAGCCAAAGGAGACGAGCAGCACAGAGGTGGCCTCATACCTAGTGGCTCAGTATGGGGTTCAAGGGGCCTGGTTTCTCGCTTTACACATCTGGCAGGAGATGGGCCTAAACCTGCTGTGTTCCCAGGCAGAAGCAGAGGACTTGAAATGGCGTGAGTATACAAAGGCCCTCCCACCCCACTGGGACCTATCACCACCATGGAGCCCCAGGCCTTCCTTGGGGCAGGGCAAGATCCTGTCAAATCAGGTCATCAGCCCCAGTCTACGGTGGAGCTGAAAGGCTTGCTGAAGTCTCCCTGTTCCGCTTCTTCCTTTGATTGAACACTAAATTTTGAATTTCATATCATATTCCTGACATGAAATCTTACTCTTTTTTTAAATTTAAATATATAGCCATCGGTCTCAGCTGATATATACAAAAATAAGTGGCCAGCTGGGGTTGGCAAACATTATACCCAGCTACCTGTTTTGTTTTGCTTTTATTTTAAACAATTTCATTTTTTTAATATTTTATTTATTATTTTTATGTGTATGCGTGTATTGCCTGCATGTAGGTAAGTGCACCCGTGTCGTGCAATGCCCACAGAGGACAGAAGAGACTGTCAGATCCCTTGGAACTGGAGTTACTGCCATGTGGGTGCTGGGATTCGAACCTGGGTCTTCTGCAAGAACAGCCAGTGTTCTTAACCACTGAGCCATCTCTCCAGCCCAAACAATTTTATTTTAATTTTTTGTTGGTGTGTGTGTGTGTGTGTGTGTGTGTGTGTGTGTGTGTGTGTGTATTTGTCCTACTTAGCTTTCTATTGATGTAATAAAGCACTCTGACCAAAATCAAGTTGAGGAGGAAGGGTTTATTTGGCTTTCATGTTCCTATCACAGTTCATCATTGAGGGAATCCAGAAGAAGAATTTACGGCAGGAACCTGGAAGCAGAAGCTGAAGCAGGGACCGTGAAGGAGCCCTACATACTAATTTTCTTGACCTGTGCTTAGCCTACTTTCCTATATAGCTTAGGACCACCTATCCAGGAGTGGCAGCACCCACAGTGGGCTGAGCCCTCCCATATCACTCAACAATCAAGAAAACACCTCACAGATATTCCCACAGGACAATCCAATAGAAGCAATTCCCTCTTCCCAGGTGTGTGAAGTTAACCAAAGTCAGCCATGACATGGTTACACACATGTGTACCCACGGAGCCCAGAAGAGGGTATCAGATCCTCTGGATCTGGAATTACAGGTACTTATGAGCCACCCAACATGAGTTCCAGGGACTGAACTTGGGTGCTCTCAAAGAAAAAGAAATATTTATATATTTATATATATAATTATTTTATTATGTATATAAGTGTATTGTCTGCATGTATGTAAGCATACTGTGTCATGCAAGGCCCATGTAGGTCAGAAGAGGGTGCTGGATTCCCCTGGAACTGGAGTTACAGGCAGTTGTTAGCCACTATCTAGATGCTAGGAATCAAACCTGGGTTGTCTGCAAGAGCAGCTAGTGCTCTTAACCACTTGTAAATCCCTCCAGCTCCAAGAACAAGAACTCTCAACCACTGAGCCATCTCTCTAGTCACTCAGCTACCTGTTTTGTTTTTGTTTTTGTTGGTTTGTGTGTGTGTGTGTGTGTGTGTGTGTGTGTGTGTGTGTGTGTGTTGCTGAAGTGTGTTGAGCCCTGGTTATGAACCTATTAAAATGATACTCATTAAAGCCATTTATGAATATGAAATTCTTTAAGTAGAACCAAACTTAAGAAACAAAAGATTTTTACCTTTTTGTTCATTATTTAGAATATCCTTAATTTATTCTTTGACAATTTCATACATTTCTACAATTTTTTTGAGCTTGGGTCCTCCTGTAGCCCCAGCTGGCCTGGAACTCACAGAGATCCAGCTGCCTCTGCCTCTTGAGTACTGAGATTAAAGGTGTGTGTCACCATACCAAGCATTATTTCCACTGTCTTGATTATATCCACTCTCAACTCCTCTTTCCACTCCACTCAGGGATCCCAAAATATCCCTCTCCCACCTTCATGTCCTGCTTCTTTTTTTTTTTTTTTTTTTTTTTTTTGTAATCGCTTAAGTCCAGTTAGTGCTGCCTGCTAGAATGTTGACTGATCTTAATGGCTTGGTCCTGTGCAGGTCTTGTGCATGTAACCATAGCTGCATTGAGTTCATGAGTACAATGGCCATGTCATGACTAGAAGACAGCATTTCACAGCACTCCTCCTTACCCTCTGTCTCTTACACTCTTTCTGCTTCCTCTTCCATGATGTTCCCTGAGCCTGGAGGTAAGGATATTAATATAGATGTTTCATTTAGGGTTCTGGTGAGATGACTCAGTGGTTAAGAGTGCTTAGTGTCCTTTCAGAAGACCTAGTTTTGTTCCTCTCAACCAAATGATGGTTCACAACCACCTGCAACTGCAGTTGTAGGAGATCTAATGCCTTCTTCTGATCTCTCTGTCTTCTACACCAACATGGTGCACACACCTACACTCAGGTACACACATGTACACATAAAATAAAAAAATAAATAAATCTTAAATGTCTCAATTAGTGTCAAACATTCAAAGTCACTTATTCTCTGCACTTTGACTCATTATGAATCTCTACATTAACTGCCACCCAGTTCAGAGAGAAGCTTGTCTGGCCAAAGTTGAGAGAAACACTAAACTAAGAGTATTACCATAAACATTTAGAAGTCAGTTTGACATTTCCATTTAGCAAAACAGTACTAGCATGTTCACTCTAAGGCCTATGACCTCCCAAGTCGTGGCCTTTTGGTTGGTTGGCTGTTTGGTTGGTTGGTTGGTTTGTTTGTTTGTTTGTTTGTTTGTTTGTTTTGTATGGCGATCCCCTCACAGCATTGCTCCTTTTGCTCAAGATTGTTTTGGCTATCTGGGGTCTTTTGTGATTCCACATGAATTTTAGAAATGCTTTCTAGTTCTGTGAATAATGTCATGGGTATTTTGATTGGCAATGCATTGAATCTATAGATTGCTTTTAGTAAAATGGTCATTTTCACAATACTAATTCTACCAATCCACAAGCATGGGAGGTCTTTCCATTCCCAGGTGTCTTCCTCTATCTCTTTCCTAAAATATTTAAATTTTTCATTGTAAAGTTCTTTAATGTCTTTGGTTAAGTTTATCCCTAAATTTTTTGAAGCTATTGTGAATGGGAGGGTTTCCATGAATGCTTTCTCTGATACAGAAAGGCTACTGAATTTTGTAAGTTGATTTTGTAACCTGCCACTTTGCTGAAAGTGTTGCTCATTTCTAGCAGTTTTATGGTGAAATTTTTGAGATCTCTTACATATAATATAACCCACAAACAGGGATAATTGACTTCTTTTTCAATTAATACTCCTTTGATTTCCTTCTCTTGTCTTGTTGTTCTAGCAAGAGTTTCAAACACTATATTTAAAAGGAGTGGAGATAGTGGACAGCCTTGTCTGATTCCTGATTTTAATGGGAATGCTTCTGATTTTTCTCTATTTAGAGTGATGTTGACTCTAGGTTTGTTGTATATAGTTTTAATTATATTGAGGTATGTTCCTTCCATTCCAATTCCCTTTAGGACTAACATAAATGTATTTTGGATTTTTCCAAAGGCCTTTTCTACATCTATTGAGATGACTCTGTGACTTTTGTCTTTAAGTCCATTTACGTGATTTATTACATTTATTGACTTATGTATATTGAACCATCCCTGCATCTCTGGAATAAAGCCAACTTGATCATGGCAGATGATCTTTTTAATATGTGTCTGTATGCAGTCTGCAAGTATCTTGTTGAGAATTTTTGCATCTATGTTCATTAAGTATATGAGTCTATAGTTTTCTTCTTGTTGCATCTTTACTGGTTTTGGCATGATACTGACTTCATAGAAGGTGTTTTGGAGTTATTCCTCTTTTCTATCTTTTTAATATTTTAAGAGGTATTGTTTGTAGATCTTCTTTGAATGTCTGGTGGAATTCTAAATCCATCCGGGCCTGGGATATTTTTAGTCAGGAGGTTTTATATTATTGTTTCAATTTCCTTATATGTCATTGGTCTGTTTAAGCTGTTGATCTCTTCTTGCTTTAGCTTTGCTGATTTCCATGAATTTAAAAATTCATCCATTTCTTTTAGATTTTCAAATTTAATAGAGTATAGATCTTTAAAGTATCCCCTTATAATGTTCTAGATCTTTTGGGTGTCTGTTGTGATGCTTCCTTTTTCATCTTTGATGTTGATTTGGATTTGCTCATTCTTTCTTTTGGTTAACTGGGCTAAGGGAAGGGTCTGTCTATCTTGATTAGCTTTTCAGAGAGCCAGCTCTTAGAGTCATTGATTCTTTGTATTGTTTTCTTTGTTTCTTTTTCATTAATTTCTGCTCTAGTTTTTGTTATTTCTTTTCATCTGCTAAGTTTGAGTTTGATTCGTTCTTGCCTTTCCCAGAGTCTTGAATTAAGACATTTATATGTGCTCATTCCGATTCTTTTAATGCAGGCACTTAGAGCTATAAACTTCCCTCTTAGAACTGCTTTTAAAGTGTCCCAGAGGTTGTGTTGTGTTGTTTTATCCTTTCATTTAGTTTCAAGAGTATTTTTATTTCTTTCTTAATTTCTTCTTTGACCCATTCATCAGTCATGAGTGTGTTGTTTAATCTTCATAAGTTCATGTAGCTACTAGAGCTTCTTTTGTTGTTAATTTTAGGCTTTATTGCATTATGGTCTGAGAGAATGCATGAAACTGTTTCAATTTTTTTGTTTTTTGAGACTCATTTTGTGCCCTAGTATGTGGTCAATTTTAGAGAAACTTGCATAGGCTATTGAAGAGAAAGTGTATTCTTTGGTGTTGGGTGGAATATTGGGTAGATATTTGTTAGGTCCACTTGATGTATGATGTCATTCAATTTAGATGTCTCTCTGCTTATTTTTTGTATAACTGACCTTTTGGAGATAGTAGTGGGGTATTGAAGTCACCAGCCATTACTGAGTTTGGGCTAATCTCTGTTTTATAGTCCTGGAGTATTGTTTTTTAAGAAGTTGTGTGCATCAGAGTTTGGTGCATATATGTTCAAAATTGTAATATCTTCTTGGTCAATTGTTCCTTTGATTAAAATGAAGTGACTCTCTTTATTTCTTCAGATTAGTCTTAATATGAAATCCATTTTGTTAGATATTAGAATTGCAACACCTGTTTATTTCTTAGTGCTATTAACTTAGAATTTTTCCCCCATTCTTTCACCTTAAGGTAGTGCCTATCCTTGAAGGTCAGATGAGTTTCTTGAAGACAACAAAAAGATGGATTTTGTTTCTTAATCCATTCCACTAGCCTGTGTCTTTTGACTGGGGAGTTGAGGCCATTGATATTTAGAGTTATTGTTGAAAGATGTGTATTGGTTACTGTGATTTTAATTTGTTTGTGCTCTTGATCCTATTTTGAGTTTCTGTAATTATACTTTTCTTTGTTTTCTTTGTGTAACTGCTTGGGTATCTTTGGTCCTTTGTATTGCTTCAAGTATTCTCTGTAGGGCTGATTTGGTGACTATGAATTCTTTCAGCCTATTCGTGTAATGGAAAATGTTCCATCCCCCTTTGACTAATAGACAATTTTGCTGGATAAAGGATTTTAGGTTGGCATCTATGGTCTTTTAGAACTGGGAATACTTTGGGTCAGGCTCTTCTGGCCTTGATAGTTTGCATTGAAATGTCAGCTGTAACTCTGATGGGTTTTGGTTTATATGTAACTTGTTTTTCCTCTAGCAGTTTTCAGTACCCTCTCTTTGTTCTTTACATTTAGACTTTTTGCTATGATATGCTGTGGGGAGTTTCTGTTCTGGTCCTGTCTAATTGGTGTTCTGTGTACTTCATGTGTGTGTATAGGTATTTCTTTCCTTAATTTAGGGAAGTTTTCTTCTATAATCCTGTCAAAGATCTGGTCAATGCCAATGACCTGAGATTCTTCTCCTTTCTCTATGCCTATGATGCATAGATTTTTTCTTTTGTGGTGTCCCGCATTTCCTGCATATTCTATTCCTGTTTTTTTTTAATTTTTCATATTCTTTGTTTGAGCAGTCCAATTCTTCAATTATATCATTGAGACTTGATATTCTGTTTTCCATTTCATTTATTCTGCTTGTGAGTCTTTCTCCTATCATTACAAACTGACTTATTGAATTTTTCAACTTCATCTTCATTTCAGCTTGGATTTCCTTCAATATTTCTATCTTTTTTGTGAATTCACCTCTCAAGTCCTGAATAATTTTTGTTATTTCATTCAGTCACATATTTGTATTTTCTTGAGTTTCTATCACAAGTTTATGCCTATCTTCTTTGAGTTCTTTGAGTTGTCTGTGTGTTCTTTAAGGTCTTTGATCATGTTTATTATTTTTCTTTTAAATTCTGCATCTTGAGGTTCCTCTGGGTGATTCTCATTGTAGTACACTTCTGTAGGACTGGCAGTTTTCGTGGAAACATATTCTCTTAGTTTTTCTTATTTGTGTTTTTGCATTGTCATTTGGGGATATGGATGTCTTTTATTGGCTATGTGTCTGATATGAATTCTAGTCTGCATTTGTTTAGTTGGAGTTTGGTTCTGTTTATATTGTTGATGTAGCTTGGTTTCTTTTTGCTCAAGTATGAAAAGCTAGTTGGTATGTGCTTCAGGTTCTCACTTTTTGATTTTTTTATTGGTGGGTCCAGATTGTTCCAAGCCAATTAGTGAAGTGCTCTCCAGAGAGGTGAAGGGAACTCAAGGCTATAGAAGTTCTATGGCTGGGTTCTGGAAAGCTAGTGAGAAGGTCTCTGACAAAAGATCAGAAAGGGGTCACAGAGCTAAGGCTGGTGTGGTATGCAGGAGTGGGCAAAAGCCCAAGGCAAGAAGGGGGACAGTTTGTGGACAGAGCCCAAGCCATGGCTTTTTGACCAAAGTTACAGTACCAGCATGAATTCCCTCCTATGGAGCATCCATCAAATCCAATAAGACAGTAGTTGGTCATCCATATAAGTCATACCACTTTTGCACTAGTACACACATCTAGCCTGGCAGGCCAGTGTTGCAGAAGGCAGGATTCACCTTAGGTAATACCACTGATGATCTTTCTCTCTCAGTGTCCTATGTACACCTTCTGGCACTGTGAAAGTCAGCCAGCAGGAAGACATCAGCTCAGCCCCAGCTTGATTTCTCGATGTTCAGCAAGCAAAGTGTATTACATCTTCAGCAATAAGCTTTTATCATCTAGTTATGTTTAACAGCCAAGAGCAGTAGCAGTAGCCTGTGTTGTTTGGGGCTGTCTGGGGGCTCCCTGACCAATAAGTCATAGGGAAGTATCCCATGCCAGCACTGGGACTTGTCTTTAATAATGTTTTCTAAGAAAACAATTGTCCACCAATGCAGGGTACCTGTGTTCAAACACCTTCTTTTTTTCTAATTATACTTTTTAATTAGCTTGTAAAGTAGTAGATTTCAATAAGGGGTTTTCATACATACTTAGTTTGTTTAGCCCCCCATCACCCACTCTACTTCCTTTTCCTCCCATTTTCTAGGCCCCACTTCAACCTCTTACTCCCTGTATTCCCCCCATACTTTCACATCATATGAATTCTTCTCTTGTTCATCCCTTCAGGCCTTTCCCTCTCCCCCTCCCTTGGGCACTTTCTAGCTTCCTGCCCTCCACAGACATTCCTAATTAAACACACAATCTAAAAGTTCAAAGCCAGATCCACATATGAAAGAGATCATGCAGTGTTTGTCTCTCTGGACCTGGGTTACCTCACTTACTATAATATTTACCGGTTCCATCTGTTTTGCCATGGATTTGTTTTTTGCTCTTGTCTTCTTTGAATGTGTATGCATATGGTGTACATGCACATATATATCTGTGTTTGCATGTTGGAGAGGGGTACATGTGTGTGCAGGTGTGCATCTGGAGGCCTGAGGTCAATGTCAGGCATCTTTCTCAATTGCTCCCCATCTTATTCATTGAGACAGGATCTCTCAATCAAACCCACAGCTCATCAATAGGATTACCTTGGCTAACTAGCTTACTCTGGGTATCCCTTTTCTCTGCTTTCTGAGGCTGGAATTACAGGGAGTTGCTATTAAAACCCAGCATGACTGGATATGATGGTGCATGCCTTTAATCTCAGCATTCAGGAAGTGGAGGCAGGCAGCTCTCCATGAGATTGAGGCCACCCTGGTCTGTATAGCAAGTTCTAGGCCAGCTGGGGTTACAGGGAGACACTTTCTCACCACCCCCAAAAGAAAAAAAGGGTCTTCAAGCTGGAGAGGTGGTTCAGCAGTTAAGAAACCTGGATGCTCTTTCAGAGGACCCGGGTTCAATTCCCAGCACCCATATGGCAGCTAACACCCATCCATAACTGCAGTTCCAAGAGATCCAAAGCCCTCTTCTCACCTCTGTGGGCATTGAACAACCTGGGCACTTATATACATGCAGGCATAACACTCAGAAACATAAAATAAAAAGAATAAATAAAATATTTTTAAAAATTGGTCGTGGGGATCCAAACTCCAGTCTTCATGCCTGTAAGGCAAGTGCTTTAACTGCTGAATACTCTCCACAGTCACGGGTCCTTTTTAAGTATGATGTAATTTACAAAGATTTGTATATGTGCATGGTCAGACTCTGTCCATGCAAACTGGAAGGTTTTAGAGGACATGGCCTGGAAAGAGCTGAGTCCTTTCTTGGCACCTCAGGCAGACATGGTCTGAGGAGGGAAGGCCCTAGACACAGTCACAGGTGACCAGCCTGCTGGACTCCAAAGCAATTCAGAAGAATTCTCACAGGAAATAATGAAGGTAGAACTATGGGTTACGATTTCAGAAGCAGTGTGGCCCTCCCCGAAGCCAGTCTCTCAAGGGCTAATAATATAAATTGATCCCACACTCCTCACTCTTCCCAGATCTCCTCCAGCACACCGGCCAAGGAAGAACAGCTCTGGACATGGCACATAAGTGTCCAGGAATTAACTAGAATGCCTGTTCACAGGGCATCCTCCTGTCTGTCACACCTTGAGTTCCCTCAGAAGCAAATCTTGAGTTGGAATTTCTGTGCATGTAATTTACTGGGGCAACGACTCTAGGATGCACTGATAGGAAAGAGGGGAAGTCAGGCAGGAAAGGGTATGAATAGCAAAGGTGCATTGTGGAGCACTGTGGAACTGGTTCACCATGAGCAAGTGTCTTAGTTTGTTTTCTGTTGCCTTGACATAATAATTTTTATTAGTGCTGTTGTTTGTTTGGTTTTGGTTTGGGTTTTGGTTTTGGTTTTGGTTTCTTTGTTTTTGGTTTTGAGACAGGGTCTCCCTGTAGCCCTAACTGGCGAAACTTGCTATGCAGACTAGGTTGGCCTTGCTCTCATGGAGATCTGCCTGTTTTGCCTCCTGAGTGCTGGGCTTAAAGACATGCACCAACTGCCCAACTCCTGTTGTCTGTTTTAAGGAATCATTTCATGTAGCCCAGGCTGGCCCCAAATTCACTATGTTGCAAAGGCTGGCCTTGAACTCCTGACTTTCATGGCTCTATCTCTTGAGTGTTGAGATTACAGGACACTGGGCTCAATAAATTTTTTCTTATAAAGATGTATATTTAGCTCATAGTTCTTAAAGCTAGAAGTCTAAGACTAGCTGACTACAACTACTCAAGTTCTAGTGAGACTTTCATGCTGTTCTGTTCATGAGAAAAAAGTTAGAGAGGCAAGCAGGTACCTGCAGAAGAGGACGGGGCGGGGTCCCTTCTCAAACTAGCTTATTCATTCCACAAGAAAGGCATTAATTATTGAGGTGCCTATCCCTGTGCCACAAAACATTTCCCACTAGACCTGTGTCACAATACGGTTTCATTGGCAACTAAGTTTCAACATGAGATTTGATGGGTCAGAAGACATACAAAACAGCCACAACCAAGTTTTTAAACTGTTAAAGGTATCTGGGAGGCAATATGAAACATACCTCAGGTTGCTAGTCCTGGGGGCAAGTAATCATGTCTGTGTCCTGGAACATTAACTGTACAACATTCCTGGCCACAAGTGCACCCTCAGAACCACAATCACATCCTCTACTATCACATACCTACTATCACAGGACATGAGAAATACTGTTGCAGGTTCTGCAATGGTAGAGGCCAGTGGGGGAATCAGTCAGGAGCAAACATCCAAACATAGGCTCCTCTATCCCCAGTCTCCTCCACTGTCCTATGACCTCCTAAAAGGAGAGAGCACAGTTCCCAAATTACAGGTGGGAAATATGAGGCTCAGTGGACCTAGTGGCCCATAACAAAGACCAAATGAGGACAGAATTTTATCTCTCCACTTATTCTTTATGCCCAGCTCCTAGGGCACTGTCTGACACAGAACAAGACCTTGAAAAATATCTGAAGCATGAAAGTAATGCAAAGTATGCTACTTGATCGAGAATTGAACTAGAAACTTCTACTTCAATGATCATGTTCTTTCTATTGCACTGAGTATAGCATTGAGTATAGCCAGTGTATCGTGTTGCTTATATTTAGGTGCCTAAATTTATTCAGTTTTTGGATGAATAGGTAGATGCAAAATTTTACTGTGCATACTTATGTTCTATTGTTCCTTTATTATTAAAAATCATATCAGAAAGATGCCAGAACCAAGAAAGAAAGGATCTTTGCCCCACAGAGTTCCAGAAAAATGAAGATTTGCTCCAAAAATTCACAGAACTGCTACTTCTACAAAAATCTCACCCAAGAGGTCAGGAGCCCCTGGTCATGGAAATCTGGCCTCAGGACACAGCAGAAGAGAGAGGAAACTTGATTAGGATTCAAGACATATTTGGCACAAGTCCAGGTAGCCAGAAAGAAGCTCAAATAGTCATAGTGGAGGGAGCTGCTGGAATTGGGAAGTCAATGCTGGCCAGGCAGGTGAGGAGAGCCTGGGAGGAAGGCCAACTCTACAGGGATCGCTTCCAGCACGTCTTCTACTTCAGCTGCAGAGAACTGGCCAAGTGCAAGATGTTGAGTCTGGCTGAGCTCATTGCAAAAGATCAGCCTGCCCCTGTGGTTCCCATGGGGCAGCTCCTGTCTCAGTCCAAGCAGGTGCTCTTCATCCTGGATGGTGTGGACGAGCCAGCATGGGTCTTGAAGGAGCAGAATCCTGAGCTCTGTCTGCACTGGAGGCAGCCACAGCCGGTTCACACATTGCTGGGCAGTTTACTGGGGAAATCCATCCTTCCTGAGGCTTCGTTGCTGCTCACAGCTCGGACCACAGCTCTCCAGAAGCTCATTCCTTCTTTGGGGCAGCCCTGTTGGGTAGAAGTCTTGGGATTCTCTGAGTCTGGTCGGAAAGAATATTTCTACAATTATTTCACAGAGGAAAGTCAAGCAGTTAGAGCCTTACATTTGGTTAAATCAAATCCCACACTCATGACCCTGTGCCTGGTGCCCTGGGTGTGCTGGCTGACCTGCACTTTCCTGAAACAGCAGATGGAGAAGAGGGGAGACCTCTCACTGACCTCTAAAACCACCACAGACCTCTGTCTGCACTACCTTTCCAAGAGTCTCCCAACTCAGCTCCTGGGAACCAAGCTCAGGGGCCTCTGCTCATTAGCTGCTGAGGGGATTTGGGGAAGGAGGAGTCTGTTCAGTGAAAGAGATCTCTGGAAGCAGGGGTTAGATGAGGCTGTCGTCACCACTTTCATGAAGATGGGTTTCCTTCAAAAGCATCCCAGTCCTTGTAGCTACAGCTTTGCTCATCTGTGTCTCCAAGAGTTCTTTGCAGCAATGTCCTTTGTCTTGGGAAATAAGGTGAGGAGTGATTTTGAAAACTACAGAATTGAGCAAGGATGGATAGAAGTGTTTGGAAGGCCTGACTTGTTTGAGACACCAACCATGCACTTCTTATTTGGCCTTTTGAATAAACAGAGGGTGAAAAAGATAGAGTTTTTCCCCTGCAGGATGCCTTGGGAAAAGAGGGAGCTACTGTGGAAGGTCTTTGCAGAGGCGCAACGCCAACAACAGTATTCTCGAGGGATATTCCACTGTCTGTACGAGATCGCAGGATGCCTTGGGAAAAGAGGGAGCTACTGTGGAAGGTCTTTGCAGAGGCCCAACGCCAACAACAGTATTCTCGAGGGATATTCCACTGTCTGTACGAGATTCAGGATACAGAGCTCCTGCAGGAGATGCTTAATACCTCAAAAATAAGGATGTATGATGTGATGGCTATTGAACATCCCTTGGTCCAGACAAATGTGAAGTATTTAGTGGTCCAGACAGACGTGGAACTCCTGATGGTCACTTTCTGGATTAAGTTCTGTACCGACGTGAGGAGGCTTCAACTGAATGTGGGGAGACAGCAGGAACAAGTGCTGAGGGCCCCCAGGATGATTCTGTAAGTATAAAGACATCATGCCCTTCTCCGGTGTCTCCGTGAACCCCATGAGCACACTAGTCCTAAGCACCACAAGCATTCTCAGCTGGTCCCAGGGCTACAGAATATACCAGTGGTAACTGCCAAATCTGACCATTTTGTCAATCCACTTCTGTGTTCCTGTCCATGTGATGGAGCTTGAACTGTGCGGGGGGTTTGAGCCTGTGACCCCCATGCGAGGATGACTGGGGATGAGTAAGTGTACCATTTGCCAGCCCTTGCTGCCCCCAGCACTGGGAACAATCAGACGCAATGGGGAGTCTAGTCAAGCAGGGACTCATTTATTGCAGGTGTTACAGAGCTTATAAAGGCATCTGGAAATCCCCCTCCCCACTGAGGGTGTATCTTAAGAATGATCACACGCTGACCACGCACTGCTAAGCAGTGCAGAAGTATCCTTTAGACTTTTAAAACAAGTCAGGCCGTGCCCCAGTAACTTCCTCTCGAACCTCTGCAAGGCCGGGCTTTTAGGTCCCCACATCTCCCCCTTTTATTTTTATTTTATAAGGCCAGACTGACTTTATTTCATGGGTTACCCATTTCATAGACGGCACCCTGAGGAGAGATGGCTATCTCCTTCCTCTAATCTTATGCATTTTTGCCTGTCTTAGGTTGTGTCACCTCTGACCCAAGCCTTGCCCATCATTGGACCATACACCTGGCCATGTGCATGTCCTGTCTTAGGAGTGCTTGTCATGGGACATCTTACCCGTCCTTGGCTAAAAATGTGTCATGATTAAGGGCAGCCATGTGGGTAATGCCGGCCTGTGATGGTCTTAGTCTCTGCCTAACTTGGTTAGCCAAGCATGGGCAACCGGAGGGGGTATATTCCTGGGGGAGTCCGTAATCATGAGGAGGTTGGCCATGGCAGTTCCAAGGGTCCTCTGTCACCGAATTATCTGGTAAAGACACTTAAAGATAAGCATTATCAAGAGAAACAAAGCAAGTCATGGCGTAGGACAAGTTGAAATACTTCTGAGACCATGTACCTTTTAGCCAATCAGTCAGTTGTCAAAGAGGCTGACTGGCAATGAAGCCAAGGAACTGGGTCCTTTACCTCAGATGGATATAAATAGAGGAATTTTGTCTCATGAACTACTGTCCATGGACCATCATGCTGGTCAGTCAGATCCTGGCCTATCCACTTAAGGATTTTCACAGGCACCCATATGGGGTTTGAATCTCCTGTAGGGTAGACACAGCCAAAGCCTCGACCCATGGTTAGCAATGGATTTGGGTCTCTCCATTGCCCCATAATGGGGTCCTTCCACCTTACCCATACCTCAGGTCTCTGCACCTGTCATCCCCAATGCTTCTGGGGTCTCTGCTCCTGTCATCCCCAATGCTTCTGAAACCAGGATTTCAACTGATGTTTTTGAAAATTAAGAATATTAATAGTGATTAAGGCCATACCCAACTGTTGGTGGGGGCTTA
>NW_008357929.1:10375469-10389434 GCF_000622305.1 Nannospalax galili | reverse complement strand
GACTTCTCTCCTGTATGAGTGGTAGCCCAACAGGCATGTGAGAATGTGTCGATGGACACAAAAATATACTTAAGCTTTCCAAAAGGAGCATAGTGTGTGACATCCATTTGCCACAAGGAATTGGGCTTTAGTCCCCTGGGGTTTACCCCTGGCTGTTGCAGAGGCGGTACCTGTGGAAGGTTGACAAGACTTATAGGTATGTACAATCTTCTTTAGGTCCTTGATGGGAACTTGAGGAAACCGCTTATGGAGTCCCCGCCAATTTACATGAGTGAGGTTACATAATCCCTGAGCTTCATTTAGGCCTGCTGACAGGACCTGGGTGGAAGCCATCTTGTCTGCCTCCGCATTGCCTTGGGATAAAAGCCCAGGCAATCCTTGGTGCTCCCTAAGATGCTGTAAGAAGATAGGGGCTTTTTTTCTCTTTAAGGAGCTTATGAGTCTGAATACTGTCAGAAAGCAATGGCCATGATTCCTTGAATTGAGCTGAGCCATCACAAGTGTGGACATATCTTTTTGGTTTCTCATCTGCCCCCAGGTATACTACCACTGCAGCTCCAAATCTGCCCCCGTCAGTGAAAACATTGTAGGCTTTTACTAAGGGCTCCCTCGGCCCTGGATTCAGTGAGCGCTGCTGCCAGCGGGTCTGTAACACTCGGGAGTGGGGGGGGGAGCGGATACCTGGCCGCCCGCAGGATGGACAGGACAAAGCCCCCCCTCAGCCACCTTCCCCAAACTGAGCCTTCCCAGCCATCCCAGAGCCAGTTGGGGTGCACTGCCAATGGTGGTTTTGTTTGTTTGTTTGTTTGTTTGTTTGTTTGTTTGTTTGTTTTTAAATGTGCCCAGCAGCAGCTGGTCATGCAAGCCCCTGACTCATGCACGCATTAGACTCTTTGGTCCGTGTTTTAAGATGGGTCAGGTGGGCAACTTTCGCTGCTGATCCTGTGCGCTCCATTCCGCCCCCTTTCTGAAAAAGGAACCCATGGGTCCTGAGCATGGGTCCCAGGAAGCCCTGAAGCTGGCCAGGGCAAGCCGGAGGTGCCGCTTGTTACTTTGGCCGCCTTTGGTTTTACTTTTGTTGTATTTCTGCATTTTTCTCTCAAACTCTTCCCATGATTCCCATGCTGGGGTGGGGGGTTGTTTTGAAGGCTAGTCAGGAGGTGGTGCCGAGGGCTTAGGGCTCTCAGGTGGAAGGCATGCCTTTAAGGCTGAGATACTAAGGTAGAACTCCAGCAGTGGATCAATCCCCAATTGAACCTCCCTTTGTCAAGCTAGGCATTCCACATGTTCCCATGCATCCCCAGTTAAAACATTAGCCCCAAGTAGCCAGGGGGCCAAATGAATGGCTTCTGCCCAACCCTTTTGAGCTGCCACATGTGACAGATCCAATCCCCTACTTTTAAGCATGTCTCAGCACCTTAAGTGCCAGTCCTCAGGCTTATTAGTCGCGTTACCCATCTTTTAGGTCTCGCTTACCCCAGACCCTTGATTGGCCCCAATTCTTTTCCTTTTACCTTTCTTCTAGACCCACTTTGGGCACCAGTTGCAGGGGGTTCGAGCCTGTGACCCCCACACGAGGATGACTGGGGATGAGTAAGTGCGCTGTTTGCCAGCCCTTGCTGCCCCCAGCACCAGGAACAATCAGACACAATAGGGAGTCTAGTCAAGCAGGGACTCATTTATTGCAGGCATTACAGAGCTTATAAAGGCATCTGGAAATCCCCCTCCCTCCTGAAGGTGTATCGTAAGGATGATCACGCGATGATCATGCGTTCCTCAGCAGTGCGGAAGTATCCTTTAGACTTTTAAAACAAGCCAGGCCACGCCCCAGTAACTTCCTCATGAACCTCTGCAAGGCGGGGCCCCACAGAACTGCAGTCTCTCCCTCCACTTCAGTAGGACCACCCACTTTCTCTGCTAAACAAACTCCCATATTCATGATGACCATCACCTTGTCCTTACCCTCCACAAGGATCAGACACCAGAGCTTCTGCTCTCTTTTTTAAAAAATATTTTATTTATTATTTTTATTTTATGTGTATGAGTGTTTTGCCTGCATATATGTAAGTGCACCCATGTCACGCAATGCCTGTGGAAACCAGATCAGGGTGTTGGGCCCCCTGGAACTGGAGTTGCAGTTCACTAACTGCCATGTGGGTGCTGGGAATCGAACCTAGGTTCTCTGCAGGAGCAGTCAGTGCTCTTAACCACTGAGCAATCTCTCCCACCCCTGCTCTGCTCTCTTACCTTGCTTTCTCTCTGAGAAACTGTGTATCCAGCTTCTGAAGGCACTACTCTCCCCAACTCCCATAGCAGTAACCTTGGCCTTGAGATCTTCCTCCATCACCTCAGAATGTATATGTATGAAAGAGAGTCTCTATATTTCCTCTGTAAAACTGATTTCCTTGTATGTGCCAATGATACCACTCTGGCTCCAGGTCCTCAGCTGAAACATGTCCTAACCTCCTGCCAATCCCAGCAGCATACTTGACTTCCCCTTCCAGGGTCTTCTGACTCTGTTGCAGTACTGGTCACTCTGAATCAATGTCTCTCTCCCTTCTAGATGGTTCATTCCATAACTATCCATTAAGCACTGATTTTATGTCAGATCCTACCAACCAAAAGAGGAAAAATGAAATTCTTCCCCTCAAGGGTTCAAAAACCAGGAGAGAAGACACTTACAGCAGGGCCTGATACTATGATAGAAAGTAAAGGCCTTGAAGAGTTGCTAAAAGCTCTTGCAATGTGTTGGTAATGAAACCCTTTGGATGGTTGCAAAGAATTTTGCATGGTTGATAGGAACTTTGGACCCTGAAAGGTCCCAAGATAAAAAATGGGGGAAGTGAAACAGAACCTTCCCACCCTCTGTGGTTACCCAGGGTTGAATTCTTTATTTTCCAAAACTGCCACATTCCTGTAAACTTTGTGACCACGTTACCTGTAAACCACTTACTTAAGTATCATATATGTGCTATTTGCCTTTTGCTTGCATTCCTCACATATGAGTATAAATGTCCCCAAAATCTTGAGCTAGGGGCTGGCATCATTAGGGAATGATCTGGGTGTCAGTCCGCTGGCATAAATTAAAACTCTCTTTCACTTGACTTGGTGGCTGGTGTCTTGACTCTCCTGATTATAATCTTTTTTTCTGTACTCTTTTCTATGGGAAAAGTCAGTCACAATATATGTTTTATCTCATTTTCCTCTTTGTTTGCTTAAATAAATCAAGGCTGTCTTCTTGGGTTACCAAGAAGTCTAGTACAATATCATTTTGAATAGCCTTGTCCCTAGATTGGACATCATGGCTGGTTGGATCATTTCCTGGTCTTGGCCATTTTGTTGTTTCTAGGTGTTCAGGGATGTAAACACGTCAACCTTGAAGGCCTTGATATAGTTCTTGCAAGGAACAGTGGACTGATGTGGGGCCGTCAAAGAATCCTGAGGAGACAAAGAAGCAGAGGCCAGATGGGACAAGAGGAACCAGGCACACAAACCACAGACAGATTGCCTGGAAGGGTCTGTGGCCTTAGGAACCTGGGGACGACCGATGGAAAAGTGAGAGGCTTACTTTCAGAGTCAGAAAGGCAAGACAGGAAAATCATAAAAGAAGCTGTTGTGGAAAAATCAGAGACCAACAGCCGAAGTCAGATGAGGAGAGGAAGTTTAATTTGACACTAGCAGGACTGACACCACAAATAAAGGAGTCAGACCCCTTGTTCAAGTTTGGAGGGGCTTTTATACTCATGTGGGGAAATGCAAACAAAAGGCAAAACAGCACATAGGTGACAAGTAAAAGGTACATGTAATATTTAAGCAAGATAACATGTGGCCACAAAGGTTATAGGAATGGGAAAACCTTGGGAAACAAAGAGTTCCATCCTGGGCAACCACAGGGGACAGGATGGGAGACTCCTGCTCTCCTTCCCCATACCTGTCTCTTAAGAGTTTTCCCCGTTGCAAAGTTCTTAATTACCATCACATTGCAAAAGCTTTCCACCACCACAATAAAGCTACTATACATAAGCAAAAGAGCTCACTGGTGAAAACTAGCCAAAGCCAAAGGAAGGGAAAGGATTAGCCCAGGATAGTAAAGCAATGAAGACAGCAGGGCGAGCAGCTTCTGTGTATGTGATTCATAATTAAGCCTCATGATTTTTGAATAATAAATTTTCAAGTTTTACTTTCAGTCAGTGTAAATATTAAATGTGTCAAAAATGTCATCCTTTGGGGACTGAGATTTAACTCAGCACTTACGAGCTCTTGCTGTTCTTGCAGGTGACCATATTCAGTTCCTAGTACACACATCAGGCAGCTCATAGCCCTAGAACTCCAGTTCCAGGCCATCAGATGCCTTCTTCTGGCTCTGTGGGCTTCTCCACTCACATGGCACTCTATAGACATGCAGACACACAGACATACACATAAAATATAATTTAATGATTTTTTTAACTCTACCCTTCATAAATTTAATATTTTGTTTCTTTGACATTTATTTAGTTTTTTAAATTTGAATAAAGCATCTTACACTCTTTGTTTCAGTCAGCATTGGCCACTTTTAATCTGTGTTTGGGGGAGGTTTTTTATTTACTTGTCTTTGTTTTTGTTTTGTAACATTTGCAGTGCTGGAGATCAAACTTTGCACAGGCTATGTAAGCAGGACCACAGAGGTATTACCCACAGCTCCTTGGGTTTTTGTAGTTTAGGCTGGACTAGAATCACCATTCTCCTACCTCTACCTGGCTGGGTGCTGTCATTAAAGATGTACACTACCACCTGAGCTTCCTCTCTCTCTCTCTCTCTCTCTCTCTCTCTGAACTTTATCTGTGGTCATCTGTCCTCGGAAGGGGAAAGGCACCATGTGAACCAATATGGATGCAGTTTATGTAGTCATGCTCAACATACCATCACAGTCATCCTCACCCACCTCTCCTGAGCTTTCATCCCACCTCCCATCTCCTGCTTTCCTTTATGACACTGGGACTCTATAATCTGTAGCGAAGGAGGGCGGATATGTTCACATCAAAGGAAAGGGGACTGTTTGAATTAAGAAGCTCCTTCTCTGTGTTGGGCCCTGTAGATTAAAAAGAAAAGATGCTGGCCAGGCATGGCACACACACCTTTAATCCCAGCACTTAAGAGGCAGAGACAGGCAAATATCTGTGAGTTTGAGACCAGCCTGGTCTCCATAGCAAGTTTCAGGCCAGCTGGAAATACAAGGAGATGCTGTCTCAAAAAAAAACAAAGGAAGGAAGGAAGGAAGGAAGGAAGGAAGGAAGGAAGGAAGGAAGGAAGGAAGGAAGGAAGGAAGGAAGTCAACTATCTATTCATGTCCATGAGGAACATCCAGACTGAGACAGAAACAGACACATATATATAAGCACACAGCATGCTGCTCTAAAGCCTGTAGATGAGGCATCACACAGACGAGGAGCCCAAGTGTTGGGACAAGAAGCAGGTGGAAAGGATGGCCAATTCTGGGGTTGGCACACTGAGGCCTGGTCTTTAGGAGGACAGAGCCCTACCCTACAGTGTAAGTCTACGAACTCTAGACCATGCACACACTGGTCACATCTATCCTGTCCTTCTCTCCCTCAGGTCCAAGTGGATGCCACTTACAAATGCCAGTTGGCAGGTTCTTTTCTCCACTATTAAGGTCACTGGAAGCCTGAAGGAGCTGGACCTAAGTGGAAATCCTCTGAGCTATTTTGCAGTGAAGACTCTTTGTAGGGCCCTGAAACACCCTGGTTGCTGCCTGAAGACTTTGTGGTGAGTCTGACCTGGGTTCTTCCCTGAAGCTGGGGTGGATGGGAAAGCAAAGGCGGAACCTGGGTCTAAGACAAGGCTTGGTCTTCGTACTCATCAGGTATTCACTGGACTCTCTCTGACCATGCCTGTGACAGGTTGCTGTAAGAGTGAGACCACGGAGGACAAGTCACAGCCTTTGGGTTGCAACAGCAAGAGAAGGAAGGAAGGAAGTCAACTATCTATTCATGTCCATGAGGAACATCCAGACTGAGACAGAAACAGACACATATATATAAGCACACAGCATGCTGCTCTAAAGCCTGTAGATGAGGCATCACACAGACGAGGAGCCCAAGTGTTGGGACAAGAAGCAGGTGGAAAGGATGGCCAATTCTGGGGTTGGCACACTGAGGCCTGGTCTTTAGGAGGACAGAGCCCTACCCTACAGTGTAAGTCTACGAACTCTAGACCATGCACACACTGGTCACATCTATCCTGTCCTTCTCTCCCTCAGGTCCAAGTGGACGCCACTTACAAATGCCAGTTGGCAGGTTCTTTTCTCCACTATTAAGGTCACTGGAAGCCTGAAGGAGCTGGACCTAAGTGGAAATCCTCTGAGCTATTTTGCAGTGAAGACTCTTTGTAGGGCCCTGAAACACCCTGGTTGCTGCCTGAAGACTTTGTGGTGAGTCTGACCTGGGTTCTTCCCTGAAGCTGGGGTGGATGGGAAAGCAAAGGCGGAACCTGGGTCTAAGACAAGGCTTGGTCTTCGTACTCATCAGGTATTCACTGGACTCTCTCTGACCATGCCTGTGACAGGTTGCGAGGATTACTATGATAAACAAGAGGATTTTTTTCTCAGGGAGTGTGAGAGACTGGCATTGATCAAGGAACTCCCCTAACAAATGCGTAGCAATAGGCTCATGAGGGCTCCAGTGGAGAAAACTTCCTGAGGAAGTGGCTTGTAGGAGACATAAGCGTACAGTAGTGAAGTGAAGTGGGTTGGAAAAAAGCTCCAAGCCCAAAGAATGGCATCACCTCCGTTTCCTCCTGCTCTTTACCCTGGTAACCACCTCCTACTCTGTTTTTATGGACTTCACTTTTATTAAGGTTTCACATACAAGTGAGATCATGCTATATTTTTCAGTGTCTGACTTATTTCACATTGGATGGCTCTTGAGTTACCTGAGTAAGGTGTCCTATAAATTACAGAGCTCAGGCCTCCCTCTAAGCATCAACAGAGCAGTGGACCCATTACCTTGATTCCATTGGCCCTGTAGCTCAGCTATGAGACTCATGGAATTATCCACCCAGATAAGAAAAGGCATGCCAGAGAGTTTAGCCCTACCAGCACAGTATGACAGATGTCAGAAAGGGGGACTTGACCACAGGCGCCAAGAGCAATGAGCCTTGAAAGAAATGACACTGCATCTCCCATGTAGGCTGGTTGACTGTGGCCTCACGTCCAGCCATGGCCGGATCCTGGGCTCAGTGCTCAGTGACAGGTCCAACCTGATAGAGCTAGACCTGCAGCTGAATGACCTGGGTGACCATGGCGTGGTGCTGCTTTGTGAAGGGCTCAGGCATCCCGCCTGCCGCCTTAGGCACCTGCGGTAAGTAATGCCCTGAGAGTCTCTTCTGGGCAGGGGGCAGGGGAGGGACATAGGTAGATTACTATGGGATGGTGCATGGAAAAAGAAAGAAGACAGATAAATGCAAAGTCAGCCTGGACCCTTACCAGCTATGCCACACCCTGTGCCTGGGTCTTGTCTACTCTTCAACTCTCTGATATAAAGGAGCAGCTGGGCATGATATGGCAATAAAGAGTCTGCTTGTGGTCTCACTGGCTGCTGAAACAGGCCCAAGGTGGCTGGCGCCTTTGGTCCCTACCTAACCTTTAGCCATGACCCAATCCAACACACTGAAGAGCCTCTCTGGAACTGGCCTCTGCCACACATGTGCTTTCAGGCCTCATCTCAAGTCTCAGCTTCCTCCTTCCTGTCTGGAAACACAAACAACCTTCGAATTCAGGGGCTCCATTTCCCTCCCCAGGGAGAACAGCCCGTAGAGCAGAAATGATGACTGCACAGCTTCTCACAGGCACAGGACCCTTTCTCCTGCCTCGTCTGTGCCTCAGCAGGCAGAATGGGAGTGACAAGTCCTGGTTTCATGAATAAAGGACTTGGAAGGCAAGAGAAGGCAGTCACTATCCCAAACCCAACAGAGACACTGGATGTGAGACAGAGACCGATATGCGGTTTGATGATGAGAACACATGTGTGAGGACATGATTTCTATCCTCAACCCTGAAAAGGGAAAAAAGGAGTAGAGCCAAGACTGTCTTCTTTCAGCAGAACTTCCATGAATCCCCAGGCACCAGGCCCAAGGTAGTCACTGAACAGCTACCCTTCAGGAACAAAGATATGTCCCTGGCCACGGGGAATGCGCATGGCTACATGAATTCCCTGGGCCAACAAAAGCCACCTCACTCATGGTCATGGCCCCTTCCTGGGACTGTTTGTATCCAATGGCTGACCTGTAGGGACAAAGGAGTACAGGGTAGGTATAAAGGGTCAGTCCTCATCCCAACTCTGGACAGTTCCAGAGATCATCCTCTTGGCTTCAGATGTCCCTGTGAGCTGAGGGAGAGCTAACTGAGACCACTTCATGGCTGCATCTCTCTCTGCTCAGGTTGCTGTTTCTCTCTCTCTCCCTCCCTCCCTCCCTCCCTTTCCCTCTTCCTCTTTCATTCCAATTTTGGCCCAAGAATACACTCTAATAAGCTTCTTCACTGGCTCCATCTGCAGATAGCACATCCAGGATCCTGGGCCCTGAGTTCTCAGGATCCAAGTCAACTACTGGGAGAAACCCGTTCCCCTCGTGTTTTTTACAGGCTGGATGAGGCCCCTTTGAGTGTTCAGGTGATAATGGAACTGAGAGCCCTGGAGGCAGAGAGACCTCAGTTGCTCATCTCCAGTACATGGTAAGTGGTAGACCCAGAAATTTCTCTAGCTAATCTAGGCCAGACTGAACCCAGGTGTCTGGTCCAAAGCTCAGAGATGGAGAAGGGGTCCTGGTGCAAGCAGGAGAGACAGACAGAGGCAGGAAGAAGCCAGAAAATCACAACAACCAGAATGAGATCAATACTGTGTGTGAGCGTGTGTGTGTGTGTGTGTGTGTGTGTGTGCGTGTGTTTGTGTGTTGTTACTTCATGACTCATATAACCTGTCTATATAAGTCTTCCCACTGGTCAAAGAAGATATGAAAAGGAGATGGGGTGCTGGAGAAATGGCTCAGTGGTTAAGAACACTGAATGTTCCTGCAGAACACCCAGTTCAAATCCCAGCACCCACGTGGCAGCTAACAACTGTCTGTAGCTCCAGTTCCAGGGGATCCAACGCCTTCCTCTGGCCTCCATGGGCATTGCACGACACAGGTGCACTTACATACATGAAGGCAATACACACATACACATAAAATAAAAATAATAAATAAAATATTTTAAGAAAGAAAGAGAGAAAGAAAGAAAGAAAGAAAGAAAGAAAGAAAGAAAGAAAGAAAGAAAGAAAGAAAGAAAGAAAGAAAGAAGGGTAAATGAATGGTGAGCCTTCAGGGCACAGCACAGTGTGGTAACAAGGAGCCACCAGAGCAGGAGCCATCAGTGAACAACGAAAGCAGTCACCACAGGGAGAGACAAAGGCAATGGGAGGTTGGAGGGTGGGGAGCACCACTTTACTGGCGTCCAGACCTCCAGCCACACACACAAGCACTACACCCTGGGTTTGTGCAGGATCCTCAGGGCAGGAACGTCATCTTCCACCCTCGGGGAATGTGTTACAGTCCTATGTTCTCCCATGAACTTCATGTGTCCTCAAGTTCCAACTGCTGTGCCTCACCCGATGGAAGGGAAAGCTAGAGGTTTAGGAAACTCATTCATTCATTCAACAAACATTTCCCACAGACCCACTGTGCATCTTGCACTCTTTGGGGATCTGAGGACACAGCAGTGAAAAAGACAGATGAAACCCAATCTCCATGAGCTCAGTCCACAGGGAGGCAGGCACATGTTCTCTCAGTAGTCTGCATAATTGTACCCGGGGACCATGTGGGTGAGTCTGTCAGACATCATCCAAAGGAGCAGAGCCGAAGCTGTCAATGATAGGAAGTGCGATGGGTCAAGGGGTCAATTCTAAGCAGACATAAAGGTTTTGAGGAAGGAGAGAGCTCAGCTCCTCTGAGGGACAGGAAATCATAGGTCAAGACCAGCATCATCTGCCTCACCATCACCTGGGAGTTTCATAGAAATGCAGCTTCCCAGGCCCCACTCCACACCTGCTGACTCAGAATCTCAGGTGGAGCAGCCTCCTTCAATGGGGCTCTGTTTTAACAGGCCTTTCAGGTGACATTTGAGCACACTGAGTTTGAGAGTCATGGGTCTAGAAGTCAGTGAGCAGGAACAAGTGGCTGGAAGGGGATAGGGCCATGGTAAGGCCTTTGGACTACACTAAGAGCTTTCTGCTTTCTCCCCAGAGGCAATGGAGAAGCATTCCTGGGCTTCAGCAGTGAAGAATATATGTTCCTATTTCTTTATTTTTCATGCGTATGTCTTGCCTGCATGTATGCATGTGTACTACATGCATGCCTGGTGCCCATGGAGGCCAGAAGAGGGGGTCAGATCCCTTAGAACTAGAGTTACTAGTGGTTGCACACCATGATATGAGTACTTGGAACTGAACCCAGGTCCTCTGCAAGAGCAGCAAGTACCCTTAATCTCTCAGCCATTTATCTAGCCCTCTGTGTTCATATTTTATGGCCAGCTAAGGTATAGAAAATGGGCTGGAGGAGGGTCAGAGCAGAAGCAAGGCAGCCTGTCAGAGGATGCTGCAGTAGTTCAGGCCACAGTGACTCCATCCTAGAGTAAGTATGGCAGCTATGGAGACGAAGAGAAGAAAGGAGAGTTATTTGGGAGGTATCATCAAGGTGATTAGTTGTCAGGGTAGATAATTTTTAGTTCATTTAGTGTTCCTATAACACAATACCTGAAATGAGGAACTTTATAAAGAATGGAGGTTATTTCTGAGAGTTCTGGATAATAGAAAGGGCAAGGTCATGGGCTAGATGCTAGGGAATGGGATAGAAAAGGGAAGGGCCAGAGATCACACATAAGGAGAACAAGAGCCTGAATTTGCTTTTATAACAAGCCCTGTCAGGCCACAGGAATCTGTTCCTATGATATTGACATTAACCCATCATGAAGGCAGAGGCCTCATGCCCTGATCACCACATACCCTCCCCCTCGCAGCACAGTTGCACTAGGGGTTAACTTTTCAAAGTGTGAACTTGGATAATCCGTTCCAAATCAGAGCACTAAAGGAGAGGCAGACATCCCAATTTTGGCATGGGTGCTGGGAGAATGAGGACCATTCCTAGAGACAGTTTCTAAAGAAGAAGCGTAGGCCTGAGTTCGAATTCGGATGAGTTGGATTTTAGGTGGGGATGACAGACACCTGACACCTGAGAGAAAGAACATCTCTGTATGTAGGAAGCCACGTGTGATGACCCCTACTCAAGGCCTGGTTGGAAGAGAATCAAGTGACATCACCACCTCACTCAAACAACTGAAACTACAGTCAGGTATGTGAAGGAACCAGAATCTGAGCATTGGGATGCTGCCAGGGAGAGGGGTTCTGTGAGTGGTCATCACTTCTGTCCGTGTGTCTATGATATAGGGAAGTGGATGCTTCTCACCAAGAAGGATTTGCCCTTGCAAGACCTTCCACACCTAGAATCTAGCAGGTATTCTTCTTCCTTCTCTCTCAGCCTTGGGGGCTGCTGCTGCCCTCTATCAAGTCCATAGCATACTCCAGCTCTGCACCAGGGTTCCATGTCCCGTTCTGTGCTGCTGAGGTCTAGGAATCACTTTCCCCTCCCTACCCATCCATCTTTTGAACTAGATTCTTCTCTCCACCTGCCTACTGGAGACAGACTGGGGCAAACATTTCTGGACCAGTAGGAAAGGAGAGAAAGGATGAAACTGTGTTGGGAGCAGGTTGGAGAGATATTGCTCAGATACAAACAGCAAAAACAAAAGAACAGAAAGAAAAGCAGGCAGGGAGCCCCAGGAGCAGGGACAGAGACTCCAGGCACACTCACTTCCTGCTGGGACCAAGGCAGGCCAGCCTGGGAAATATCTCAGCTATGATCCAGTAGTAGAGGGCCAGGGAGACCAGCCAGGACAATATACACTGACCACTGTCCTGCTTCTCACAGAGGAAGGATCCTCACAGGCAGCACAGTTGGAGGCCTTCTGCCCTTTACCTTCCTCTCCAGGAGACATGCACACAGAGCCTCTGTGGACTGAAGACACTTTCTGGGGCTCCACAGGGCCTGTGGCTACTGAAGTGGTTGGCAAAGAGAAGAACCTATATCGGTGAGTGAAGGGCTTAGCCTAGCCCAGGCTGGCCTTCCCTACTCCACTCCCCACAGCCCATCTCCACAGATAGCACCTCATCCAGTCTCCACTGTATTCCTGCCTCTTCCCAAGTCAGGAGGGACGGACAAGACTGAGATACTTAGTATGTGCTTTTTGTTATAAAAAAGGAAGTTTTATCATGAAATTTTTCAAACATTTATAAAATGATATACAAGTATTTCCTTATCCTGTCGCCCAGCTTCAACAACCACTTTGCCAAATTCACTTCAATGTTCTCGTTCTTCCTTTTCCATCACTATTATAGTATTTTAAGTTCAAGACATTGGGCGATTCAACCCTAAATATTTCAGTGTGCATCCTCCCAAAATTAAGATTGAGAGATAGTAGGTACTGGGTTCAAAGGGGTTCAAATGAGATGGTGAGGCAGATTGTTAGGGCTAAGTAGTTTGAGTTGATAATGTATGGGTAGACAGAAAGACAGACAACAGCATGGCAGGGACTGTGAGGACTTTGGACCCACAGGCAAATGGGAGTTGCTTCTTATACTTCTCAGAGGAGCCTGAGGTTGAGCTGTCTCTCATTCCTCAGGAGGTGTTAGAGGAAGAGATGGAAAAGATGTGTGACCACCAGCATTCTCAGGTACCCCTTTGATGTACCAGAGTCTACAAATTCACTTGATGAAATGAGAAATACAGGTACCTGGGAGTCTGTCAGGTAGAAATTCAGAGAGTGCTCTCAGTAGGGTACCTGCCACCATCCCCCCATCTGAGAGACTGGAGAGAGGAGAGGGCTGCTACCGGCAGTGAGACCTGAACAGTCCTGTCTGAATTATAACATTCCTATCCTTTTTGTTTATATAAAACGGAAATACAGAAATCATATTATGGGAAAGGGAGGAAAAGGAGGCACCACAAGGGATAACGGGCATTGACACTATCTAGTCCAAACTCTATCTAGTCTAGTCTAAACTAAACATGAATACCATAGGGTTAGGTTAGGGCTTCCTGTCCTAGAGCAAGTAGCCAGATGTCAGTCTCAAGGGCAAAGGCTGGCATCTGAATTTGCACATCAGGGAAATGTTACTGAGTCCAAGTAACATTCTGAATGAACTAGCTCAACACACAGATTAAAAGAGGGACCTGGCTGGCCAAGATGGCACACACCTTTAATCCCAGTACTCAGGAAACAGAGGCAGGCAGATCTCCATGAGATTGAGGCCAACCTGGTCTACATAATGAGTTCCAGACCAGTTGGGGCTATAGGGAGACCCTGTCTCAAAAATAAATAAATAAATAAAATAAAATAACAAAAAATGTTGATTGATTTATGGGACTGGAGAGATGGCTCAGCAGTTAGTTAAGAGCACTGGCTGCTCTTACAGAGGACTTGGGTTCAGTTCTCAGCATCCACATGGCAGCTAACAACAAGTTCCAGGGGATCCAATGCCTTCCTCAGGCATTGCATGCATGGGTGCACTTATATACATAACATGCAGGCTAAAACACTCATACACATAAAATAAAAGTAAATACTTTGCTGGACTATGGCGTCTAGTAGGGGCACTGTTCCCCTGTTAGACCACCATGCTGTGGAGATTTCACTGATAAGCTTCCCTGTCACGTGTAGAATGCATTAGCCAACAGCAGGTGCCTTGTCCCTTTGGCTTTTTCGTTCTGTAGACGCCCCTCTTCCTCAGGGCTCCCCGAGCCTTAGGTGTAGAGGTTGCATTGTAGATGTGTCACTTAGGGCTGGGCATCTCACAGTTATGTATTCTCTGCATTTGATAG
>NW_008357929.1:10351083-10374175 GCF_000622305.1 Nannospalax galili | reverse complement strand
AAAAAAAACCCTGATACAAGTCCTTAATACCATCTAAACAAATCCAGTCTGTATTCAAATGTGCTTAATTGCCATAAAAGTGTTCTTGCTGGTGATTATTCTAATCATGATGAAAACATTGTCCCTTCCCTGTTATGTTTGTCATGACTCCTAAATTTCAGTTAAGTCCTTGTAGTCTGTGTGCTCCCGCTTTACTAATACAAAAAAAAAAAAAAAAAAAAAAAAAACCCTGATACAAGTCCTTAATACCATCTAAACAAATCCAGTCTGTATTCAAATGTGCTTAATTGCCATAAAAGTGTTCTTGCTGGTGATTATTCTAATCATGATGAAAACATTGTCCCTTCCCTGTTATGTTTGTCATGACTCCTAAATTTCAGTTAAGTCCTTGTAGTCTGTGTGCTCCCGCTTTACTAACAATCACTATGTGCCAAATGCCCTACTGTTACCATGGGTCTTGATCAGGTTCATTTTCTCCAATTAAAAGAATTAAAAGGCAGGAAAATTCTCAGACACAGCAGGAAGCAACAGGTAACAAACTATTAATAAAGTAAAGAAACACATATAAACACTCATACAGAGAGAAAAGCTCTCCACAAGTAGAGAGGGAACACAGAAACCAAAAAATCCAAAGCTCCCAGGAGGGTTTGGGTCTTTGAAGTGTTCTTGGCATATAGGGCAGGTCCCCCTCCTTGAATTTTGGACCGGTCAACTAAACAAAGAAGAAAGAGCTGTCAGGTCACAGCTCCAAGCTGAGAGATGGCTAAGTCTATCTAGCATTAGTCTTATCTTAACTGCTCTGGACCAATCAGCCAGAAAGGTAGCCCTACTGCCCACAAGGGGAGTGCCCAGGCTTTCCCTCAGACCAAGAAGAAGCTGAGAGTGTGCCATGTTGGTTGCTCATCTGATCCTGTCTGCTTACCAAGATTTAGTCCCTCGGTTCCTGGAGCTAGGAACACGGTAGCCCTACTCTCCAAGAGCTTAGAGTACCATGAGTAATGAGTGACTATGTCACAGTCATGATGTCTTCTATAACATGTTAACCCTCCTCAAACACTGTCATAGTCACAGTCCCAGCTACAAATACTGTCACTCTCAACTTCCTCCTACATTTCCTGGCATTTCTCTATCTACCATTTATGAAACAGGAAGCCTTTGAGAAACCACTTCTGATCCCTGTAAAGCATTGTTTGAGTTCCAAAGTGTTATAACTAATATTAACTTGTTTTTATTGAATTTTTGTGTATTTCATACAGAACATCTCAATCAATCTTAATCATCTTTATACCCCCATCCCCACAGACATCCTCCCATAGGCCCCCGACTGGAGCTCATATACTTTGTCATCCCTCTTTTTTCCTTTTGGTTAACCGGCCTAAGGGTCTGTCTAGCTTGCTTATCTTTTCAAAGAACCACTCTCAGATTTATTGATTCTTTGTACTGTTTTCTTTATTTCTATTCCATTAATTTCTGCTCTGATTTTTGTTGGTTCTTCCTCTCTGATGGGTTTGGGTTTCATTTGTTGTTTATTTTCAAGTGTCTTGAGTTGCAATGTTGTCATTTATTTGTGTTCTTTCTGATTTTTTAATATAGGCACTTAGAGCTATAAACTTACCTCTAAGGATTGCTTTCAAGTGTCCCAGATTTTGTTGTGTTGTATTATCCTTTTCATTCAGTTCCAGGAATACTTTTATTTCTTTCTTAATTTCTCCTTTGGCTCATTCATCATTCGAGAGTGTGTTGTTTAGTCTCCATGAGTCCATGTAGTTGCTAGAGCTTCTTCTGGTGTTGATTTTAAGCTTTTTTGCATTGTGGTTTGATAGAATGCATGGAATTATTTCAATTTTTTGTATTCCATTAAGGCTTGTTTTGTGCCCCAGTACGTGGTCGATTTTGGAGAAAGTTCCATGGGGATCTGAATAGAAGCTATATTCTTTGGTGCTTGGATAGAATATTCAGTAGATGTCTGTTAGGGCCATTTGATGTACAGTATTGTTTAATTCAGATATCTATCTGTTTATTTTCGTCCCATTGACCTGCCTAATGGAAACAATAGGGCATTGAAGTCCCCTACTATTAGTGAGTTTGGATTAATCTGTGTCTTAAAGTCCTGTACTACCATTTTTATGAAGCTGGGCGCACCAGAGTTTGGTGCATATATGTTCATATATCTTCTTGGTTTATTGTTCCTTTGATCAGAATGAAGTGGCCCTCTATATCCCTTCTGATTCATTTTAGCTTGAAGTCTATTTTTGTCAGATATTAGAACTGTAACTCCTGCTTTTATCTTAGTACCATTTGCTTGGAATATTTTTTTTTCCATCCTTTCATCTTAAGCTAGTGCCTGCCCTTGATGGGTTTCTTGCAGACAACAAAAAGATAGAGTTTGATTCTTAATCCATTCAACTAGCCTGTGTCTTTTGACTGGGGCGTTCAATCCATTGATATTTAAAGTTATTATTGAAAGATATATTGATTCCTGTCATTTTGACTTCTGTTTGCATTTTTGGTCTCACTGTGCATTTCGACAGTTATCCCTTCATTTAGTTTCTTTCTGTTGCCCCTTTGGTATAGTTGTTCCTTTTTTCAGCTCTTTGTATTGCTTCAAGAATTCTCTCAAGGACTGGTTTTGGGGACACGAATTCTTTCAGCCTATTTATATTATGGAAGATTTTTAGTTTCCCTTCAACTATAATAGGTATTTTTGCTAGGTAAAGTATTCTGGGTTGGCATCTGTGGTCATTTAGAATTGGGAACACTTTGGTCCAGTCTCTTCTGGTTTTCATAATTTGTACTGAAAAGTCAGCTATAATTCTGATGGGTTTTCCTTTATATGTGATATGTTGTTTTTTTCTTTTGCAGCTTTCCGCATTCTCTCTTTGTTTTGAAGGTTTAATGTTTTTACTATGATATGCTGTAGAGTGTTTCTTTTCTGGTCCTATCTATTTGGTGTTCTATGTGCTACTTGTATTTGTATGAGCATGTCTTTCTTTAATTTGGGGAAATTTTTTTCTACAATCCTGTTGAAGATCTGGTCTGCCCCGACCTGCAGGGCAGGAGACGGAGACTCGAACTCCCAGGAACCTGGAATGATGGGACAAGAGACAGGAAGAATGACAGCAAGACAAAGAACTCTGATCAAGCTGCAAAAGTTTATTTTTCCACGGGGATTCTTATACGGGCTGAAGCGGGAAGTTAGCTGGGGAAGGGGAAGGGAAGGTGTCTCAATGGGTTAATGAATGTCCCTTAGGATGAGGGGAACTGGCGCCGTGAGTCTGGTTGCAGGATAAGGAAATTGGTGGTTGCTCAAGCTTATCTTTGAGTCATCGGAAAGGTTGCTTATCTTAGGGGTCAGGGAGGACTGATCAGCAAGTTCTCCGGAGGCTGCTTGCCCTGGGGGGCAGGGAGGGCTGCCAGGCAACGTGGTCTCCCACACTGGTCCATACTGTTATCCTGAGATTCTACTCTTTCTTCTATGCCTATGATGTGTAAATTTGGTCTTTTCATGGTGTCGTACATTTCCTGCATATTCCGTTCCTGTGTTTTCTTAAATTTTTCATAATCTTTGCTTGAGCAGTCCAGTTTGTCAACTTTATCTTCGTCTGTGTCCTGGGTTATCTCTTGGGGATTCTCATTGTAAAACTCCTCTATAGGACTGTTGGTGCTTAGTAGGAACATATTATTTGGATTTTTCATGTTATTATTTTTTGGTTGTGACTTTGGCATGTGGATTTCTTTTGTTGTTTCTGATTCTTGAGAAACAAGAATTCATGAGACTCAAGCCTTCCTTTGTTGAGTTTAAGTGTGTTTCTCTTTGTATACTTGATGTTCCTTTGTTGTTTTCTTATTGGGTATGAAAAGCTGGTTAGTCTAGGCTTCAGGTTCTCTCTTTTGTTTTTATATTGAAGGGGCCTGATGACTTTAGTCCAGCTGCTCAGGGGTTCCTACAGAGGACCAAATCAGATGAGGAGCAGATTCTCTCAGGCTTCCTCCTAAGGTCTAGGTCTCTCTAGTCAGGAGACACAGTACAATTTGGGAGGCTTGTAGGTGGAGGTAGGATTCAGGTGATATCAGGCAGTCAGAATAGGATGCTGATCTTAGGAATCCCAAGAAAGTTGGGGTTGGGCACAGCCAAGGTAGAAGACTGGTCTCAGGTGTGCAAAGGCAAGTTGGGGTGGGGGCAGGCTGTAAAAGCTCTAGGAAACTAGACTGAAGAATTAAGTTAGTCTGGGTGCAAAGGGTCAGGTCCGAGTGGGTGGATCTGGGCCAAGAGGGTAGTCCAGAAGTCTGGGACACCAAGAGCAGAAGTGGGCCTGTGCCCATGGTTTGAAGGAGAGCAGGATGTGGGGGCTGGGAAATTGAATCAGGTTGTCGAAGTCAAGGTGCAGTGGGTGGGGTCAAACTTACCAAGGAAGGAGGCTGGTCTCAGGAATTCCTGGCAGGTTGCAGGTGGGGACAGTCGGAGAAGAAGGCTGGTCTTAGGTGAACAAAGGCAAGATGGAGGCAGGCTGTGAAAGCTCTAGGAAAGTAGACTGAAGAACTGGGTTGGTTGGTCTGGGTGCAAAGGGTCAGGGCTCAGTGGATGGATCTGGGCCAAGAGGGTAGTCCAGAGTTCTGGGGTCCAAGAACAGAAATCTAACTTACAGACTTTTTATTATTGGGAAATGTACTCTTTAAGAATAAGAACACACACCTTTAACCCCAGCACTTGGGAGGCAGAGGCAGGCGGATCTCTGTGAGTTCAAGGCCAGCCTGGTCTACAAAGTGAGTTCCAGGCCTGCTGGGGCTACAGAGAGACCCTGTCTCAAAAAGACCAAAAAATTAATTAATTAATCAATTAATTGATTAATTAATTAAATTAAAAAATAAAAATAAGAACAATGGGCTGGAGAGATGGCTCAGCAGTTAAGAACACTGGTTGTTCTTGCAGAAGACCTGGGTTCGAATCCCAGCACCCACATGGCAGCTAACAACTGTCCATAATTCCAGTCCAAGGGGCTCTGACAGCCTCTTCTGACCTCCGTGGGCATTGCATGACACGAATGCACTTACCCACAGGAAAGCAATACACACACATAAAATAAAAATAATAAATTTTTTTTTAAAAAAAGAACAATGTGGCAAGCATGGTTCCATATACCTTTAATCCCAGCACTCTGGAGACAGAGGCAGGCAGGTCTCTGTGAGATCAAGGCCAGCCTGGTCTACATAGTGAGTTCCAGGCCAGCTAGGGCTACAGGGTGACCCTGTCTCAAAAACAAAACAAACAACAAAACAAAGCAAATAAGAACAATAAGGACCAAAGACAGAGCTCAGTAACAAAGGTCTTGGCTGGTGTACGCAAGGTACTGAGTTTGATCCCCAGCATATAACACACACACACACACACACACACATACACACACAAATACAAACACACATATTTAATCATCTTTGCCATCATCATAGGACTAGCTAACTGCTCCCAGGTGTGTATTAATCTGTAGGTTTGCATCAGATCACTTAACACTCAAAATTGTATGAGATGGGTGCTGTTATTATCCCTATTACAGATGAGGAAACTGAGACTCTAGAAGTTAAATAACTTGGTCAGACCAGGACTCAGTCTTCTGACTGAAATTGAGTGTATCCATGGCCCTGTACTGAGTCCACATCCATCAGGTGAGCAGAGCTGGTGTAACTCAGTGTCTGCCTCCCCCTCTTCTAGAGTTCACTTCCCCAAGGCTGGCTCCTACCACTGGCCCAACATAGGACTCCGCTTTGTGGTGACAAAGGCAGTGGTCGTTGAGATTGAAATCTGTGCCTGGAGCCAGTTCCTGGACAATTCTCCCCTGCTGGACACATACATGGTGGCTGGGCCTCTGTTTGACATCAAGGCTGAGCAGGGAGCTGTGGCTGCTGTGTACCTCCCTCACTTTGTGGCCCTCCAAGGTAACCAAGGGAAGGATAGGGAGGAGGGTGGTGATGAGGAGGGCCCTGACAGGGCTCATGGCTTCCTTACTTAGGTAGAGAGAGTCATGGAGGCAGAAACTAAAATGTCTCCTCATTCCACTCTTGTCTATATGTGTCTGCTTTGAAGCACATGTCTCCCAGTCTTAGGATAACATTTCTTGTACTTACCTGACAGTTTCCCTAAGTGGAAAGTGATGTCCTCCGTAACAACTTAACTAAAATTTATTAAGTGCCCCTTTATACACACCGTATCCTATGGGTCCTAGCAGGAAACAGAAGATAAATTGAGCAATTTAAAGAAATTTTGCAAAGACTATGAACAAAGATAGCCAAGTGAACTAATAAGGAACATTTACTACCAATATCTGTCAACAATGGGAAGCCATCAGCACCCCTACAGGCAGAGAAGACTATGTCACCATATCCTTTTGAGAGCTGGCATCATAGAAAAGAGAAGTCATCTAGTATCTGAACCTCAGTCATCTCCAAAGATTCCCTCAGAAAATGCAATAAAGATAAGCTCACAATAAAAAATCTCACATAGAAAGCCATTATCACTTGCCTGTAATGCCCGCAACCAGGGGATCCAATGCCCTCATCTGACCTCCACAGGCATACACATACACAGTATACATCAATCCATCAATACTCTGTTGACTGAAATTTCAACTTTGTAGAGGCAACTTACTGTTAATATTTTTGTTATTTCACATGTGTGAGTGTCCATGTATGTAAATTATATTTCTAAACATTAAAAAAAAAAAACCTCACAAACCATGAACAAGGCACAGTGAGGGTTGTGCACTATGTATCAGACAAGGTGGGTTCCATCTGGGTGTTATCGGCTCAGTGTCACAGTGACCCAGTGAGATAGGGATTGTGGCTTCCCTTCATGTACCAAAGAGGAAAGTGAGGTTCAGAGAGGCAAAAACCTGTCCAGAGTTGGGATTCTAATGCAAGCCCTGTTAATTCTAGGGTAGAAACTGCACCCCCATCCCATCCCAATCCTGGCCAAGCCTGTAACCCACCAGCTTTCCCTACACTGCAGTCTTGGTCTTACCCTGTGGCTGCACCAGGCCTATTCCCTTTGGATTCTGCACACAGAGCAGGGGAGCAAATACACAAACGAGACTTACAGCTGGCCATGTCCGTGCTCAGCAAAGAAACTAACCCTGGGCCTGGGCAAGGCCTCTTCCAGGAACCCCTGCCCTCTGCCATCAGCACTGCAGCAATTCCTTTTTCTGGAGAGGATGACCTCACTGACAAAGGCAGGCCTCATAGAGGACTTGGTCAGTGACTGGTTTTTCACCAACATTCTCAGTAAGCTCCTACAGCAATTTACTACTTTCAGGCCAGGCACGGTGGCTCATGCCTGTAATCCCAGCACTTGAGAAGTGGAGGCAGGAGAATCTTCAATTTGAGGCCAGCCTGGGCTACATGGCATAACTCTATCTCAAAAGGAAGAAAGAAAGGAAGGGAGGGAGGGAGGAAGGAAGCACTAATGTCTTTCCACTGTGTGTATTCTCCCTCTATAACTAGAATTTAGAGCTTTAATATCTCAGCTTCTCTCCAGGGCTCCACACCACAGACACACTCACCATCCTTGAAATCAATTGGTCAACCTAGCTCAAAACAAAAGCAGAGGGTTTCTGGTCCAAAATAGATTTAAAAAATGAAAAGAAAGCAATGGCAAAAAGCCCTGTGCGACTGCACAGGTGTTAGGCCCTGAAGCTTATGCGCCATCCTTACCAGCACCCGTCTTCAGCAGGCACAGACCTCCTCCCCACAGGCCCTTCTTCCAAGAAAGCAAGTTTCCTATTTCACTTGTACTACCTTCGCTCCTTCTCTTCCCCGCATACCCCAAGAGCTGACTCAGACTACATCCATAGCAATGAGAAGAACATCCCACAAACCCCTCCAGGGTTAGTTCTCTCAAATCAATACCTGATTACAGAATAATAGAGAGACCCAAAGAGCCTCCAGCTTAGCAAGACACTTCATCAAACGATCTCACACCCTTTTCTTGCCAGTCACCAAGGGTTATCAGGAAGGCTTGGCAAGGTTGTTTATGGAAAACAGAAAGAACCACAGAGGCAAAGCAAGGAGCCCTGGCTATACCACCTTCTTTACCTGTACACAATCTTCACAATGACATTAGAAGACAGGGTCTCCTTTGCACTTTACAGTAAGACGTTAACTAACATCCTCAGAGCCACACAGCTCACAAGGGCAGTTGCTGGTATTCAAAGTCACACAGACCATGTAACTTACCACCACTCTGCTAGAAGTGCCCTGTGCCTCATATTTATGTGATTTGAGCCTCATTGCCCCTCCTTAAGGAGGAAAGTCCATAGCTCACCTGAGCCCACAAGATGCTTGACAACTCTCTCAACAGGAGAACAGATCAGGTGGCTTAGGACCATAGCTCCAAGGACAGTGTTCAAAGAGTACCCAAGATACGGGAGTAGCAGTGACCAAAGACTGGAACTGGGATAAGAGAAAGCATCCAGGGGTTTCTCCTGGCAGAGCCTTTGTGATGCTCTGGATTGTATGTTATTCAATGTCTTCTCTGTTACACTACCAACTCCAGAATTGCAATGTTTGTGGGACTTGAGTCCCACAAACATTAAAAAAGATATGAGGCCCTGCCACAGAAGCACTCCTACCCCAATGGTGTGTTCTGAGATACCTAATGAGGCCAACCAACATGGCTCCACATAGGAGTCCTGGTCTCCCTACCAACAATACTTGTCCAGTCACCACTCCAGCCTCCTGTTCTCAGACCATCATTTTCATGTCACTTCCCTTCTCTCTCTGATCAGACAGCTACACTATTGGAGGGCTGCAAGAAGGTGATTCTGCTACAGTTTATGGAAACAACAATATGTGCAAAAGGGCCAGGTGGTAGTCTGCACCTGTACTCTCAGGATTCTGGAGGCTGAGGTAGAAAGCTTATAATTCTAGCTAGAGCTACATAGAGAAATCCTGTTTCAAAAAAAAATCTAAAAGGAGGGAAAAAAATAAAAATTAGGGGCTGGAGAGATGGCTCAGTGGTTAAGAGCACTAGCTGTTCTTACAGAAGCCCCAGATTCCTATACCACCACCCTTATGGCAGTTAACAACTGTCTGTAACTCCAGTTGCAGGGGATCCAAAACCCTTTTCTGTCCTCTGTGGGCACTGCACACATGGGTACACTTATATGCATGCAGGCATAACACTCATACACATAAAATTTTTTAAATCAATTTTTTTCTTAAAAAAGAAAAATAAAGAGAAGACAACAAAAAATCTTAGATGCCTCTTTCTTAACAATAAAAGTCCTGCATCCTACGATTCCCACATGTCCTAGGAAAGTCATGGAAGTTTAACCCTAGCAAGAAAGAAAGTTGGAGAGGTGCAGCATCTTCCAGAATTTCACCAAAACTGGCATTGCACAAAGTAAGTGCCAAGAGCTGGTGCTGGGGCTGAGATGGGCTGTGTGGTCTTTAGTAAAACTGAGGTTTCAAGGCCTCCATTGTGCATGCTGAGGACATTCCAGTGCTCTGGGGTCCTCATGAGACCATCACCTACTGTCACTTATGACCATTCCAAGTTGTACCACTCTTGAAGAAGCAGTTTTATTCTTTCATCCCTTGGTTCTTACTAATCCCAAAGACATATCCCAAGAGAAATAAGAAAGATCTCTGCTAAAAGACACACATTGCAATTGTTTATCATGGTGCAGAATTGGAAGAAAATTCAGTGCAGCAGAGAATGACTGCAGTGGGAAAGGCAATGGTGGTAATAACAGTTGTATTATTTCAGCGGTAAGAATCAAAGGTAAATAAAGGAAACTATTGTGCCAAAGCCCAACTTGGTGAACTAATGAGCTTTTATTGGAATTACTAACAGTATGGGTGCAGAGTTATTTATAGGAGCAGGGATGGCTCAAAAGCAGCTTCATCACCAAAATCCCACCCCAACAAGGGTGAGAACTCAGGAAAAATGCAAGCCTAGAGTTCACTGCACAACTTGCAGGCAACCTGGTAGGTCCAAGAGTCTCCTCTGGACAGCTGTTCTGGTCAGAGTCTCCTCCCCCTAGCAGTTTTTTTGTTTGTTTGGTTTGGTTTGTTTTTGTTGTTGTACTTTTTGCTTTTTTGGTTTTTGGTTTTTGGGGTTTTTTTACCGCTTCTAGAAAGTCAGAGAGGAGCTTTGAGAATCTTACAAGTTTTTGCTTTCCCAGACCTGTGACTATTTGTTTACCTCCTGCATTTTCATGAGCCTCCCTGTCCCTCTTGGAGGGAGTGTTTCATTTAGGAGGAAACTTCAAGATGTTCCTTATTGTCCCAATGCAGTGAAAGGTGTTTCACATTAATGGTGGCTGGTCTCTAATAATTATAGCTGCTTTCTCAACACCAGCCTGATGTTTTCCTGTCTTGAAATTTTCTCTACCAAACTGGTCCATTACCTTTAAATTCAACTTCTCTAAAGTTCAGGACATGAGCAGAATGAAGCCAGTATCTTGGCCAAAATATCATATGAATGACCCATATCACAGATCCCAACAGAATCCTGGTTCCCCTCTGAACATCATGAGCTGGGGCTCCACTCTCCATGTTTCTCTCAGATTGTCATCTAAACTGCCATAAAAATGTTACATTAAGCTCTGCTTTCACCATAAATTCTTCCACATTCTAACCATAAACAGGTCCAATGACCTAAGAACCACACCATCAGGTAATTACATCAATGACACAACTCCTGGTAACAATTTGTTATCTGGGTTCTTTGCTTATTGCTGAAACAAAACACGACCAAAGCAATTTAAGGGAGAAAGGACTTGTTTCAACTAAATATTCAAAGGTGCTGTCCATCAGAGCAGGGACAAGGGGGTCCCAGAGTCAGGAGTTTGTGGCAGATAGTAAAGTTGCATCCAGTAGGGCACAGAGGTTAACAGATGCTTGTGCTAAGAGGACCTTCTCCTTTTTATATAGTCCAAGATCCCTGCTGTGGAACAGTGAAACTCACAGTGCGTAGGTCTTCCCAACTCATTTAACCCAGTCAAGACAGTCTCCTTCAAGCATGCCAGGAGGTCTGTCTCCAGGTAATTCTAGATTTCATCAAGTTGACAATAGAGATTCACTGTCACAGGGATCCATTTACTTGTGTCTTCACAGGACTGAAGGTCTCCCTTGTGTGTCTTTCATAAATGCTAAACTCCCATTCAAGAGGGTCCTACCTCATGACCACTTCACCTCTGAAAGGGCTCCACTTCCTAATACCATCATCTTTAGCCAGGCTTAATGGTGCATGCTTTTAATTCCAGCACTTAGGAGGTAGAGGTAGGTGGATCTCTGTTTCAAGCCAGCTTGGTTCCTAATACTATCACCCTGTATTGAGCATTTCAGCATTTGAATATTAGGGAGAAATAATCATTTAGACCTTAGCATTAGAGTCACCCAGGAGGGTCCTTCACCCTAAACCTACTGTCCCAGCCAAGTCTGACTCAGTGGAAACACTAAATCCACATCTCTTCGATCTATTCTTTGACAGAGGAAAAGGTGAGCATCTTCTGCTTCCAAGTGGCCCATTTTAAAGATCATGGGATGATCCTGGAGAAGCCAGCCAGTGTGGAGCAGCATTACACGGTCCTGGAAAATCCCAGCTTCTCTCCGATGGGAGTTCTACTAAAAATTATCCCTGCTGCCCGGCGCTTCATCCCCATCACCTCCATCACATTGCTGTACCATAAGCTTCATCTCCAGGAAGTCACTTTCCACCTCTACCTGATCCCCAATGACTGCACCATTCGGAAGGTGACACTGAGGAACACAAAGGTTGGACTAGGGTGGGCCGACAGAAAACATGAAATGCAGGTTATGAGTCCCTCAAACAGATCCTCATCTGGGAGTGAGGATGAACTTTTGTTAGAGGAGCCCTGTTGATAGTAATTCTGCCCTCTGCTTTGTTTGGGTTTGGTTCTCTCATACCTAGGTCTCCCCTAAATTGCATTTACTTCCCTTTATTAATCTCTACAAAGATTTGTAGAGCCTCTCTCTAGGCATCAAAAGCCTGGGAAGGTTCCATGCCCAACCTGTAGTCTTTGCCTCTCCCCTCTTCTTCCTACTTTGAACATGATAAGAACCAAGTGTACAAGTATGTCTCTGTGTGGTAAAACACAGGGAAAGTGATGAACAGGAGGCTCACCACTCACCTCAAGGACACAACCCCCACTCTCACACAAATGTATTTACCCACCATCTCACATTATTCAACAAGATTGTGAAGGGCAGAAATCTCCCTGAATTGTCTGTAATGTTCCCTAGGCCATAGATGATGAAGAAATGATGTTCCAATTTGTGCGAATACACAAGCCACCCCCTATGGAACCCCTTTACATTGGCAGCCGCTACACTCTTTCTGGTTCTGAACATCTGGAAATCATCCCCATGGTGAGAATCTAGGTGTTTGCTGCTCTCTGTGATCAGACACCAGGCTTGTATAAACCTGTGGGGCAGACTACAGGGCTTTACCAGCAAATTGAGATTGGGTAGAAATTTTGGGACTTGGGGTGGGCCAGAATACTTCAAATATTATTGGTGGAAAGGAATTTAAGGGGCAAGAAGATCATGTTCAAGATGAGGAAGATGAGGGATAGACTTAACTTGCTGGCACTACAAAGTGACTGCTAGTGAACAAGCAGTGGAAGCACACCCTTAGTTGCACACACTGGGTTTCATGCAGTGTGCAACACACTCCATGGAGAACAATGGGGGTTCTCAGTAAAAAAAAAAAGTGCTAGAAAGAAACTACCACAGGATTTCAGCCTTGGCTGGGTAATTTGAAAGATCTAAGGAAACAGATTTGCTCTAGATTGAGTGTATCAAGAAGCAGGGACAGGGCTGGAGAGATGGCTCAGCAGTTAAGAGAACTGACTGCTCTTGCAGAGGACCAGGGTTCATTTCCCAGCACCCACATTGTGGCTAACAACTGTCCTTAACTCCAGTTCCATGGGAATCTAACACACCCTTCTGATCTCCATGGGCATTGCACAACACGGGTACATTTACACACATGCAGGCAATATACTCATACACACAAAAATTTAAAAATAAATAGATACTTTTAAATAAATAAAAATTTAAAAAGGAAGCAGGGACAATATATTACAGGGAATCTCAACACATCTTAATCCTAGGGAGAGAGGAGCAAACAGAATGCTAGAATTGGTAAAAGATAGTAGTGTCTCAAGTCAAGTCAGGGTGCTTGGGGTGTATAGGCTTCCTGGCAACCTTTCTGAAGTGGTGTCCTGTGTATGTCCAATAGATCTGAGATGGTGGCATCCACAGTCAGGATAGGTCTCCCTCCTCAGTTAAAACTCCCTTTAAATGTCCTCACAGACACACCTAGAGTTGTGTCTCCTATTCATTCTAACTCTAGTCAAATTGACAATGAAGACTGGCCTCCCTACTCAGATTGTCCGAGTTGTAACAAGTATAAGCACAACAGGAAGTACTGGCTGTGATTAAAAATCCCCAGGACCAGCTATGGGGTTTTAATATCCAAGGAATTGTCGAGGATGATAGAGCCAACAGTCAGTTACCCTCAGCAGTAGCGATGGCCTGGAGAAAGGTACAGAGGAGTTTTATTTTTCCTGAAGCGGTAGAAAGAAAACAAAGGTAATCAGAAATAACAGGGTGAAGATTATGGAGATTATAATAGCACTTCAGAGGGCTCAAAAGGACAAGACTAGATAAAGACCAGTAGTAGAACACAGTGATGGGAAAGGTGCTGAGGAACCGGAGACTTCATCCTGCTCTGATGTTCCAAGCTGAATTGTCCATGTCAGAAGGTGGCAGCCTCTGAAGACTTTATGAGGTTCTGTTCAGTGTCTTCAGACCCTCCCTATACAGAACTGGCCTAGAGGTTATTTGCATGATATTCTGGTAAAGAATCTGGCTTCATTCTGCTCATGTCCTCAGAGTTTGAGTGAGGCTGAATTTAAAGACAGTAGACTGATTTCTTTGTCAGAGGAAATGTCAAGACATGAGAGTATTCAGGCTGTGGTATGGTTACTGCTTGTTGCACTTATCCAGGTCTATGATGAAGAAACCAATAAAGTGGAAAGAAAGATGCATAAATGTCCAATTTGGTGAGGAAAATAACACCAAGTTTAAAGTTGTAGCTAGTGCATGGGCTGAAGAAGAGGAATGTTCTTCTCTGTGTTAGGACAACAGGTAAAATACCCTGAGGGCAAGACTCCACCCATCAAAGGCTCCAACATGGGAAAATGCAAATTTATTTGAAAGGACAGATTCTGACCTGAGAATGCAGTTTAAGGGGTTCTCTGCTCAAAAGCAACTGGCTAGAATATCATTTCTACAGATTCAGCAACCAAAGCACACAGATGTCACCAGAGCCATGGTTCAGGGGGTCAGGCGCCACCTGAATGCGGTAGCAGAACTTGACAGTGTTGTGCATGTGGTTCTGGTTTTATAGGCATAAATTATACAAGATTGAAGGGGTCATAGGGTCTTATTATATAGTTTCAGAGATCTGCTGAGGCCATGCAATGTGTGGTAGGATTGAATTCCTTCAGGTGGGGATCGAGGAGGCATTCTTTAATTCAGTGAAGCTGAAACCCAAACTCCACTGGATAACCCAAGATATTGTAGGTGCCAGGACTGTGAGACATTTGCAGAGAAAAGCTGCAGGCTTGGTGTGTAGTTGGCCTAAGGGAAAGGATGTGTACAGTAAGCAGTAGAGCTGGATGGACAGTGATAGCAAAGTCCTTTGGAGTCCAGGAAATCCCATCAGAGACGTCAGGTGATAGACATGGAGCTTACGGAGTTTCCCATTTGGAGTTCAGTCTCCCTTTTACAGCATTCTTTGGGGTGCCCTGATTCTTCTTTTGGCATGGGAATGTTTACTATGTGTCATATCAGAAACATGTAAGATTTTTTGTTGTACAGGATCTCATAGTTGAGGGATTGTCTGAGTTGTAAAAGAGATATAGAAGAACAATACATACACTTTTTAAACAGTGTTGGAACTGTTGAAGACTATGGGAACTTTTGATGTCAGATTGAATGTATTTTGCATTATGAGATGCTCATGAACTTATGGGGACAAGTCAAGTGAAGTGATGGCTTAAAAGTGATGTATTTTGGTGTCAAATTCAAGGCATGAAATTGTCTTGATTAATATTGTCACTTTTGCAGGATCTAGAATCACCTAGGAGACAAGTCTCTGGAATGCCTGGGATGGGCATGTCAGTGAGGGATTTATCTAGATTAGGCTGAGATGGAAAAACCCACCCTGAATATGGGCAGCACCAGTCCATGGACTGGAAGCCTGGACTGAATAACAGGATGATGCAAACTGAGCACTAGTACTCATCACTCTCTGCATCCTCACAGTGGATACAATGCAACTCGTCTTCCATGACTTCCTCGCCGTGGTATACATGATTTTTGCCGTGATTTTGTGAGATGAAAAAAAAAAACACTTTTTTCCTCAAGTTGATATTTTTTCAGGTTATTTTATCACAGTAACAACAACAACAAAAAAGTAGTAAGTTGAACTTAGACCCCAACAAGAATGCAGATTTGGCCTGGAGAACTGAGGAATTGGATTCAATATGGCAGAGGTAGAGGAAGAAGCATCTAGCTAAGCAAGGTCTGGCTAGCATTACTTGTAGTATGAGCTCTCACTCACTCACGGGTATTAAGGTTTGAATCTGAAATGTCCCTCACAGGTGTTTGAATCTGAAATGTCCCTCACAGGTGTATGCAGTAGTAACTGAAAGACACGAGGCCTGGCTAGCAAAACTAGGTCACTGGTGGAAGGCCTTGAGGGTTGTAATTATACACTTTCTACCTCAGGCTCTCTGCTTCTTGATCCTCAGAGATATAATAAGCCATGCCTCAAGCTCCTACCACCACACATGGAGCCCCATCTTCCATGCATTTCCCACGATCAATCTGTGAGACAAAATAAATCCTTCCTCAAGTCACCTCTTGTCAGATATTTGTCACAGCAATAAGCAAAGAAGCTAGCTAACACAATGTGGTTCCCAGAAGAGGCTTCATCCATCAGGGTGTGTGCATAAACGTGGCAGCTGCTTGCAGTACAGAAAACATCCAGTGCTGTGGGGTGAGGAGAGCCAAGAAGGAATCAAGAGGGGAAGAGCTCATTCCCAGGATGAATATTGGCTTCTTACATGGTAAGTTTTTCTCTTTTCAGGAACTGGAGCTGTGCTACCGGAGCCCCAGAGAATCCCAGCTCTTCTCTGAGATCTATGCGGACCACATAGGTTCAGGGATTAAGCTCCAAATGAGAGACAAGAAGCATATGACCCTCATATGGGAGACCTTGTTGAAACCAGGTAAAGTGAGAACAAGTCCAGAGACCCCAGAAGCAGAAGAAAGTCAGTGAGTGGAGGGAGATACATTATCACTGTTTCTTGATGCCATGAAGCAGTCCAGAGAAGTTATGTAGCTTTATCAAATTCCATAAAGGTGATAAGACCACAGTTTAAATTCTGACACTGTGTTACTGTTGTTAGGGTTTCAGTCCAAAGTCAGCTGCCTCTGTCAGTTTTGGGCCTGAAGTGAAACAAAATAACATGGAGTGGGAGTATGTGGCAGAGCATGATAGCCATGAAGGAGAGAAGGCGGGAAGTGTGGGGCGCGCGGGGATCTCGGAGCGCCAGCTGCTGGGCGTGGCGCCGGTCTCTCGCGTGCCGCTGGGGTGCGGCGAGTTGCGCGCACTGCGGCGTTGCTGTTCGGGTCCCTGGCTCTCTGTGGCTACTGGATGCTGGCAACTCTGTGGGTCGCTGCGCTTCCAGGCGAGTTCCGTTCCAAGCTACCGGGCATTCCCTCTATGTTTCGCAATCCGTTGGCCACCGGGTCACGAGGGGAGGTGCAAGAACGGTGAAAGCAAGATCATCTTGAGTGGTTGTTTACAAAGGGACAGCCCCCTCCCGGGAGACTGAATCGCAGGCAGTAAGACACAGGATACAGCTCAGCTCCTGATACAGCTCCTTTATTCAGTGATTCAGCTCAGCTCCAGATCTTAGTGATTCAGCTCCGATTTATTAGGGGGAAACCAGGATTTTTATAGTGTGGAGGCAGTAGCAAAAGCCTTAGTTGATAGGTGCTTTGTAGGATGCCCCATTTACATGTGGTGGTGGGCTTCTGCCAGGCTGTCAGACATTGCCTATTATCACACAGGCCAGAGGACATGTATCTGTGACGGGCACTTCAAAAGGTGAGTCAGGAAGAGAGTAGGAAGGCGCCCCGCTGAGAAAGGGAGTCTCTGCATTTGCGCCAAGCCGGCCTGCGGCTATCCAGACATGGAGAGACTGGTACCTTAGACAGCAGGGGTCCCCAACAGGGAAGGAGGGAGGGAAAGAGGGAGAGAGGGAGGGAAGGATAGAGAGAGACAGAGGAGAAGGAAGAGGAGGAAGAAAGTAGTTCATGGCAAAATACACACTTTATGATAAACTCCCAATGGCCCCCCTTCCCCCAACTGTGCCCCTTCTATAGTTTCCACTCCTACTCTCAGAACTTCATTCAGTTATGAATGCACCAATTGACTCATTCATAAAATCGTAGCCCTCACAATCAGTCACCTCTGAATACTACTTCAGGACTAGTCCTTCAACATATGCACATTTAGCAGAGAACACATCATATTCAAACTACTATATACACTAAGCCTTTTTCTCTATGGTATGCTATTCCTCTGCTGCCCTTCAGTTGACAGTTTCTGACATCCACAAAGCCTCTGGCACCATTTCACATGATGGCTCAACTCTAAAATGAAGGGGTATTATTCAGTATTATAAGACTGATTAATTAAACCCTGTTTTTCCAACATGAGACACTCAATATTGGATAAATCCATATTTTCTCTTTTTATTAAGAAATTTTGTTCTTTGGCAATTTCATACATGTATATAATACATTCCAGTCATGATTCCCCCACACATACCCTCTCTTATCTCCCTCTTACCCCCACCAGTACCCCTTATTTACTAAAAATTTCTTCCCCATGTTCATATATTTTTGTTCTGTTTAGTGTCCCACATAGTTTAAATACAGCCTTGTGGAGAGTTCATGGGTTTTAAGCTCTCCATTAGAGCCTGGTGGACTCACCTGCAGGTATATAAGTGGATACTATTCCTCCCCTTCTCTCACAACCTGTGAGTTACTAAGAGTTGGGCAATAAGTAGGAGTGTCCTTCACCAGTCAGAGCTGACTGGTGGGCAGCCACAGTCACGGCCCAGTGGCAGTTAGCAGAGCTTTTTTGAGTTCATGATCGTCTAGGTCATGTCATAACCTAGAAGATAGCATTGCACAGCCTTTCTCCCTTCTTCTACACCATGGCTGATTCCATTTCCTAGCTAATGTAAATAGTGCTGCAATGAACACTAATGTGCAAATGCATCTGTAGTAAGTTATAAATTCCTTTGTATGTATGCCCAGATGTGGTACGGCTGGGTCATGTGGTAATTCTAGTTATAGTTTTATAAGGCGCCTCCAGATTGATTTCCAAAGTGGCTGCACTAGTTTATATACCAACTAGCAGTGTGCTAAGGGTTTCCCATTACCCATATCCACACCAGCATTTGTTGTCATTTGTATCCTTGATGACAGCCATTCTGATTGAGATGAGATAGAATCTTAGTTTTAATACACACAGCTAATAATCAAGCATTTCTTAACCATTTATATTTCTTCCATGAAGAACACTATTTCATTCCATAGCCCATTTTTCAATGGGGCTATTTCTTCTCTTGGAGTTTAGATTGTTGAGTTCCGTATACTCTTGTTACTAATCCTCTACCAGATGTATAGCTGGAAAATCTCTTCTCCCATCCTATGGACTGCCTCTTTACTCAATGTACAGTGGTCTTGGCTACACAGAAGATGTTTAGTTCCATGAGACCCCATTTGTCAAGTTGTTTTCTTTCCTGTAGCACCAGAATCTTATTCAGAAAATCCTTACCTGTACTCGTGTTGAAGTGTGTGCCCTACGTTTTCTTCTAGCAGTTTCAGGACATCAGGTCTTATATTGTGATCTTAGATACATTTTGGAGTTGATTTTCTTGCAGGGTAGGATATAGGGATCTAATTTAGCCCTTCCACACGTTGATACACAGGTTTTCCAGTGCCGTTTGTTAAAGAAGCTGTCTCTTCTCCAGTGTACATTTTTGGCTGCTTTGTCAAACATCGGGTAGCTGTAGTTACGGATTTATATCTGGGGCTCTACTCCATAGACCTATATATGTGTCTATTTTTGTGCCAGCACCAGACTGTCTTTATTAGTGTGGTTCTGTAGTACTCTCTTCAAATTGTGTATGATGATACCTCTCACAGTATTCTTTTTGTTCAGGATTGCTTTGGCTACCCTTCATATCTATACTTCCATATAATTTTTTTTAAATTTGTACTGGATTTTTGTGTATTTCATACAAAACATCTTTTTTATTCTTTTTTTAGTCTTTTGGAGACAGGGTCTTCCTGTAGTCCCAGCTGGCCTAGAACTCGCTATGCAGACCAGGCTAGCCTTGAACTCACAGAGATTTGCCTGCCTCTGCCTCCTAAGCGCTGGGATTAAAGGCATGCACCCCACACTCATTTTTATACTCCCTCCCCCATCCACACCCTCCAATAGCCCCTCCACAATATTTCATACATTCTGTCACTATGTTAAGGCTTATCAAGTCAAGTTAGTGTGCCCAGACATCCCTCAGTGCAGGTTCATCCATGGGGTCTAGTCAGCCTATCTAGAGTCACTCCCTTAAAGATCAACTCTCCCTCACCCAGCAGCAATCAGCTGTCAATAGTTCTTTGACTAAGATTGGGGCCTGCTGTCTATTTCCCCAGTTCTATGCTGGGATTCTTTTCTGATTGAGCTTGCATGGGTCTTATGCAAGCTGACAAAATGGCTGTAGATTCATTTGAGCAAGGTCCTCGGAGCCTGAAAGATTCTGTTTACATATGGTCATGCACCTCCACCCCTAGGTCTTACAATCTTCCCACTCCATCTTCCACAATGGTCCCTGAGTCCTGGGTAGGTAAAGTTTAATATAAGAGTATCCAAGGACCCACACACTCTGTAGACTCTTATTCTCTATATATTTTCCATATGAATTTTAAAGTTTTTTTTTCTATTTCTCTTAAGAATGTTGCTGGAATCTTGAATTGCATGCTATCTGTAGATGGCTTTTTTTTGGTCTTTTTGAAACAGGGCCTCCCTATAGCCCCGGCTGTCCTGGAACTCACTATGTAGACCAGGCTGGCCTTGAACTCACAGAGCTCTGCCTGCCTCTGCCTCCCAAGTGCTGGGACTATAGGCATGTGCCACCACACCCAGCTTGTAGATGGCTTTTAAGGATGGTTGTGTTCACAGGATCCTTCCAATCCATGAACATAGAAGGCCTTTCTATCTTTAATGCCTTACTCAATTTCTGTCTTTGATGTCTTAAAGTTTGTGTTAAGAGGTATTTTGTTTCCTTGGTTAAATATATTCTCAGATAGTTTTGTTGTCTATGTTGTTTTTGACTACTGTGAATGGGACATGTGTATGTCTATGTTATCAAGGTAAGATAGACAAGAGGAAATCAAATAATGAACTTCAAGGGATAAAGCTAACACAGCCTTAGCCCATCACCCTAATCCCAAACCAAGCCCTCCTAAACAGTACTTCAGGGATAATCAGTCCTTGTCAGCTATCACACATGGTCGCAGCTGCTCCTATGCTGCTACAAACATGCGGTCCAAAGATAGGCTATGCTTTTCCTGGGCTTAATTGAGTCACAGGTAAAGAACTAACCTGCACCAGCATCAGACCTTGTTTGTATCCCACTTCAGTGTTTACTCTCTGACTGATCTAGGGAAATAACTCATTTGAGTCTGAAGTTCCTTATCTAAAAAATAAGGATCATAAGACTAACTGATAGAAAAGTTAAATACAATGATGTTTGAACATGCTTCATGCAGTGATTCTTAACTAATAGGAGCAATGTTGTTATTTTTATGTGAATTCTGTCTCTGCTGCCCACTTTTCTTAAATCTGTCCTTTGGAACTCATCAATCTATTCCCTTCCACATGGGAAACCTTCAGTTACTAGACAACTAGGATCATGGTTTCCTTCTGCCTCCATATATGCATGTTAAGTGTCTCAGATTCCTTCCATCGTTGCTCTTATATTTTGGCTTTTAAATCTTTGGCCATCCAATCTCTTTTCTAAATAGATGCTCCAGCTTATGTGTCAATCAAGATGGAACAAGACAGTCTAGTCAACATGCAGTATAAGCAACATCATCTTACCTTCATGCAAATGGAAGCAGAGCTTCCAGTACCACAGCCTGGATCCTTGTGTCCACGTCCCTGAACTATTATGATGCAATGATCACAGGCTCATCTCAGACCCTCAGGGTTTGCTCATATGAAATGGAATTGATTAAACTCCTTCACTTGCTGTCATTGCTAAAATTCAACCATTATTCCCATGTGCTAAGACTTGCTTCAACTTGATTCTGATATCAAATCCAGAACACACATATGTGGTGTGTGAGTGAGAAGAAAGTTGGATAAGAAAGTTGCTTTCTGCCCAGAAAAAGACTTTAAATGGTTTAAGCCATCTGGCAAGGAACTTGGTTAATTCTCCACCAGGGATTTAGGATAAAATTGAGGTTTTCATAATGATGGAGAAAATGCTCATTGATGTGTCTTCTCTCTCTATAGGCTCGGGACCCAAACTCCCCCATACGAATAAGGAAATAGTCACCTTTCAGATTATATCGGAATTTCTGTAGATTATTTTCAGAATCACAGTCATGGGTACAAGTTTCAAGGTGTGGTCTGTGTGTTTATAACTGGAACCATGACAGTTGCTTCTTCATCTCTCCTTTCTTCCAGGAGACCTGAGACCTGCACCAACCCTGGTCCCTCCAACCCCTAAAGGTCAGTAACATCATGAGATGTCAGAGGGACCATTGGTATTCCTTTTGTATACTATCTGATCCTTGACAGATGGGCAGTGAGAAAGGAGGGACCCTATTGTTGCAACCCTCACTAAGATCCATTGAAGAGGTGCATACCTTGGGCAGAATTCCTCCCCATACCCTTTTCTGCCACCCATGGAGGTCTAACACAGCCCACTCACACCCTGAATGCCCCACCATGAACCTTTCTTATGATCAAGCAGAATATCAGACTAGACACTTGCATGAAGAAGGGTAAAGGTGCTTTTCTGGTCAAATAGTCTTCCAGTGGGAGAAGGAAGCTGGGGACGCAGATGAGGTGAGTGAAAAGTACAAGAGGTGGGCAATCAGAAGTAGTCTATAGAGGAGCTTTTCTTTGCTCATTGCCAGTCTCATCTCCACTCCCAGGTGCTTCTGCCCCGATACACTTTGTGGACCAGCATCGGGAGCAGCTGGTGGCCCGAGTGACATCAGTGGACCCTGTGTTGGACAAGCTTTATGGTCAGGTGCTGAGTGAAGAAGATTATGGGAAGGTGAGGGCTGAGACCACCAATCCCAACAAGATGAGGAAGCTGTTCTGCCTCAGCCAGTCCTGGAACAGGACCAATAAAGACCAACTCTACCAAGCCCTGAAGGCGACCCACCCTCACTTGATCATGGACATCTTTGAGAAGTTGGGAGGGGTTTCCGGAGGATCCTAACACCTTTGTAGCTGAAGTCTAAGCACTGTCCTTTGAATACTGGCTCGGATGACATTTCTTTGACCCTCAGTTTCTCCAGCTGTAAACAATTTTCCGTCTGAGTTGCCTTTCTGATGGCACTGTTTCCAGGACACCTCAGGAGGACCCAGGTGTCCCACCCCTCCTTGGTTTTCACCAACCAACTGCCTAGTGGGAAGAAAACTTCCATCCGGATCTGGCAAGACTATATAGACTTGTGGAGCCTGCTCTTCTGGCCAGAGTGGACAGCCTAGAGCCCCACCTGTGCCATCAGAACATAAGCAGGAGCGGGGGGACATGGGAATGGAGACGATGGAAATGGACACATGTCCTTGGAAAGTGTCAATGCCTTATGAGTTGGAGAAGAAAAAGGCTTCTTAAACATTTCCACATTCATCCCCTTTCTGCCCAAGAAATTTTAACATAACTATATATATATATAT
>NW_008357929.1:10345145-10351059 GCF_000622305.1 Nannospalax galili | reverse complement strand
TATAGTATATACTATATATACATAATAGTATACTCATTTGCTGAAAATAAATATTAAATTTGTTTTAAAACCATTCTTTGGTAGACATATAATTTTACCATTTATTGGCATGATGAAATAGTGTGGTTAATGATAAATACAAAGACCATGACTAACATGTGACCTATTCAAAATGATCTGGAAAGACTTAATTGAAAGATAATTGAACTAAGACAAATAAGGAATAGTTAACTAGACAGGGAGAGATAAAAGTATAGATCCCCGAGCTCCAGTAAGTGCTGTCTGGTTTATAAGTTAGCAGGATCAGGCTGAGGAAACAAATAAGAGGAGCAGCTTTCTTTGATGTTTAGTTTTTGTCAACATTTAGAAGCTATTAAAGGTTTTTAAATGATTTATGTATTGTTTGGGAATGAGGATAGTGGGCCATCTGATAAAATTGCTATTTAAAAGAAAAAAAATTAATAATTTTACCATTTATTTAAAATGAAAGCAAATTTGCAGACTAAGGAGATTTATGTGTTTATTTTCACATAAAGAATTAAATCTTGGCTGAATATTTAATAATATAAAACACAGAGTATCCTCAACATTTCTTAAAGCTTATTTGTAGTTTTTTAAATATTTTTTTTATTTTATGTGTATGAGTGTATTGCCTGCATGTATGTGAGTGCACCCATATTGTGCAATGCCACGGAGGTCTGAAGAGGGCATCAGATTCCCCTGGAACTGGAGTAAAGGATAGTTCGTAGCCCCCATATAGGTGCTTAGAATCGAACTCAGGTCCTCTGCAAGAGCAGTCATTGCTCTTAACCACTGAGCCATCTCTCCAGCCCCCTGAGTTTATTTATATTTTAAATTCCTTATCACAAGTGCTGAGAGTGCTGTAGTGTAGTACAAAATAGCAGAAGTATGTTTAGAGCCATTTCAGAAATTGTTGGAAATTCCAGCCTAGTCCAAAGCCAAAATTCATTTAGCACTTTTTTATAAAACTTAAGTCAGCAACTCAAACAACTTTTAATATCAAATATTCTCACACAATACAATATGAAAGTTATACTAATTTGATACTTATTTGCTAAAGAATGAAAATAGGAAAATATTTTGTCTTTATATTCCATAATTAAGTTATTATGTATCTATAACAGCAGAAAACTTAGTATCTACAGTGAAAACACTGTACTTAATAACACACAATGATCAGGAAGGTGATCCAGGAAGCACTCATTGGAGCTGAGTGACGTGTTGCCATGCGCAGTGCACAGTACTCATGCTGTGTTCAGAACCAAGGCTGCAAGGTCATGTGATGCAATATGGGTGTGCACTGCCAGAAACATCTGGAATTCTTTCATTAAACTAATTCATTATGAAGTAATTTTTGGTCATTGAATATTCAGAAAGTTTTTTACTGTTGCCAGATTTTACAGCCCCTCATTCAGTTCACGACCCCAAGTGTTGTCCTGACCCATAGCTTTGTTAGGGTCCGTGACTCAGTGGGTCTCTTCTGGAGAACAATTTCACGAATATGGAGATGCAAGAATCAAACAGAGTTTTATTAAACCAGCTAGCTGGGGTCGACTGTCCTTTCCCAAAACACGCAGGTCTGGTTAGAACAATCGACCCTGAGACAATTTTAGGTAAAGATTATATAGGCTTCCACAACCGTTACACAAAAGCCCGTGTTTATACAGCCAATTGTTTCAAAGCAAGCATTTCACAAACCAATAACTTTAAAACAAGAAAATGTTACAGCTCCCTTCAGGTGTCTCAATTGGGGAGAGATGATTGGTATGTGCCTGGTATGACTCTTTCTTTTTATCTTGTGTAAGCAGACATGACATGACACAGAACAGGTCAGGCTCCGGGGGTTGTAGCACTTTGCCTCTATCTCCGGATGCCTGTGTCTCTAGTTGAGTTAATTGGTTACAAGCAGTAAATTTAAACAAGTAAGTTCAAGCAGTAAATTCAGGCAAGCAGTATATTCAAACAAACAGTAAATTCCTCTTCCCCTAACATTTAGTAAATTCAAGCAGTAAATTCAGGCAAGCAGTATATTCAAACAAACAGTAAATTCCTCTTTCCCTAACAGCTTAAGAAACTATGACCCAGAATGAGGGAACTAGATTCCTCTCCACTCCCGACTCATCTGCCACTGGAATCTGTCTCAGCAAAACCCACAGTGGGGTTGGAGGCTTCAGAGAGCCATGGGGTTGTCCTGCCTGTAGGCTGCCTGTATCTTTACCTGGGCCACCTGGCTTACCTTCTGCATCAGGCTTTGTCTTCCTGGTCCACTCTCCCTGCCGGGGAGCCTCAAGGCTAGACCATTGTTAGCTTGGCTTCTTTTCAGTGTCCCACCCATTTTTCCTCTGACTTTTCACGTGTCCTGTCACTGCCTACGTGAAGCTCTTCCTCTTTTTCTTTCTTTGGAACTGAGGTGGGGTTTTTTTGTTTTCTTTTTCTTTTTCTGACTCTTCCCCCCCCCTCCCCGCCCGACAGGGTCACATGGAGACAGCATCTGCTTGAACTTCTTAACCAGAAGTCCTCAAGACTTTTTGTCTGTTTGTACAAAAACAAAGACAAAAAACAACTTCAAGTATTGGCCATCCTTTTCTGATGTATTGACTTCATGGGTGATTGAGAAATAACTGAAAATTAAATAAATTGGGTAGTTAAAAATGAAGTTGTTTACAAATAAATATGACAGAGACAACATGTTGGGTTATTTGTAAGAAAGTTAAAATGCTAAAATACTAGTTGCTACAGGTAAATTTGAGTAGTCTTAGCTTCTTAAAAATCTATAATATATAATATATGTAATTTTATTAAATGTGCTTAATAAATTATTGGTGTATAAAAACAATTTCATGGCTACCTCTCTGATCCTGGGAGGCAGTCCAGAGGTTTGATTTCCCACCTCCCAATAAACCGCTGTCCCCCATGGGAAGAAAAAAAAAATTTCATTGCTTCTCAGATTGCTTTCTTCCTGGATCTTCACTAAAATGTAAGCTTACTGAACACTCTAGTTAATGTGTCCCTCAAAGTGTCCCTATTCGCCAGTGTGACTAGAATTATCTAGAAATAAGCTTTGTCAGAACAGTCTTTCTTTGTAGGACATCAAACTCTTCTATATTGAAGCAGTCTTGCATAACCAGGGTTCTGAACCGGCTCCATCAGAGGCTGTTCCTTAAGTGAGATGATCTCACATTCACAGGGAAACATAGAGTTAGTGGGTAGATTTCCCTCAGTGCTAACTTTTCTTCCAAGAAATCTCATTATGCCTTTGGCTCTTAATGCTATTTTTCTGTACTCGGTATGTCAAATGCCACCTGTGTAGCAGATGTAACTTTAGTAAAAAAACCACATTGCAGTAAATCACCAAAAGACATCTGATCCTTTAGTAAGTTTCAGATCCTTTAGTAAGTCCTAGAGGGACAATAAGCATTTAGAAATAAAGACTTTAAAGTACATTTTCATCTAGTATAAATCAATGAGTTGGGAAGGATAGGCTTCCTACAATAAAAAATAAATTTATTTACGTTTATATCTTTCATATTAATAAGTATTAAACACATAACAACAAACCTTCTGAAACTTGAACATGAAACTTTAAGAGGATTGAAGGTTTATTATTTATTTATTTATTTATTTATTTATTTATTTTGTGTGTATGAGTATGTGTGTTATTTTGTGTGTTATGCCTGCATGTAAGTGCACCCATGCCATGCAGTGCCTGAGGAGGACAGAAGAGGTTGTCAGATCTCCTGGAACTGGAGTTACAGACTGTTGTTAGGAACTATGTGGGTGCTGGGATTCAAACCCCAGTCCTCTGCAAGAACAGCCAGTGGTCTTAACCACTGAGCCATCTCTCCAACCCCAGTTCATTGTTTTTTTAATATTGTATTTATTTTTTTTAAATATTTATTGTAAGCTGGCCGTGGTGGCTCACACCTTCAATCCCAGCACTCAGGAGGCAGAGGCAGGGGGATCTCTGTAAGTTCAAGTCCAGCCTGGTCTACATAGTGAGTTCCAGGACAGCTGGGGCTATAGGGAGACCCTGTCTCAAAAAGACCAAAAAAAATTATTGAGAATTTCACACATGCACATAAGGTGTTTTGATCAAATCCATGACCACTCCCTCCCCTCCAACTCTTCCCATATCTCCCCATCACTTTTTTCTGATAATTTCATGTACTCTTCTATTTTTTAATGAGGCTTTTTGCTACTCTAACATTCCCCCCTCTAAAGAGGTAACCCTAAAATCTTTTAAGGATTATATAAAAGCTCCTGATGGATGAATCGGGTCAATCGGGAGCAAGCACCAGGACACAGATAAAACTCCCGGTAGAATAGAGTTTATTAGCAGAGGAAATTCGCAGTGGACAATTCCCTTCCGGATAGGGAAATTGTCAGCCCACAGGTTGTGGGCTGGGGTCTTTATGGTGGGGGCGGGGGGCTTTGGGGGATGCAGAAAGCCAGAAGATTGTTTTTTAATTGGGTGGGAGAGTAGGAGCCCCAGGCTTATCAGAACAGCTTCTGTTAAAACTGCCCCCCTCTGTCCCCTTTTATTAGCAAGGATCTGGGTCAAAAGGTGTCTGTTTATCCTTTAAGATCATCAAAGAGGAAGCATGCTGTGCTGAAGTGACTCCTTAGTAATCAGGTCTTGGGTCAAAAGGTGGAGTCTGTTTATCTTGTCTTCCAAGATCATCAAAGGGAAAGCATGCTGCCTTTGATCAAAAGGTGCAGAGAGTCTGCTTCTCTTGTCTTCAAAGACCAAGGTGCTCGTTAACTCAGTTTCTGCATTCTCAGGGGCTTGCAAAACCATGAGGCCCTGCTGGGGAGGGGGCTGCTGCAGATCAGAACCCTAACAGCTCCCAAATACTTTTAACATTTTTGGCCTTTGGAAGGGAGTATGTTGCTAAGAGGCCCAAGGACAGTTTCTTATTTATTATTTTTATTTTATGTGTATGAATGAATTGCCTACATGTATGTAAGTGCACCTGTGTTATGCAGTACCCTCAGAGTTCAGAAAAAGACATTGGATTCACCTGGAACTAGAGTTAAGGATGTCTGTCAGCCACCATGTGGGTGCTGGGAACTGAATCCCAGTCCTTTGCAAGAGCAGCCAATGCTCTTAACCACTTAACCATCTCTCCAGCCCCAGGTTCATCATTTTTAAATGCCCTAATGATTAAAACTTGTCTTTTATAAGGACAGCTTATTGAATAATATTTAAGTTGCAAAATAGCTACCATCTAATTTAAGTACTAGTCAGTTTGGAGGACACAACTATTTTTTGCTGTAAACACCTGTTAATGAAAACTGTTTTGTAGAGAGTTAGTCACTATGACTTTCCTAGCTTGTTAATAAAATGTGTTTATTTATGTGACCTGCTACCAATAGTCACAATAAAGACCAGAGAGGCTTGCAGTAACAGGTGGTCAGCAAACATTTGAGGATACACAGTGAGTCTACACACTAAGTGTAGGTATGGACTGAGTCTGAAAAAAGTTTATAATCGTGTTGCTTATAATAATCAGAATTTTAAACTCAGGAAATGTAGTTTTAGTTTCTGTTTCTTTTCTTCTCTCAAGTCTGAGTAGTACAAGAGAAGTAAGAGATTATTTTTCAAAGTACATGTAGCACATATGTGGTTGCTGATTTCAAGGATCACATAGTCTCAAAATAGTCAAAGAATTATAATCTGGGCTGGAGAGTGTTGGAAAAAAAATGAAATACCTTGATGAATGCTGTAAGAACTCTGCATTTTGATAGAAAACTCTGTTTAAAACGTTGATTTAGATTTACTTGTTAAGCTTGTCTGTTCTGCCTGATTGTATCTACCACACATGGATGATTAACCTAGTTGAAATGCTAAGAATTGAAGTGCTGTAAACCTCCTTCCTGGACCCTGGACCCC
>NW_008357929.1:10314974-10343480 GCF_000622305.1 Nannospalax galili | reverse complement strand
TATGGGCAGTTGGCAGCCCGGATGGCCAGCAGTATCAGTACTGGCCGTTTTCTTCCAGTGATCTCTATAATTGGAGAACCCAGAACCCCCCTTTTTCTGAGGACCCTAAGTGTCTTATAGGTCTGGTGGAATCTATCATGTTCACTCACTGTCCCACTTGGGATGACTGCCAGCAGCTACTCCGCACCCTCTTTACCACCGAGGAGCGGGAGCGGATCCTTAATGAAGCCAGGAAGAATGTTCTCGGAGAAAATGGAAGACCCACCACCCTCCAACCCGCCATTGATGAAGTGTTCCCTCTCACGCGTCCGAGCTGGGATTTTGGGATGGCAGAAGGTAGGGAGCGTCTCCAAGTCTACCGCCACACTCTAATGATTGGTCTCCAAGCAGCTGCAAGACGGCCTACTAACTTAGCAAAGGTAAAGACAATTGTTCAGGGAGAAGCCGAAAGCCTGGCCGTGTATCTGGAAAGGTTGTTTGATGCTTACAGGCAGTATACCCCTATAAACCCAGAAGCAGAGGAACACAGGTCAGCTGTGGTTTTCTCCTTTATTAACCAAGCAGCTCCCGATATCAGGAGAAAGCTCTACAAGCGGGATGACCTGGGAGAGATCTCAATTAGGGAACTGCTACAGCAGGCAGAGAGGGTATTCAACACTAGAGAATCTCCAGAAGACAGAGAAGAGAGATTGAGGAAGGAAGAACAGGAGGTGAGAAGTAGGAATAGGAAGGAAGACAGAGAATTCCAAAGAAAGGAGAACAGGAAGCAGAGGGAAGAGATAGCCAGAATCTTTTTGGCCGGAGTGAAAGGGAGTCCTGAGACACGCCGGAGGCTAGAGCCCCGCCCAACCAAACTGGGGCGAGAGCAATGTGCCCTGTGCAAAAGATATGGGCACTGGGAAAAAAAAAGTCCACAAAGAGGAGAAAGACAGGGAAGGGGGGGGGCGATCCGGACCCTACACTTGGGACAAGACTGATGGGGACGGGGCTCGGTACCTCTCCCCGAGTCCTGGGTACACAGCGGTGCAGGTGGTCACGGACCAGCTCATGGTCTTCAGCAGCTTCAGCAACCCCTGCCCTCTGCAGCCTGCACAGCATCAGTAAGACGTTGCACCCTTGGGGACAAGACTGATGGGGACGGGGCTCGGTACCTCTCCCCGAGTCCTGGGTACACAGCGGTGCAGGTGGTCACGGACCAGCTCATGGTCTTCAGCAGCTTCAGCAACCCCTGCCCTCTGCAGCCTGCACAGCATCAGTAAGACGTTGCACCCTTGAGAACAGCTAGAAAGGAAGCCATTTCAACAGAGGCTGCAATTGTGTATCTCGTGGTCTAAAAATGCCTGTGGTGGGAATGAGAAGCTTGGAGCTCGTCCATGGAGAGAATGCTGTGCTGGAAATCTCTCAGTTGCAAACTGTAGAGTGATGATTTCAAGGTCGTGTCCCCTGGCCTTTCTGCCTGATGGTGTAAGCATCTGATTTTGTCATGTTACTTTTGCTGGCTTTCCCAATCGGGCTACTCCACTTGTTTCTATTGAATGCTATAAGTGCTCAGTTTGAGAGCTTTGCTCTCTATCTGCTGCTTCTGTTTATCTGCTACTTGCTGCTTTTACTTTCACTTGCTCCAATTTTAATAAACTCACTCATTCAAAACCAAAAGATCATTCTCCACATCACTGCTCTGAGTTGCACACCAGAACTAGAAGGTAAGTCTCTGCTGATGAAAACACAACACACTGGTTTCAGGAACTGAACCGGAGTCTTCCTCCCGCTGGCTAGCTTTCATAGTGCTGGAAAGTGTTGTGCAGATTGCTGGAGAAGAAAAAGTCACCAACAGTCTTACTCATCTGTGGACCCTGTGTGCTGCACTACTGACTGGCCAACTAAAATGTGCTTGTTGGTATAACAGCATCACTGCTCTAAGGAGTAACCAATCTCCCTGGATGGAATTAAGGCCTGTACCACAGAAAGAACTGATTCCTGAACTGGAAACCTACTCAAAAGCCCATGACTGGGAAAATCACAGGCTACTAGGGAAGCTACTGTTGTTCTTTTGCTAAATGAACATAATATGCCTCTCAAACTGCCTTCTGAATATTTATGTTTGTGCCCATAGATTAGTGCTGCTGTCAGCTCTAGTCAAAGAAGTTCCTTTTATGCCTTGGTAGCAGTTACTGCAGAGACTCATAACTGGTCAAACTGTTCAGAATGAGTGTTGAATTCTTAGCCCTAAACGGGATGTTTATCACCCCTTCCACAGCTCAGGGAAGAAAGAGAAGAATGAGCCACTGAAGAGAGGGAAGAAAGAGTATAAGAGCTGGTGGAAGGAGTGGCATGATGGTGATGGTGATGGTGATGGTGATGGTGGAGGGTAGTGATAGTGGTGGTGGGTGGTGATTGGTGGTAGTGGTGTTGCTGGTGGGTTTTGATACAGAGCCTAATATGTTGCCCATGCTGGCCTGAAACTCCCTATGTAGACCAGGCTGGCCTAAAATTCATGGAAAATCCTCCTGCCTCTACCCTTTTATTTCTGATATTAAAGGTGTTCACCCACATAGCAATACCTTATTCTTAGTAAATACATGCTAATGTGTCCCTAGCCATGACATCTGCAATTTTTTTCTTAAATAATCAGCAAAAAATAAAAATAAAGTCAAACGACAGTGCACATCAAAGGAAGAGGCAGAAAGTATGTTAAAATTTGGGTGATCTAGATGAAGGTCACGTGAGAGTGCTGCCCAGCTCTCAATTTCCTATAAGTCTGAAATGTTTTCAAAGTAAGAAGGACGTCTCAAATTCACTCACAGGGCTAAGAACACAGTTCAGTGAGTAAAACCTTTTGCCAAAAAGTCTGACAGTCTGAGGTTTACCTTCTCCAAGTTCACGGAAATTGAATGCAAAACATGATTGGGCACCCCTGGATCCTGATATCTGTCATTTCACAATAAAGAACAGGCTGAAAGGCATGAGTCAAAGGGAATGAGGTCAGATTTACAAACAATTACAATTATCAGTGCTCAGTGCACTGTTTCATCTAAGACTAAAATATACCAATGTAGGGAAATAAATTGCTAAACTATTGGGAGTATGGATAGCTTTGGTGTCAACTTGACACACCTGGGTTGAGGGAGCCTCAACTGGGGAATTGCCTTCATTGGACTGGCCTGGGGTCATGTCTGTGGGCACCTTCTTGATTATTGAGTGATGTGGGAGGGCCCAGCCCACTGTGGACGGTGCCACCCCTGGGCAGGTGGGCCTGTGCTGTATAAGTAAGCAGGCTGAGCATGGGTCAGGGGAGCAAGTCAGTAAGCAGCATTCCTCCATGGCCTGTGCTCTAGCCTCCAGGAACCTGCCCTGAGTTCCTACCTTGGACTCCCTAACGAACTGTGACCCGGAAGATGTAAGCTGAATAAACCCTTTCCTCCCCAAGTTGGTAGTGGTCAGAGAGTTTTGTCACAGCAATGGAGAAACAAACTAGAACAAGGAGTATGTGCTGCACCCATAGTGCTAACCACACACCTGAAGGGAATAGAGAGCTTTCCACATGAACTATGCTGGATGGCAGTTGATCCTGGGCTTGTGTTAGGAATTTTGTGGACATAGGAAGACCTTCTTTGAGGGTATAAAGTCAGAAAGATCCAGATTAGAAGGAGGCTGGAGAATCCAAGAGCTGAGGAATGAGCAGCCCATGTCAGCTGGGGGTCAGCTGAGCCTTAGAGACTGCCTCAGGGAGGGGAGACACCAAGAGGCTCCTGGAATTATGGCCTCTAAGAAGACGGGAAGCAGTTACCATCAGTGACTTTCTGATACATCACTTTCCTTTATCCCTGATCCATCGGGAGAACCCTGTCCCATCATGTCTCACATCCTGTTCTCAGCTATGCCCTAAACACCTCGGCACAGCATTTCAGGAATGGACAGGAAAAGAGAAGAAGCCCCAAAAATGGAGGACCAGAGGGAACACGGATGGCTCCAGCAATTGCAGGAAAATGTACATGGTAACCCTGACGAATAACAAGGCAATACCTCCAGGTGACCAGTGGGGAAACTGAGAACTGACTCCAAAATCCCCATAGGACCATTTCTGAACACTCTTAGAAATTGCTAGGAATAATTGCCCCTTCGTGAGATAATGCACTTACATTTCCCAGAAGCCCCTTCCCCAGTGCAGCAGCCTGCAGATCTTCACTGCTAGGCCTGCCCACTTTCTTAGTTCTAACGCAAAATATAACTTTTCCTTTCCCATCTTTCTAGCTCCTTTTTGTGTACTGGCCCAAAGTCTAAGCAGGCTTTCCCTGACACTTTGGGCTTCACACTGTCTCTATGAAGACACCACCGACCTGACTTTCTACAGCTGCTTGCTGACCGCCATGTCAAATTTAAAAGACAGGACTTTCTCCCCTCTTCTCCATCTCGCTCTTCCTGGCAGCTGCTGAGACTCACAGCTCACCTGCTCTATTATTTTTCTCTTAAACTCTAATATAATTCTTCTCCAGCTTTCTTCTGAATCTGTTTCTAAAAGGAACCCAATTTCCTTAATAACTTGGGGAAACCTATTTCTTGGGACTTGTTCTTGCCACACAGGAGATCTTCTCCTTCCTACTTCTTAAGCTCTTACCTACAAACTTGCAATAAATTATTTCCTAAAGCTCAAAGAAAAATAAAAAGAATGAAATAATTAGTAGAAAGAGAATTTTTAAGAGGCTGACATCAAGAAGTTGTCTGGGTATGGATTCAAGTCACTATAACTTGAATATAAAAAGAAAATATAACATTTCTCTGGTAAAGCATAGGACAGATAGATATCCTCTCAGTTAGACTCTAACAGAATCATGCATAAGAGGAAAACTGAAGGTTTGTATTCTGTTCCCTAAGGGCCCCAAGGAGAGGGAGCAAAGACCCAAAGCACCAGGAACAGGGATAACTTTCAAAATGCACCTCTAAAAAGGAGAAAACCAGTGGGCCTTTTTGTAATGAGGTTCAATGCACAGAAAGTACTTGTAGGCTATCTATTTTGTGTGGCTACCTGACTGGAAATCTTTTTTTAAAGCAGTTAAAAAAGAAACACTCTCAAACCAAACAAGAAGAAAAGCCAGCCATGGTGACACACATCTTAATCCCAGAACTCTGGAGGCAGAAGCAGGTGGATCTCTGTGAGATCAAGGCCAGCCTGGTCTACTGGCCAGCCCAGTCAGTTCTGGGTCAGCTGGGGCTACAGGGAGACCTTGTCTCAAAAAAAAAAAAAATAAATCCAGCAATGGATCAGCAAGTAAAGCTACCTGCATAAAACGTAATGATTTGATTTTGATCTTGGGGATACTCAGAGTGGAAGGAGAGAACTGACTCCTGCAATTGCTACTTGCGTCAGGTAAGGGAAATGGCTCAGTAGATAAAGCACTTGCTGTACAAGCTTGAGAATGTTTGTTCCAATCTCCTGTACCCACAAAAATGCCCGCTGGGCATAGTTGCACGTCTGTAATCCCAGAGTTTAGAAGGAGGAAACAGGGAATTCCCCTGGGCTAGCTGGCTAGCTACACCAGCCAAATCCTTGAGTTCTCAATTCAGTGAAAGACTCAGCCTCAGTAAATAGACTGGAGAGCAATCAAGAGCCATAGAAACACATACACACATGAACATGTATGCCCACCTGCATATTAACATGCTACACACAAACCACAACTTAAAAAAAAAAAAAAGACGATTTCAGTGGAATTGAAAATTGGGTGTGATATTTAAGAAAAGGCCAGGACTCAAAAAAAATTTTAAAGAAGCCTAAGGATTGAGGACTGAAAAGTCATTTACTGAGCTGAAGGAGACTGTACGCTGCACAAACTAGAAGGGAGAAGAGGAAACCGAGAAATCTAGAGCTCAGATCTGGGATGATCAAAAAACTTTTGCTGAGTTGGTATGTTTTAGATCTGTGAGGCTCCATTCAGCAGATGAGGGAAATGAGGCTCAATGACCTGAATGCTCTGCTCAGGGAGTCAGGGCCTCGTCAAGCCTGTCTCTTCCAGCCCAGGGCTAATCATGACAGCTCCAGAAACATCTGGTAGGATTTCATAGCAACAAAGGAGTTGAGCAATGCCATTGTTGACCCTGCAGTCCCTGAGCTCTGCTAACTGATAAAAGAGGAAGAACATCTGGGCAGACTCTCTGATGCTTGGCTTTGTGGTGACCAGCCAGGGGCTCTTTCATTTTCCATAGACATGTTTACTAGCTGAGATCTTGGTGACCCATACAGCCCCTTTAGCCTGGGACACATACATCAGTGGGCCTCACAGAAGAGCAGAGTGAGTAGCAGGGATCAGGAAGTTTCCAAAACCAAGAGATGTGAGGAAAGATAAGCCTTAATCTGACTCCACTAAGGAGCTGTCATGGCAGATATACAGACCTGTCTTGAGAGCCAGGGCCCAGGCCCTGAGACTCCTTGAGAGTCTGCAAGCCAGCTCTGGGTGGGTGAGAGCGTACTAGGTAGACCTGTGTATCTGTGTGTATCTCTACCTGCCATAGCCTACCCTGGACCCTCACCACTCCTCTTCAATTTTCTCTAAGGTGAATTGTCATTCTTGCTTGGCTGGCCCTGGCTTGTAGTATCAGAGGCCAGGAGACTTCCAAAGAGACCTTCAAGCCCGAGCTGTGTCACGGGCTCTGACTTGGCCCTCTACTACATCTCCCACCTCACTCTGTAGGGGTGATGGCTGAAGGGATTGATTTCATGAGTGCTGGTTCCAAGAAAACCTAATTGAGGGACACAGAACAGTGAGTGTCATGCATACCCCATCCTGCATCTGCCATCCTTCAGTCCTCTTATCCTTTCATCCTCTCATTTCTCCATCCTCCCAAGCCCTGATTCTTCATCCCCATCCCCTCTTCCCTGCATTATCCCATCCTCTAACCTCCCAGCTGTCCATCCTCCTGTACCCTCATCTGTTCATTTCTCCATCTTCCCAATGCCCATTCCCCAACCTTCATCCCTTCTGTCCTATCCCCTCATCCTCCAATCTCCTTATTGTCTCATCCCTACATCTTCCCACTGCTCTACCCTGCCAACCCCCATCCTCCTACTCTCCCCTCCCCACCCCTCTCCCTGGCTATGGTTGGGCCCTTCCTAGCATCCCAACATAATAAGAACTCTTCCAATGTCTCCTATTCTCCTCAGGGTTTCTCCTTCTATGACTTGTCTACCACTTCTCATCCTTTCCCCCATCCCAACACCATCTATTAGCAGATACTGTGGGGTTTTAAAAACCTGGGTTCTGAATGCGTAAGAGTTTAATAGGCTAGGAGAGATGATCCCAGTGTGAGCCTTGCATTGATGTGGTAGGGACCAAGGTATAGGGAGACCACTGTCTTCTGTGTTTTCATGTAGTTCATCCCTACCCTCAGGGCAGAGATGTCTAGCGCAGTCCAGCATTGACTGGCCTATTACTTGGGGCTACTGGAAGACGAAAATTGAAGGAGTTCTAGCATCAGCTGTCCAACCAAGGACTCTTGGGAAGCTCTTCTACTCCAGCATCACCTCAACCAGAGAATGTAAGCAGCATGGAAGTGGCCTCATACCTGGTGGCTCAGTATGGGGATCAGCAGGCCTGGGACCTTGCCCTCCATATCTGGGAGCAGATGGGCCTGAAGTCATTTTTTGCCCAGGCATAGGCAGAGAAAAATTTGATGTCAAGTAAGTATACAAAGGCCTCACCTGCCCCACTGAGACCCAATTCCTACCACTGAGCCCTCCTACCAGGCCTTCCTTGGGTTAAGGCAACCTGCCAATAGAGTTCACAGTCTCCAGGCTAGAATGGAGCTAGAAGGCTTTCTAGAGTCTTTAACTAGACCCCAGAGGCCCTCACCCTCTTCTACAAAGTGCCTTCCCAGCCCCTTGGAAGGGGCACTCTTAAGCTGGAGCACAGGGAGCCTGGCATTCAGAAGGACACTGAAAGTGATGAACATGGGTTCAAGACTAGTTCCAAAGAGGAGCGTATGTGTAGCATAGTTAGGAATATAGTCTTGGGAGCTGTATGAAGACAGGATCCAATCACAACATTAACACCCTGGGTAAGTCATTTCAACACCCTGTACCTCTATTTATTTATCTGGAAAATGGGAGCATAGATATACCTGCCTTCTTGAGCTGCATGAGTTAAATGATAATCCACATCAGACATCAAACAGTATCTAATATAAAATAAATGCTTAATAAGTCCAAGCTCCTGTGACTGCTGCTGTCATTATTGCCCTTTGAAATCCTGAAGGCAGAAGTTCATAACTCCATACAAGAGAACTAAGGTTCAGAGAGGATGAAGAAGTAGTTCATGACCAGGACAGGTACATGAACTTCATGGACCCAGATCAGGACCATTTCCCAGCAGCACCTATAGGATCATCATTCTTCCACTGAGCCTGTAAAGGAGGCTATGGAGGTTTGGCATGAAGAAGCTCAGCCTCACTCCCCTGGGCCTTGTCTCTGAGTCTCTGACAAGCCCCCAGTCACTGTATCCTTCCCACAGCCCACTGTTCCACATTGCTCAGCTCCCCAAGCACATTCAATGTGGAGTTCCCCAGCGGGCTCACCTCCACAGCAGGGTTTAGCTCAAGCCACAAATCTCCAATGCAAAAGAAGAAACTTTTAAAAAAAAAAGCTGCCAGGTCTGAATGTGGAAAAGGTGAGCTGGACTGAGAACCCTGGGTAGGATTGTGGGTCGGCTGGTGAGGACCTCCCTGCAAGGGGACCTGGGGTAGGGAATGAAAAGGAGGACAGAGGAGCCAGAATAGGGTGGTTACAGAAACAGGGTAGAAATGATTTTTGTTTCTTCTTGAGACAGGGTCTCCTTGTAGCCCCAGCTGACCTAGAAATTGCTACCTAGCTCAGGCTGGCCTCAATCTCACAGAGATTCCCCTCCCTCTGCCTCCAGAGTTCTGGGACTAAAGGCGTGTACCACCACGCCTAGTCTAGAAATGGCCTTTGTGAGTTCTCCAGTGCTGAGACTGCTTCTGACAGTTGAGGAAACCCAAACCAGTTGGGTTGGGCAATGAGTCTGGCCCATGTGGGCCAAGACAGAGCCCAGCTCATAACCTAAGTGGGCACTGAAGATCCCTGGGATCAGCGAGATTCAGAAATTCAAAGGTTTCTATTCTGGGCAAGGCCTGGAGAAGAGGCTAGGCTCACGCCTCAGCCCCACCCAGTTTCTTCTCCTGACTTCCCCTATTTTATTCATACTCACTCACGCCACACCCTTTTCTGTCCTCATCACCTCAGCCCATACCCTTGCCTCTTCCTCTTCTCACCACAGCATCAAAGCAGCTACCTCCTCCCAGAGCAGAAGTGCTAGAGAGAGAAGCTCAATTGTCCAAGGACTGAGGCAGAACCAGCACTGGACTCTAGAACAATCCATGCTTGGGGAAGCGATTGCCTCCATGCTACTTCTCCCTACCCTTCACTTTCCCAACTAGGTCATTCTTACCCCACAGCAAGCACTGACAATGGCGGCTACAGGCTCAAACTCTATCATCCTTACTTGTCACCCTGACTTCACCCATGTGCTGTGTGACATGGAACAGTCATTCCATCCCACCCCACCCCCACCTCATTTTCCTCTCCTGAGCCTTCACATGGCTGAGTCTTTGCCCCACATGCTTCCTCCACTCCACAGTGCAGGTCTGCTCCCCTTTAAGCTCCACACAAAGTCCCTGGCTCATAGGTCTGAGGGAAGACTCTCCTGAAGATATCACAGGGAGGTTAAACTGTTCGTGTCTCTCCCCACGAAGGTCCCTTTTACACCCCCACCAGTATTCTTTCTCTTGCCCTTCCCCTTCAGGACCCAGTTTCTCCAGATCTTCCATTCGCCACCACACAGAAGAATTCTGCTTCCCCCCCCACACACACACACTCACACACACTTGCTTGTTTCAAGTGCCTAGTTAAACTGTGACGGGCTATAAAGATAACTCACTTTCCCTCACTTCCACCTAGTAACTGTTTGCTGTTATTTGAACTAGGGCCCTTAGTTCCTAGGTAGTTTGTCAAAAATTTCCTACCTAATTCGTATTATATTTACACCAAGAAGTTTTGAACCAACTACTAAAATCATATGTTCATTAACCAGATATGGGCCCATTCCTGTAGTCCTAGCACTAGGGAAGTTGAGACAGGAGGACCCTATAATGTACAGCTTAGATAAATGCCAAACTTTATTCAGTTGTTGATTGAATGAATCCATAAATGATCGAACACTTTCTGTATCTTTATGTTCCGTCTTTCCCTTCCTTACTTAGAAGTCACTAAAAAAAAAAACAAAACAAAACATGCTGGAACCAGGAAAGAGAGAATCCTTGCTTCACACTGTCCTGGAAACATGAAGATTTGTTCAAAAAACATATACAGGTTCTACAAAGATACTGCCCCAAAGGCCAGGTGCCCCTGGCCAGAGAAAGCTGGAATCTAGCAGAAGAGCGAGGACACCTGATTGAGATTCAAGACTTATTTTACCCAAGCCCAGGTACCAAGGAATAACCTCAAGTAGTCTTACTGGAGGAGGCTGCTGGAATTGGGAAGTCAATGGTAGCCAGGCAGGTAAGGAGAGTCTGGGAGGAAGGTCAGCTCCACAGCGATTACTTCCAACACGTCTTCTCCTTCAACTGCAGAGAGCTGTCCCAGTGCAAGCCACTAAGTCTGATAGAACTCATCACAAAATATGAGAATGTTCCTGAGGATCCCATATGGCAGATCCTGTCTCAGCCCAAGAAACTCTTTTTCATCCTGGATGGCATAGATGAACCAGCAGTGGTCTTGGAGGAGCAGAAATCCAAGATCTGTCTGCAATGGAGCCAGCAGCATCCAGTGCGGACATACTGCTGAGCAGTTTGCTGAGGAAATCCTAATTCCTAAGGCTTCCTTATTGCTTACGGCTTGAACCACAGCTCTAAAGAAGCTCATTCCTTCTTTGAGGCAGCCCCATCAAGTGGAAGTCCTGGGTTTCTCTGAGTCTGTCCAGAAGGAATATTTCTACAAATATTTTACAGATAAAAGCCAAGCAATTGCAGCATTTAGCTGTGTTGAATCAAACACAGTGCCCGTAACCCTGTGCCTCATGCCCTGGGTGTCCTGGCTGGTCTGCACTTGCCTGGCTCAGCAGATGGGGTTGGGGGAGGGATCTCACGGACATCACAGACCTCCACAGCCCTCTGTCTGCACTTCCTTTCCCAGGCTCTCCCAGCTCAGCTCCTGGGGATCCAACTCAGGGAGCTCTGCTCTCTGGCTGCTGAGGGGATCTGGCAAAGAAAGACTCTGTTCAGTATGGAAGACCTCAGGAAGCAGGAGATAGATAAGGCCACTATTGCCACTTACATGAGGATGGGTGTCCTTCAAGAGCTCAGCTCTCAAAGCTACTGCTTTGCTCACCTGTGTCTCCAGGAGTTCTTTGCAGAAATGTCCTGTGTCTTGAGGTGTGAGGAAGGGAGAACAGACAATCTTCAAAACCTCAAAATTGTAGAAAAGCTGCTAGAAATGTATGAGAGGCATGACCTTTTTGAGGTACCAGCTATGCGCTTCCTATTTGGCCTTTTGAGTGAACAGGGCATAAATGAGAGAGATGAAGAAGATCTTTTCCTGCCAGCTGCCTCCGGAGAGGAAATGGAAGCTGCAGAAGAAGAACCAAGCGATGGTCCAGCCCCTGCAGCTGTAATCTCTGGGGAGGCTCCACTGTCTGTATGAGATTCAAGATGAAGAGTTCCTGACACAGGCAATGTTCAGTTTCCAAGGAATGAGGATGTGTGTCCAGACAAATGTGAAGCACTTGGTGGTCCAGACAGACGTGGAGCTCCTGGTGGTCACTTTCTGCATTAAGTTCTGCAGCGATGTGAGGAGGCTTCCGCTGAATGGAAATGGACAGCAAGGACAAGTGCTGAGGGGCCCCAGGATGGTTCTGTGAGTATCTAGACACACCCCTCTCTCCAGCTTCTCTGTGAACCCCATGAGCTCACATGTCTTGAGCATCATGAGCACTCTCATCTGGTACCAGGGCTACAGAATACAGGCCACCACTGACATGTAACAGCTGAATTTGACCATCTTACCATGTCTGCCTCTGTGCCTGACCATAGGATGGGTCTTAAACTGCTGTCTCTCTTTTTCTGTGAAGACCACCTACCTTCTCTGATGCATAAACTCAGATATTCATGTTCACCTTCATATTGCCCTCACCCTCCACAAGGATCAGAGAACTCACCCTGAGAAATTGCTCATCCGGCTCTCTCTCTCTCTCTCTCTCTCTCTCTCTCTCTCTCTCTCTCGTCTCATTATGTCTCTAGGCTGGCCTAGAACTCACTATGTTGGTCGACTTGGCTGGCTTCGATCTCACAGAGCTCCACCAGTGCTAGGATTAAAGCCACCACATCCAACTGATCCATTCTCTTAACATGCTTTCTTCCTGAGAAATTGCTCATCCGGCTCCTGCAGGCACCATTCCTCCACCCCAGCTCATGCAATGACCTTAGCCCTGAGATCTACCTCCATCACAGAATGCATATATATGAGACAGCGTTCTTATTTTTCCCTACAAGACAGACTTCTTTATGTCAATGATACCACTATGACTTCTGGCACTCAGCCTACATCATCCTAACCCTGCAATCCCAGAAGCATGGTAGACTTCCTCTCCAGGGTCCCCTGCCCCTGCTGCAGTACTGTTCCCTGAGCATCAGTACGTGTCTCTCTCCTCTCTAGATGATTCATTCCATAAATATTCATTAAGCACTGATTTTTTTTTCACTTTGTTTGAAGTTCTGGGGATCAAACCTTGCTTTTGCTAGGCAAACAGTGTCACAGAGCTACAGCCTCAGCCCCTTGGTAGCTTAGGCTGACCTAAATCTCACCATTCTCCTGCCTCTGTCTGCTTGACTACTGTCATGACAGGAATTCACTACCACCCTGGGCTAATCTTTGTTCTATATATGCATGTGCTAAAGGAGTGAGACATAGATGGGTGTGCAAGCAGCTGGCTGGTCACCTCTGCACAGCTCTATATACTTGTAGGGCTGAGGGGATGAATTCACATTGAGGACACTTTTGGACATAGGTCAAAGGGTTACTGGGATGTTGATATAGAAGTATCTAGCAGGAAAACAGAAACATCTATTTGAAGTTTGCAATGGAGTTAGAGTAGTGAAGCCTGACAGCTGACGAGCTCATTAAAGGAATGTGTGAAAATGGAGACATTAAGTGAGATGAGTTACACAGGACAGATCTGCTCTAGCACTCCCAGTGTCCTCTCCCATTCAGGCAGATATTCTCTCCAAAAACATTCCCCTTTGTTTTCTCTCTCTCTCTCTCTCTCTCTCTCTCTCTCTCTCTCTCTCTCTCCTCCCTTTCCTCCTTCTCTCCCTCTCTGTCCCCCCCTCTCTCTCCTCATATGAGAGTCAATAAGTAGACCAGAATTGCTCTGTTCCTGGGACTCACACTCTAATGAAGAGAAATCCTAAAGTCTCTCTCTCTCTCTCTCTCTCTCTCTCTCTCTCTCTCTCTCTCCTCCCTCTCTCCCTCCTGACCTTCTCTGTGGTCTTCTACCCTTGGAAGGGGATAAACCAACATAGACATACTGTATGTGGTCATGGGTCATGCTCAACAACCCATCGCAAAGTCATCCTCACCCACCTCTCCTGAACTCATTCCCACCCCCCATCTCCAGCTTCCCTTTATGGCCACTAGGACTCTAGAAATCTGTACCAAAATAAGGCAAATACATTCACATTGAAGGGAAGAAGTCTGTCTGAATGACCAAAGTCCTCCTCTGTGCCAGGCCCTGTGGTGGGCCTTGTATATTAAAAAGGAAAGATGCCAACTATCTGTTGATGCCCTCGAGGAACACTCAAACTGAAGAAGAAACAGGCGCACAAGTAAGCACACAGCGTGCTGTGCTAAAGACTATAGATGAGGAATCACACAGAGGGACGAGGCAGAGGAGCAGATGGGGAGACTGGTCCATGATGGGGATGGCACATTGAGACTTGGTGCTCCATAGAACAGAGCCCCACTCCGAAGTGTGGAGCTGTGTACCTCAGACCATGTGCAGGTCACATTTGTCCTGACACCCTCCCTCTCTGTCCCTCAGGTTCAAGTGGATGCCATTTACAAATACCAGTTGGCAGGTTCTCCTCTCTACTCTTGAGGTCACTGGAAACCTGGAGAAGCTGGACCTAAGTGGAAATCCTCTGAGCTATTCTGCAGTGCAGATTCTTTGTAGGACCTTGCAATGCCCTGGCTGCCAGCTGAAGACCTTGTGGTGGGTCTAGCCCTGTGGTGAATGTCAGGCTTCTTATGATAAACAATTGAGATAGCTTTCTATGGAACTGTATGAGGGACCGGCATTAATCAAGGAACTCTACTAACAAATGTGAAGAAAACTTCCTGAGGAAGTGACTAGAAGATCTAAAGACTGCAGAGGAAGTAGATAAGAAAAGCAAGAGGGAAGAAAGTACCTCACCGAGTGAACAGCATCTCCTCCATACCCTCCAGCTCTCTGCCCCTGGGAACCACCCTTCTACTCTGTTTCTGTGGACTTCACTTTCACTAAGACTTCACATAGGAGTGAGACAAGGGGGCTGTCCTGGCCATCACAGAGCTCGGCCACCAGCCTGAAGCTACAACAGCAAAGCAGTGGGCCCAGGCCTAATTTCCATTGGTCCCACAGTTAAGCTACGGGAGACATAGAATTATCCACCCAGATAAGACAAGGCAGGCCAAAGAGCTTAGTGCTGTCAGCACAGCATGCCAAGTGTCAGATATGGCCCTGGCCCAGGACAGCACATACTCCAGACTCCAGTATGTGCTGGGAAGCCCAGAATAGGCTCTCAGTTCCAAATGACCCTGTCATGTTCCCCTTCAATTTCAACTCTTAGACTAAAAGCTCACTACTTTTCCTTCTAGCCTGGTGATGTCCTTAATATAGAAACCACTTGGGCATCCTATGGCCACTGACTCTGGTTATTTGACTGGAGCAATGTAGTTAACAGTTAAACTCAAGTATTAGACAAGTTAGACGTGAGTAATCAATTGTACATACAAGCTTGATGTGGTGAGTGGGAGGTTCATGCGATTCCCACCATAAGTGAGAAAGCAAGGTGGCCCCATCCTGAAGAAGAAAGCTTTTCTTCTCCAAGAAGAAACCTCTCAGGTTACTGAAATCCAAGGGAGCCCTGGTTTTCTTTTAATAGGACTGCAGCTGCTAGAAAGGGAAACCCACCCCCTGCTACCCAGAGGAGTGAGCCCTCAGGAAAATGATGCTGTCCATCTTCCATGCAGGTTGGTTGGTTGTGGCCTCATGTCCAGCTACTGACAGAACCTGGCCTCTGTGCTCAGTGACAGCTCCAGCCTGACAGAGCTAGACCTGCAGTTGAATGACCTGGGCAACCATGGCGTGAGGCAACTATGTCAGGAACTCAGGCATCCCACCTGCCACGTCAGGATCCCGTGGTAAGTAAGGCCCTGTGAGTCCCTTCTGGGCAGGGGGCAGGGTAGGAACATAGGTAGATTACTATAGGAAGGGGCATGGAAAAGAAAAGGGACAGAAAAACATATTTAACCTGGACCCTACCAGCTATGGCACTTACACCCTGTGACTTGAGCAAACCACTGTCTTCTCTGAAATTCAGTGTTCTTATTTTTATAATGGGAATGTCATGCCCACCTCATAGACTGTGATAACATAAATTTTACATATGTAAAAATGGATGGTGCCAGGTAGGGAACTGGGCATTGTGGAATAGCATTTATTTGTGAGGCTGCATGGTCTAAGGACTCCCAGTTTCACTTTACTACAGGGAAGCACTTCATTCATTCATTCATCACAGTCCTCCCGTGTGTCAAACACTGGTTCAAGGGCTAAGGATATAATCACAAATATATAGGCTCTATTTTCCTGAAACTTATACTCCGCTTGGAAAGAGACAGAGATCACCCGTCAGCACCCAACTATGCGTTTACAAGCTCTGTTGAATGCTATGGAGTAAACAGTGTGGTAAGAGTGTAAGGGTGGGAGAGGAGGAATTGTATTGAAGGGCCCAGGAGGGCTTCTCTGAGGCCTGAAGGAGAAATAGAAATTATATGGGCCAAGCTGGGAACAGTGGTCCAAGTAAAGGCAGAATGGGAGAAGGCTCTGGAACAGACAGGGACTGGAGCCCCTGAAGGCTATAGAACCTTACCATAGGCACCTGAGTCCACCCTGTGTGGTTGAAACTGAGAGATCTCTCTGCCCTAGAATTTCACACAAATTAGGAAAACCTCCATCCTACAGGTTCTTCTCCAAGGAGCCACCTCCATGCTGTTTCTCAGTCACTTCCTCTCTCTCTTCTGCCTTCCCAGTACAAGCCCACAGGCAGTTCTAATAAACATTTCCCTGGGGTTCCTGGCCCCAGGGACCTGGCATATTCTCAGAGAACCACAGAGGTTCCAGACCCAACAGAAACCTTGGGACTAGAAGCTGATGAGACTGGAACCCAGGACTTGGGGTTGTGGCTCAATGGTGAGAGCTCATGTGTGAGGACATGGTTTCCATCCCTATCACTGAAGGAAGAGGAGGAGGAGGAGGAGGAGGAGGGGGAGTAAGAGGAGGAGGAGGAGGAGGAGGAGGAGGAGGAGGAGGAGGAATAGACCCAAGACTCTCTCCTTCTAACAGAGCTTCCATGAAATCCTAGGACACAGGCCCTATATAGTCACTTTTAACAGCTGTCCAGAGTCCCTTCTAGAACTAAGCCATGACCCCCAGAAACTTGGAATGCTGATGCTACAGGGATGCCTTCTACCAACAAGAGTCACTTCAATCGCAGTCATGCCCACTTCCTGAGATAGTCTGTAGCCAGTGACTTTTCTGTGTAGGAGTACAAAGGACCAGCTACTCATCCCAGCTCCGGACGGTTCCAAAGGTCATTATCTCAGTTCAGATTGTCCCTGTGAACTAACCAAGATCCCACTGAGACTGGCTCATGGCCACATTGTCCTTTATCCAGGGCTACCACCCTCCCTCCTGTGTCCTGGTGCTGGCCTAACACATCCTAATTAAGCTTCCTCATTCCATGTCAGAGTCTAATTTTGGGGGACTCGTAACAGAGTCCTTCAGCAGGTGGCATAGTCCAGGATCCTGGAAATTTCCCAGGATAATGTGGCTCCCTTGTGTTTGCAGTATGAACCAGGCTCCTCTGAGTGACCAGGTGATAGCAGAACTGAAGGTGCTGGGGGCAGAGAGACCCAAGCTGAGCATCCACAGCTTATGGTGAGGGATGAATCCAGAATCCCCTCTGGCCAACCCAGGCCCAGACTGAGCCTATGTTGCTGGCCTATAGCTGGGGGTGGCAGGAGAGACAAACAGAGCCAATAAGAAAAAAAAAAAAAAAAAAAAAAAAAAAAAAAAAAACCAGAAAACAGCAACAGCAACCAGACTGAAGTAGGTTGCTTTGTTTTTTATTTGGCTTTTATTGAAAATAGAATCATGTAACCTGCTTGCTTAAATTAGCCCATTGGAAACATTAGGGGATAAAAAGGTAAATGAGTGGCTCATCCTCTGGGCACAGCACAGTGTAGATAACAAGAAGCCGTCAGTACTGATTCCCCCAGTGAACCCAGAGTACTGGAACAATAAAAGCAGTTACCACAAGGGGAGACAGACACAGAGAGACCTTTGGAGAAAAGACCACTATGTCTATCACTGTCCCCACCTCCACCCCCACACACATGCTACACCCTGGGTTTGAGGGGGATCCTTGGGGCAGGAAAGTCAACTTCAATTCTCAGGAAATGTGTTACAGCCCTGTGTTCTCCCAGTTTGGACCATTTCAGCTCATGGCTATGAACTTTATGAGTCTTCAAATTCCTGGCTGCTGTGCCTCACCTGATGGAAGAGAAAGGTAGAGGCTTAGGAGAGTCATTCATTCATTGAACACACATTTCCCACAGACCCACTGTGCATCTTGCACTATTTGGGGATCTGGGGGCATAGCAGTAAAAAAGACAGACAAGGCCCAGCCTACAAGAGTTCAGTCCAGCAGGAAGACAAATACACATTCTCCCACAAGTCTGTGTAATTGTACCTCGGGGACCATATGCATACACTGGTGGTCTATCTGGTTTCATACAAAGGAGCCAAGTTCTCTGTGATAGGTGGTGTGCTGGCCTAAGAAGGGGTCAACTCTAAGCAAACATAGAGGTCCTGAGGAAGGAGAGAGCTCAGCTCCTTTGAGGGACAGGAAATCACAGGACAAGACCAGCAGCCTCTGCCTCACCATCACCTGGGAGTTCCATTGAAATGTAGCTTCCCAGGCTCCATTCCAAACCTGCTGACTCAGAACCTCAGGTTGAGGCAGCCTCCTTCAATGGGTCTCTGATTTAATAGGCAGCCCCGGAGACATTTGAGCACACTGAGTTTGAGAGTCTAGAGGTGAGTGAGCAGGAAAAGGTGGAATAGGCTGGGCTAGAAGGGACAAGACCATGCCAAGGCCTTTAGATCATGCTGAGAACTTTCTGCATCTCCTCAGAAGCAGGGGAGAGGCATTCCAGGGCCTCTCAGTGGTGAAGGGAAATCTGTGCTCATATTTTATGGTCAGCTATGGTATAGAAAGTGGGCTGGAGGAGGGTCAGAGCAGAAGCAGGGCAGCCTGTCAGAGGATGCTGCAGTGGTTCAGGCCACAGTGACTCCATCCTGGGATAAAGATGGAGGCCATGGAGATAAGGAGTAGAGAATAGAAAGGAGAGCAATTTGGGAGTTGAAGTCAAGATGATTAGCTGTCAGGGTGGATGACTATCTTTGTTCATTTTGTGCTGCTATAACATCATACCTAAGACTGACTACTTTATAAAGAATGGAGATTATTTTTTACAGTTCTGAAGACTAGGAAGGTCAAGGACAGCAATTTGAGAGATGTTGTCAAAGTGATTAGCTGTTAGGGTGTCTTCATTCATTTTGTGCTGCTATAACACAATACCTGACACTGGCAACTTTAGAAAGAATGGAAATTATTTCTTATATTTCTGGATACTATGAGGGCAAGGTCACAGCTTTGCATCTAGAGAGGCCCTCCTTCCTGTGTCATCTCATAGCAGAACAGGGAAGAGCCAAAGATCACACATAAGAGAAAGAGGCTGAGCTTGCTTTTGTAACAAGACCTGTCAGGACACAGGAGTCTTCCCCTGTAATAATATCAATCCATTCATGAATGCAGAGCCCTCATGCCCTGATTACCTCTTACTCTCTCCCTCCCAGCACTGTTGAATTGGGGATTGACTTTCCAATGTGTGAACTTTGGAGCACATTCAAACCAGAGCAATGACGGAGGGATCGAGATGATCGCAGTCATGACATGGATGCCTTGGTAGAATGGGAGGAGCTGAATTCACAGAGTCAGGGCCTAGAGAAGAGGCATGGGCCTGAGCTCAAATTCAGATGAGTTGAATTTTAGATGGGGATGGTCTACAAACAACCAGACAGTCCTCGCTTCTCCTGATGTCTGAGGAAAAGAATATCTGTGTACGTAGGAAGCCACATGTGATGACCCCTATTCAGGGCCAAGATGGTGGAGAAACAAGTGATAGCAAGACACCATTCAAATGGCAGAGACTACAGTCAGGTATATGAAAGGACCAGACTGGGAGCATTATGATGGGGCCAGGGTGAGGGGCAGCTGTGGAAGGTCATCCTTTGTACAGTCCCCTTCTGAAATGGAATAAGGCAGGCTCCCCACCAAGAAAGGCCCTGCCCCTTGCAAGATCTTCCCCACCTAGAACCAAGAAGTAGTCTACTTCCTTCTCTCCCAGCCTTTGGGTCTGGTGGAGGCCTGGGAATCACATCCTCTTCCCAGCCCATCCATCTTTTGAGCTAGGTTCCTCCTCAACCTGCCTCTGGAGAAATGCTAGGAAGAGCCGCACTTCTGGACCAGTAAGGACTCAGAGGGAGGTATAGCCTGGATCAGAAAGAGACCAGGTGACAGGGGAGCAGGGTGCTCAGAAGGCAAGCAATCAAGATGAGAGAGAGAGAGAGAGAGAGAGAGAGAGAGAGAGAGAGGAGAGACTCTAGGAGCAGGCACAGAGACCACAGACACACTTCCTGCTCTAGCCTAGCCCCAGAAAGAACTCAACCATGCTCTAGCTAGCAGTAGAGGGCTGGGGAGGCCAGCCTGGACAACATAGAGTGACCACTGCCCTGCCTCTCCCAGAGGAAGGATTCCTACAAGGGCAGAGATGAAATCCTTCTGCCCGTCTTCTCCTGCCTCTCTAGGAAACAAGCTCATGGAGACTCTGAAGGCTGATGATGACTTCTGGGGCTCCACAGGGCCTGTGCCTACTGAGGTGGCTGATAAAGAGAAGAGCCTGTACCCGTGAGCGAGGGGTTCTGCCTGGCGGAGCCTGGCCTTTCCCACTCGACTCCCACAAAAGATATCAAAGACAGCATCCTACCCAGTCTGCTCTGTGTCCCCTCTCCCTACCATGGAGGCAGGGGCAGAATTGAGATATTGGTTGTATGCCTTCTCTAATGAAAAAAATGGGCTTTGTGAGAGGTGAAATTTTTGAAACATTTACAAAAGTGGGGAGTGCAAGTACTCCCTTGTCCTGTTACCCAGTTTCAACAACTGATTTGCCAAATTTGCTTCAACTAATCTCATTCCTCTTTTTTTCATCACTACTACAGTGTTTTAACTCCAAGACATCAAGTGATTTTATCCTTAAATATTTTACTATGTATTAACCCCAAATAAAAATAAATCCTTGTCTTCCAGAACCAATACAGCATTACCACATCTAACAAAGCTGACATGAGTCCTTCACATCATCAAATAAATCCAGGCTGTGTTTAAATTTGTTCAACTGTCATAAATGTGTTCTTACTGCTGGTTATTCTAACCATGATGCAAACAACATCCCCTCACTATGTTTGGTTTGTCACAGCTCTTAAAATTCACAGCTCTTGTATTCTACATGCTCCAGTTTAACTAATAACCACTATGTGTCATGTACCCTACTAGTAGCTGGGAACATGAGGATGATTACGGCAGCCCTGCCTCCCAAGAGTTTATAGTCCCATGAGTAATGAGTGACTATATTTGGTCATGAGATCTTCTATAACGTGTTACCCCTCCTCAAATCCTTAAACACTGTCCCAGTCGCTGTCTCAGCTACAGATACTGTCACTCGATTTCCATCTATGGAAACTGGCATTTGTCCACCCACTACTTACCAAACAGGAAGCCTTCGAGAAAACCACTGGTGACATGTAAAGCATTGTTTTCAGTGCCAAGGTTTTATCACTAATATTGATGTGTGCTCTTTAAATTTTTATTGCAATAATTTGTTTAGTGTGTGTGCATGTGCCAGGCTCATGTGTGGAGGTCAGAGGACAACTTGCAGGAAGGAGTTAGTTCTCACCTTCTACCATGTGGGAAAGGGGCTGGGCGTCGGAGGGGATAAAACTTCAGGCCCAGCAGCAAGTGCCTTTACCTGCTACTCCATCTCACTGGTCCTAGACTCTTGCAGAAATTATATATATATTTGGTCTTTTTGAGACAGGGTCTCCCTGTAGCCCCAGCTGACCTGGAACTCACTATGTAGACCAGGCTGGCCTTGAACTCACAGAGATCCACCTGCCTCTGCCTCCCCAGTGCTGGGATTAAAGGTGTGCACCACACCCGACTATGATTATATTTCTTAAACTGCAGGTTTCACTGAGTGAAAAGTAATGTGCTCAGTAGCAATATGGGCTAGCAACTATTAAATGTTCTTTACCCAAACTACATCCTTCAGGATCCCAGCAAGAAACAGCTGATAAATTGAGCTATTTGAAGAGATTTTTTGCAAAGACTATATACAAAGGAGGCTGAGCAAACTAACAGGGAACATTTAGTACAAGGGTCTGTCAACAATGGGAAGCCATTACCACCCCTACAGGCAGGGAGAAGACAGTGTCATCAGACTCCATTTGAGAATGAGAACCACAGAAAAAAGGCTTTCTAAGAGAGGGGTCATAATGTATCCCAACCTAGTTTACCTTCCATGAATAAAGTTCCAAGAAATATAAGCTCATAGTCAAAAGTCCCAAAGACATAAGTAAAAGTGACCCCAGGTACTAGAATCCTAAATACTTAAGTCATTACAGCTATCAAAAATAGGACATTAAGGGGCTGGAGAGATGGCTCACACTGACCACTCTTACAGAGGACCCGGGTTTAATTCCCAGCACCTACATGGTGGCTAACAACTGTCTGTAACTCCAGTTCCAGGGGAATCCAATACTCTTCTGACCTCCTCAGGCATTGTACAACACGGGTGCACTTACACACATGCAGGCATAACACATACACATAAAATAAAAATAAAATTTTTTAATTTTATGTGCACGCATGTATTGCCTGCATGTAAGTAAGTGCACCTGTGTCGTGCAATGCCTGCAGAGGACAGAAGAGGCTATTGGATCCCCTGGAAGTGGAGTTATAGACAGTTGTTAGCTGCCATGTGGATGCTGGGATTCAAACCCAGGTCTTCTGCAAGAACGGCCAGCGTTCTTAACTGCTGAACCATCTTTCCAGCCCCATAAATAAATATTTTTTAAAAAAACAAACAAAAGGGGCTGGAGAGATGGCTCAGCAGTTAAGAGCACTGACCTCTCTTGCAGAGGACACAGGTTCAATTCCCAGCATCCACGTGGTGGCTAAAAACCATCCTTAACTCCAGTTACAGGGGAATCTGATGCCCTCTTCTGACCTCTGTGGCATTGCACAACACGGGTGCATTCATATACATGCAGGCAATACAGTCATACACATAAAATAAAAAGAATAAAATATTTTTAAAAATAAGACATTAAGTGTGTATCATGTATACAAATCATTATCAAATCTTTTTATCATCAATTAATTCTTGATCATTTATTTTCTCAAAGCATCCTCTGTAGTTTAAAGAATGATTTACTCATTACTTAGTGTATATGTAACATTACTCTTGGGATCACGATATTTAAATCACATGTGGGTTTTTGCATATCACAGAAATATAGTAAATGCAGCAAAAGTTCAAGCAAAAGCAGTCATCCATCGGGTGGGGATAGGTAACTGAGGCCCAAGAACCCAAGATCTAATAACAGTTGCTGCTGTTTAACCACATCTCCACATTAAGGAAAACCAATGGGAAATGGATGTTTGTTGGGACATGCTGTCCTGGCCTCCATCTGCACCTCCCCCGCAGTGACCTTTTGGGCCTCGTGGTTCCTCAGTCTCAGAATTGTTTACCAGCTCATTTTCCGGTATCAGGTCCTGAGAACACCATGACCTGGCACTGACCCTGTGGTCATGCCACGGCTCCCCCGCCCCCCGTTGGGTCAGCTGCCTTCTGGGCTAGGGTATAAAAGCAACCTGGGGCTGAGAAATAAAGGCTTCTTCTGCTACACTAAAAGTGTGATTGTCTCTTCAATCCTGACGTCCTCCGCTCAGAGATCAGCTTCGTGCTGCGCAGGCATGGCAATTGGAGGTCCCACCGAGATCTGAGAAAGGTAAGCGGACAGGGTCATCCCAGGCCGGCTGGGGCGTATTGGGGTTATCATGGGTAATACTAGCAGTAAACAGGAATTGCAATATCAGGTTAAGAAACTGCTAGAAGAACAAGGAACAGCAGTAAAAACAAAGACAGTAGACACATTCATTAAAACAATAGCAGAGGCCAGTCCCTGGTTCCTAACTGGAGGGGGACTAAATATCCCTGACTGGGAACAAGTAAGATGGGATTGTCAAAAAAAGTTGCAAAAGGAAGGCAGTGATACCTTCCCAATAGCTACATTTTCTTTGTGGCGCCGGGTTAGAGACACTTTATTAACAGACAAAGTGAAAGTAAGACAAGAACTTGAGGTGGCGAAGGAAGTTTTGCAAGAAATACAGTGGAAACCCGCTCGCCGCTCTCTGGGATCTGCTGATGATCTAGACCAGGAAAGAGGGGCGTGTGGACGTTCAGGAGTCTTAAGCTCTGCCACATCAAGACCACATAAACTGGGTCCCTATGACCCTGAATCTCCTGAAAGTAGTGGGAAGCGGAGTAGGAGATGCTTCACAAGGAAATACAGGAACTAAAAATAAAATTAAAACATGTCAGGTTAAATGAAAAGACACATCATCCTCCTCCCTTGGCTCCACCCATGGAAGAGTGGTGGTGGAGGTCGCCAGACTATAAAAATGATGAAGAGCCAAGGGTCGGGGTGCGTTTCGGGCTGTGTATTGTAGCACCAGTAATAGAAGTTCCCGACCCTAACCAACAAGGTCAGGTACAACGACAACATCTTGCGCTGCAGTTTAAAGACCTAAAAAGACTTAAAGAGGCTGTGGCGACCTACAGGGTCCAGGCTGCTTTTACTATGACCATGGTGGAGTCATATACTTCCCAAAATTTAACACCCAGTGATTGGCAGCAGCTATGCCGTGCGGTCCTGTCGGGAGGAGATTATCTCTTGTGGTGGCGAGAGTACCAAGAACAATGTCTACAAGTGGCTCAATTAGATGCTCAGGCAGGGCTGGCTCAGCGAGATCTAGACATGTTAACTGGAGCAGGGGCTTATGCCCCACTACAACAGCAAATACAATGTGATCCAGCAGTGTATGCCCAGATAGCTGCCTGCGCCGTTAAGGCATGGAAGGCTTTGCCTAATAAAGCCACTGGAGATCAATTATCAAAGGTACTACGGGGGCCATCAGAACCATTCCATGAATTTATGGGCAGGCTCCTGCAATTGGTGGGATGGATGTTTGGAGCGGTAACTACAGCCATGCCCATAGTCAAGCAACTTGCATATGAAAATGCTAATAAGTATTGTAAGGAAGTCCTGAGGTCACATAGGTCAAAAACCTTAAATAACTACATCCGATTATGCAGGGATATAGAAGGCCACTTCGTGCAAGGCCAGGTCCTAGCAGCTGCCCTGCATCCACAAAACTCAAAGGGTCCTAGAATTTTAAATAATGACAACTGTAATTGCTTTAACTGTGGACGCCCAGGCCACTTCTGCAGAGACTGTCCCCAGCACAAGAGAGAGGGAAGAGTATATGTCCAAGATGCCAAAAGGGGGCACATTGGGCTAACAATTGTCGCTCCAAGACTGATATAAATGGAATATCCCTGCCACCCCTATCTAGTCAGCAACAGGGAAATGGGCGGAGGGCCCCACTCCAGGGCCCCAGAACCACAGTGTATGGAGCAATGGCACCAGGCTACCACAGAACTTTCCCTGGCAGTGGCCGTATACAATTCCTTCTGCAGAGCAATCTTTTCGTGTTGCAGACCTCGCCCGAGCGACAGCAGGAAGTGCAGGATTGGACCTCTGTCCCTCCGCCCGAGCAATCTTAACTCCCCAAATGGGAGTTCAGGCTCTTCCCACAAATGTGTATGGTCCCTTGCCACCGGGATCGGTGGGTTTAATTTTGGGAAGGAGCAGCACAATTATCAAGGGCATACAAATACATCCCAGAATAATTGATTCTGATTATGAAGGGGAAATTAAAATTATGACATCTGTCAGAGAAGGAGTTGTGGTAATTCCACAGGGGGAGCGCATTGCCCAATTAATCTTGATCCCCTATCTAAAGTCCAACAATGCAGTCGGCAGACAAGTCCACGGTGACTGGGGATTTGGTTCCTCGGGACCTGCTGCATTCTGGGTTGCTCAGCTAACTGATCGGCCTATCTTAAAAATCAAAATAGAAGGAAAATTATTTGAAGGTATTTTAGATACAGGAGTCTTGTCTTTAAAATCCTGGCTTAAGACGTGGCCCTTGGAGGATAGTAATGCTCGACTACAGGGCATAGGACAAGCGACCCCAAACAAGAGTGCTAAAATACTGAAGTGGGAGGATGATGAGGGACATACATGGTTTTTCCAGCCTTATGTTCTTGCTGACTTTCTGGTTAATCTGTGGGGCCGGGATCTTTTAGCTGAGATTGGAGCAATAATAACTACACAACCCCCTTCTGTGGACTCAGAAAAGGCCATTAGAATGATGCAAACCAGGGGATGGCATCCGGGGCAGGGCTTGGGGATGCACATGCAAGGCAGGGTGACCCCCATAACCCCTAAGAATCAAATTATACACCTCCCCGGAGATAGAACGGGCCTAGGACATTTTTAGTTCGGGTTGCTGCTCCATTGCCTGCACCCATACCTATAAAATGGCACTCAGATAAACTTGTATGGGTTGAGCAGTGGCCCCTAACTACAGAGAAATTGCGGGCAGCTCATGCTCTAGTACAAGAGCAATTGCTTGCTGGACATATTGTGCCTTCTACCTCTCCCTGGAATACCCCTATCTTTATCATAAAGAAAAAATCTGGAAAATGGAGGCTTCTGCAGGATCTTCGAGTGGTAAATGCTATGATGCAAATCATGGGACCATTGCAACAGGGTTTGCCTTCTCCAGTAGCAATTTCCAAATATTGGCAGTTGATAGTTATTGATTTAAAAGATTGCTTTTTTACAATCCCTTTACATCCTGACATTTGCTGTCGATTTGCCTTTAGTCTACCTGCCACCAATTTTTCTAAGCCTGCCTTACGTTATCACTGGGTGGTTCTACCTCAAGGTATGGCAAATAGTCCAACTATATGTCAGACATACATTGCAGCTACATTGGAACCTATTAGAATAAAATATCCAGACCTTTATATAATTCATTATATGGATGATATATTGCTAGCCGCTAAAAATATCAAAGAACTACAAGAGGCATTTGCTGAGATGCAACGAGTCTTAGAGGCCTCTGGCCTAATTATTGCACCTGAAAAGGTGCAGATTGTCTCCCCATATAATTATCTTGGTCATGTGATACACAATGGAGGCGTTAGACCTCAAAAATTACATATTGACAGTGCTCACCTAAGAACATTACATGATTGGCAACGTTTTCTGGGTGACATACAATGGATACGGCCCTCCCTAGCTATTAAGTCAGGAGAACTTGGGCCTTTATATAATATGTTGATAGGAAATGCTGACCCTACCTCACCTAGAAAGCCTACGTCAGAGGCAAAGAGGGCATTGCAGTTATTATCTCAAAGTATAGAACAAGCTCATTTGCAACAAATAGACTATAATTCACCTTTGCAATTTCTGGTGTTAGCATCCCAGTTTTCACCTACGGGAGTATTTTGGCAAACAGGGCCTATTATACGGGTGCACCTGCCAGTGTCACCATCCAGAGTTGTTGCGCCTTATTATAACATGATTTTGCAGTTACTTTGGAAGGCTAGGCACACCAGCATACAAGTGTTTTGGAAAGTTCCCAGATAGAATCATGCTTCCCTATGACAAAGAACAGGTGGCATATCTGCAGCAGTATAATGATGACTGGACGCTATTTTTAACCTCCACTGCAGCTGCTCCTGTTAATCATTATTTTTTAAAAATCACCCGGTAATTTTTCCCTGGGTAATTAAGACCAGACCTATACCCGGCGCTCGAACTGTCTTCACGGATGCATCCCCTCACGGTAATGCTGTAGTAATCTCTTATGATACACTTTCAAAGTTTCCCATGGGCAATATATCAGTGCAGGCGGCCGAGGTTATGGCTTGTATCCTAACTCTACAAGTTTTTTCCCAGGAGCCATTCAATCTGTATACTGACAGTGTATACCTATCCCAGATCCTTCTGCCACTGGAAACTGCTCCCTATGTTTCTCCTACATCACACATACAACAACATCTTTGTAAGTTGCAACATTTGATATGGTCCAGGCACGACCCCATCTTTGTAAGTCATATCAGAAGTCACACCCGGTTACCTGGACCCCTAGCTGAAGGTAATCAGCTAGCAGATATACATACACACATATTTCTGGCTACCCCTGAGGATAAGGCCGTCTGCCTGCATGCCAAATATCATTTAAATGCTAAATCCCTCCAATACCATACTGGTGTTCTAAAGCCTCTGCTTTGCAAATCACTACCCGATGATCTTCTTGTGCTCCTTTTCACAACATGCCCTCTACTTCTTAAACCTAATGATCTCTGGCAGATGGACATCACTCATGTTCCATCAGCCGAGACATTAAAATATATACATGTGTCTGTAGATACAAATTCTAAAGTGGTCTTCACATCCCTACATATGGGAGAGAAAGTCAAAAATGTTATAGCCCACTGTATATCGGCCTTTGCTTATATGGGAATACCAAATCAATTAAAAACAGATAATGGGCCTGCATATACCAGCTCAAAATTTCAACAATTTTGCAAGGAGCATGAAATTACCCATACAACAGGAATCCCTTACAATCCACAAGGTCAAGCTGTGGTTGAAAGAATGAACATGGTCTTAAAAGAATATTTTACTAAAACAAAGAGGGGGGAATATCTTCCCTCTCCTAGTGCGCAATTATCCTCAATCTTATTTACTTTAAATTTTTTCACTGTGGATACCAAAGGGTATTCAGCTATGGAAAGGCATTGGTCCAGGGCCAAGAATTCCCTGGGATGGGTAAGATGGAAAGATCCCTTATCCAGGCAGTGGG
>NW_008357929.1:10311967-10313807 GCF_000622305.1 Nannospalax galili | reverse complement strand
TTGTTGGGACATGCTGTCCTGGCCTCCATCTGCACCTCCCCCGCAGTGACCTTTTGGGCCTTGTGGTTCCTCAGTCTCAGAATTGTTTACCAGCTCATTTTCCGGTATCAGGTCCTGAGAACACCATGACCTGGCACTGACCCTGTGGTCATGCAACGGCTCCCCCGCCCCTGTTGGGTCAGCTGCCTTCTGGGCTAGGGTATAAAAGCAACCTGGGGCTGAGAAATAAAGGCTTCTTCTGCTACACTAAAAGTGTGATTGTCTCTTCAATCCTGACGTCCTCCGCTCAGAGATCAGCTTCATGCCGCGAAGACGTGGCAGATGTTGGTAATTAAAATAAGAGATGTCACATAATTAACCTTGTTTTATATTTGCTTAAACTAGCATAAAATGCCTTTTTATTGTTCTTTTTATCTGACTACAGAACCTAATGGATTTTATTTTATTTTAATGTTTTGTGGTGCTAAGGAGCGAACCAGGGCTTTGTGAATGCTAAGTATGCACACTACCACTGACTATACCCCAGCCCCACTAGTGGATTATTAGAACACAAATTAAATAAAAACCAAAAATAATAGCAAGTAAGTGTTCAAAGATTCCACGGGCTTTTATACTCCCAGAAGAAAGCAAAAAGCAGAGCTGATATTCAGACAGATGCTAGCCTCTCCAGGTTAAAATGCTGAAATGTTCTATACTGGTCAGTGCTGACCACAGAAGCAGGAAACTATTGTAGGATTTCCATCTTGGTTGAGTAATTGGTGGGAAGAACTAAGGAAACCTATCTGGTCTACACTGAGTGTTGTCAGAAAGCAGAGGTCATTCTATGACTGGGAACCTCAAAAAATCCAATGCTATTGTACTTAACCTAAAGCAAGCAGAAAACTTGAATTGCTAGATATATCAGTCACTTGTTCAGTGTACGTTGTGGTGTATGTTTGGGATTCTGTGGGCTCCATGATAACCTAACTAAAGTCGATGTCTCGTGTGCCCAGTGGAAGAGTTGCAACATGGCTGAACTGCCAGCCTCGGAACACTTTGCACTGACACTGAGGTCTAGCTGCGAGTTTCAGAGCACCAGGGGCTGCTTTTGGCTTTCAGTTCATTCTCAGTGTTCTCCTTCTCCAACATTCTTTAGCCAAAAGCCACTGGGGAGGGGCATTAACCACACTATCCAAATGTTCATTCATGAACATATTTTCTGCTATGATCACAGAAAGCATACATTGAATAGTAATCTGTGGTTGAACCAGAGTTAGAGGAATATGAGATGAGTTTGACTCATCCCACATGACATTGGCTATACAGCAGTATTCAAGACTCAGGACAGGAGCTGGGGAAGATGACTCATTCAGCAAAGTGTCTGCCATGCAAGCATGAAGATGTGAGTTCAGATCCCCAGCACCCATGTAAAAAGCTAAGCACAGCGGCTACACCTGGGGTGGGAATGTAGAAACAGGCAGACCCCCAGGAATTGCTGGTAAGCCAGCCTAGCTGAATCCATGAGCTCCAGGCTCAGGGAGAGACCCTGTCTCAAAAATTAGGGTAGAGGAAACCAGTCATGATGGTGCATGCCTTTAGTCCCAGCACTTGGGAGGCAGAGGCAGGTGAATCTCCATGGGATGGAGCCCAGCCTGGTCTATATATGGAGTTCCAGGCCAGTTGGGGCTATAGAAAAACCCTGTCTCAAAAAAAGGTAGAGCCCAGCAAGATGGCTCAATGGGTAAAGGCACTTGCGTCCAAACCTGATGACCTGAGTTCAATCCCTGAAACTCACATAGTAGGAGAAAACTGATTCTCACAAGTTGTCCTCTGATTTCTGTATGTGCACCATGGCACATGT
>NW_008357929.1:10310706-10311381 GCF_000622305.1 Nannospalax galili | reverse complement strand
ATAGAGGGGAAAAGAAAGCAGATGGCAGGGCAGGGCAGGGCAGGGCAGAGTTTGCTATATGGAAAATTCATCTGGGCAGCTATTCTTTTTTTTTTTTTCCTTTGAGGCAGGGTCTTACTTTGTAGCGAAGGCCTGGAGCACACAGAGATCTGCCTGCCTCTGCCTACCAACCAAGTGCTGGGATTAAAGGTATGCACCACCATACCAAACTGTTATTAGATTTTTAACTGCAAGTTAAAGTAGAGCATGACTTAGCCAACAGATTTGGATAGCTTCACCACAGTGTACAGGGTATGGTCTAGGGAAATGTATGAGAGAGTTTTCTTTTTTCTTAGGCAACAGAAGGTAAACAGAGAATGAGAAATAATAGGATGAAAAGAAAGATCATACTAGAGTTTTAGAGACTATCAAGGTCAAATGATAAAGATTAGCACTAGGCTAAAGGGATGGGGAATGGTGTTGAAGAGTCAGTGTGTTCATCTTGTGCTGAGATGTCAGAACTATTTACTTCTGAGACTTTGAAGGATTCCTGGTGATCCTGTTTAACACTAAACTAAGTAATTGGTACTGAGGAGGAAGTGATGTTTGTCTTTAGATGGAAACCATGAACCAAAGAATGAATAGGAAGACTCCACAGTTTGGAGTTTTCTCGAAGTACCAGTTTTTAACAGGTGA
>NW_008357929.1:10305341-10305940 GCF_000622305.1 Nannospalax galili | reverse complement strand
ATGCCCATACAAATACAAGAAGCATATAGAACACCAAACAGAAGGACCAGAAAGAAACTCATCACAGCACATCATACTAAAAACACTAAATGTACAAAACAAAGAGACAATAGTGAAAGCTGCAAAAGAGAAACAACAAGTCACATATAAAGGAAAACCCATTAGGATTACAGCTGACTTTTCAGTGCAAACTATGAAAGCCAGAAGAGCCTGGACCAAAGTATTCCCAGTTTTAAATGACCACAGAGGCCAACCCAGATTACTATACCCAGCCAAAATGTCTACTATAGTCAAAGGGGAAAGAAAAATCTTCCACGACATAAATAGACGGAAGGAATTCATGTCTACAAAACCAGCCCTTCAGAGAGTTCTGAAAACAATACAAAGAGCTGAAGAAAGGAATGACTATACCCAAGGGGTTGCGGAAAGAAATTCAATGAAGGTATAACTGTGGAAAAAGTACAGCTATATCAGGAATGTAAACAGAAATAAAAATGACAGGATGCAATACTCATCTTTCATTAAACTCTTTAAATATTAATGGACTGAACTCCCCAGTCAAAAGATACAGACTAGGTGAATGGATTAAGAAAAAAAAC
>NW_008357929.1:10304013-10304681 GCF_000622305.1 Nannospalax galili | reverse complement strand
CTCATGGCGATTGAACAACACACTCCTAAACAATGAGTGGGTGAAAGGAGGAATTAAGAAAGAAATAAAAGAATTTCTGGAATTCAACAGAAAGGACAATACAACACAACAAAACCTCTGGGACTCTTTAAAAGTAGTCCCAAGAGGGAAGTTTATTGCTCTAAGTGCCTACATCAAAAAATCAGAAAGAACACAAATAAATGACTTAACATTGCAACTCAGCACACTTGAAAAGCAACAGCAAACGAAACCCAAACCCAGGACACAAGAAGAAATAACAAAAATTAGGGAAGACATTAATGAAATTGAAACTAAGAAAACAATACAAAGAAGCAACAATTCCAAGAGCTGGATCCTTGAAAAGATAAACAAAATTGACAGACCGCTAGCCCAGTTAACCAAAAGAAAGAAAGAGCACCTCCAAATCAACAAAATCAGAGATGAAAGCGGAAATGTCACAACAGACACCAGAAAGATATAGAACATTATAAGGGAATAGTTTAAAAACCTGTATGCTACTAATTTTGAAAACCTAAAAGAACTGGACGGATATCTAAAGGCATGGGAACCACCAAAACTAAACCAAGGAGAGATTAACATCTTAAACAGACCCATAACACAAAAAGAAATTAAAACAGTAATACAAAACCTCCCGACTGAAAAAAGCC
>NW_008357929.1:10303286-10303657 GCF_000622305.1 Nannospalax galili | reverse complement strand
TGGCACAAAAATAGACCCATAGATCAATGGAACAAAATTGAAGACCCAAATATGAGTAAATGCAATTTCAGCCACCTGATAGTTGACAAAGAGGCCAAAAACATTAACTGGAGGAAAGACAGCATGTTCAGCAAATGGTGCTGGCCAAACTAGATATCCACTGTAGAAGAATGAAACTAAACCCCTATCTTTCACACTACACAAAAATCAATTCCAAATGGCTCAAAGACCTCAATGTAAAGCCTGAAACTCTGAAACTCTTAGAAGAAAACATTGGGAAAAACCTTCAAGATATACATGTAGGAAAGGACTTTCTAAACCGGACACCAATAGCCCAGGAAACAAGGGCAAGAATTAACAAGTGGGACCTC
>NW_008357929.1:10302369-10303028 GCF_000622305.1 Nannospalax galili | reverse complement strand
GTTGATCTTCACCAGTGACACATCTGACAGAGGTGTAATATCCAGAATATGTAATGAACTCAAAAAATAGAGAATCATGACAAGAAGTAACCTAATTAAAAGATGGGCTAAGGAGCTGAACAGAGCGTTCTCAAAAGAAGAAGTAAAGATGGCTATGAAACATCTTAAAAGATGTTCAACATCACTAATAATTAGGGAATACAAATTAAAGCCACTTTAAGATTTAACCTTACCCCAGTCAGACTAGCTATGATCAAGAAAACAAATGATACCAAATGTTGGAGAGAATGTGGGGAAAGGGAAACACTCATCCACTGCTGGTGGGGTTGCAAACTGGTTCAACCCCTAAGGAAAGCAGTGTGGAGAACTCTTAAAAAACTAAAAATGAACCTACCATTTGACCCAGTTATACCACTACTTAGCATATACCCAAAGATCTCATCCTATTGCAGAGACACTTGTGCATCTGTGTTTGTTGCTGCTCTTTTCACAATAGCTAAGAGATGGAAGCAACCTAAGTGTCCCTCAGTTGATGAGTGGATAATGAAAATGTGGTTCATTTATACGATAGAGTTTTATTCAGCAGTAAAGAAAGATGAAATAATGAAATTTGCAGGTAATGGATGGATCTAAAGACTGTGATACGAATTGAAGTAATA
>NW_008357929.1:10274322-10302263 GCF_000622305.1 Nannospalax galili | reverse complement strand
AAAAAATGGGGGCACCTTAAATGGGGATACCATGGTGGAAGGGTTAGACAATGTGAGAGATAAATAATGCCTAGGTAGTTTTAAAAACCAGAGGGAACCATATTAGTCCAACAACCTAATGACAAATTATACATACCAGATCAAGAAATATATGCTAGGTAAGGTTTATCTGAGAACAATTGGTCTTTGCCCAAGATTTATCTACATGACACACAGTAATTAAAAGTACCAGACTGGTGGAACTGACCTTCTTGGATGTTTAACAGACATACTTTGAGGCCTATAATAATTTGGTCAGATGGACATAAAGGACAGTGTTTGCTCCTTGCCCTCCTAGGTCGACTAGTTCCAGGGGACTATGAGTATCTCTCAAAATGTCTGTAATTGTGGTGGGTCACCTGTCCACTTGATAAAGGAGGCCGAGGAGACCCCACAAGATGGAATTGAACCAGTGTCCAGTCTACAAAGAGGAGGGTCAAGAAAGAGGAATCATTTCCTCCATGCTTCCAAGCAAAGCCAGCCATGGTTGAGAAGGACCTTTGACTTATCTTCATATAGGCAGAACTGGTGAAAGAAAGGAGCCAGGGGCTACTCCCAAGCCCATGTGACCCCTGAGGAACAGATCCTCAAAGGACCTTAAGAGTGAAAATAAATTGGTTTATCTGGGCCAACTGTATGGCCTTAAACACCAAAAAGGAAAGTATAACCAAAGATTAAAGGGGCCAATATGATTTCTTAAGAGTCCATATGTGTAGCTAAAGGCTACATAACAAGCAACAATGCCAGATAGGAGATACCTTCTTTTGAGTTGTTGGCCAGTGTGGCCCAAGGGACTCCCAGATAGTAACCCAGCATAGGACTGGGAAAATGAACAGCAGACCCCAATCTTATCTAAAGGAATATTGGCAACTGATTGCTGCTAGATGAGGAACAGCTGATCTTCCTAAAACAAAGAGCTCTAGATTGGCTGACTAGATTCACCAGAAAGGCAAGTAGTGGGGAATGGCTGGGGGTGCCGACAACACAGCGGACAGTAGCAGGGATATCAGAGTATAAGGGCTCTAGTGGGGGGAGGGAGGCTATGGGAGGGTGCCATCTGGGAAGTGGGTGTATAGTTGTATAAGATAGTTTGGGAAGTTCTGTGTGATACATGCAAAAAAAAATCAACAAATTTTTTAAATGTATTATATTTGAGGAGGAACATGGAAATTTACGTCATGCTAATTAGTAGAGGCGATAAACATTACCATTGAAATCTACCTGATGTCTTTATAGACACACACAGCCTCCAAGGATCCAAGTGTAACCGATTATGACTAGTAATAATCAGATGACATACAGATTAGAGATGTATGCTCCAACATCTCAGTGTTAGTGGCAAAAACAATGAGTCTTTCTTCAAGGAACAATATATTCTAAAATGAAATGCAGATCTTTTTTTAAAGGTTAAAAATTCATTCAATTTTATGTCTTACAGGGCTTATACTGAGTTCAATATTGTATAACTGTATTAATTCAACTGTGAACCTAGAAACTTGTACCCACTTGTGAAAGAGATGTACACTTGCTCTGGAATGTGTTAATATGTTAAAGCTGTAGTGAAATGCTTCTTCTAATCATGTAATTATTTAAAATTTTTTAAAATGATAGAAAAATAATAATTCTTAAAAGAAACTTACAGCCAATTTTGAAAGAGATGCATCTTAGCTCTGGAAATTGTTATTGAATATGTCAATGCTGTTGTAATGAAATGGTTCTTCTAAGTATGTGGTTATTAAATAAATAATTTTTTTAAAAATCAAAAAAAAAGATTATGTGGGGAGAAATTACTGTTATTCATTCAGTTCCCCCCCTTCTCTTTATTAGTCTATGAGTATAGCATCTGAACCTCAGTTTCTCTAAGGCATAAGGAAGGGAGTCACATCATGTCACCCATCCTACCCTTACTCCAAATTCTAATGGAGTTTGTCTGACACTTGTTCTCAGAATCCAAGAACCTCAGAGTAGATGAGAGTTTCAAAGTATGTTGTATGTGTTCCTAACTAGCACTGCTATAGATGCTTCTTCAACTCTCCTTCCCTCTAGGTGACCTCAGACCTGCATCCACTCTGGCCTCTTCAGCCCCTACAGGTCAGTAGCAGCTGTCCAGCCAAAGGAAGTAGTTTCAGGGTATACTATCTTGTTCTGGGGGAAAAGGAAAAGAGAAAGGAGGGGATCCTCTCATTGCAAACCTGACCGGGATAGAGTTGGAGATATGCATGTCCAGAACAGGGGCCCCTCCCCATGCCCTTGCTGCTGCCCATGGAAGCCTCAACACAGCCCTCTCACCACCTCAGTGCCCCTCCTGCTGAAGTAGAGGCTGGATGCTGCTAAGAGGAACGTCACAGGTGTTTTTCTGGTAATCAAATGGCTTTCCAGAGTGAGAAGGAATACAGGAATATAGACTTCTATCTATAAGAGATAGAAGTGGGGATGAGCATAAGAGGCTATAATGGGGGCCTTTCTTTGATCATTGCCAGTCTCCCCTCCATCCACAGGTCCCCAGCCCTTTCTGCACTTTATGGACCAACATTGAGAGCAGCTAGTGGCCCGAGTGACATCAGTGGACCCTATCTTGGACAAGCTGCATGGTCAGGTGCTGAGTGAAGAGCAGTATGAGAACGCCCGTGCTGAGACCACCAATCCAGATAAGATGAGCAAGCTGTTCAGCTACAGCCACTCCTGGTGCCAGGCCAGCAAAAATCAACTCTACAAAGCCCTGAAGGAGATACATCCTTACCTGGTCATAGAACTCTGGGAGAAATGGGACAGAGTTTTGGAAGGAGGGCATCCTGACAGCTCAGCTGCCGAACTCTGAGCATTCACCTGAGTCATGTCTCTGCCTAATCTTTCTTTTGACCTCAGTTTTCTCCATCTATTACCAAGTTTCCATCTAAGTTGCCTGCCAGCCCTAGAGTTATAGATGATGCCTCTATTGGGCATTATATGTTCATGATTAGGATACCTCACAAACACCCAGATCTCCCTGTTGGGGAAGGGGGGAGATTAGCAAGGGGGTACAGATATGGGAGGGGATCTAAATATGATCAAAATATATAAAGTTTGTAAAAAACTCAATTAAAAATAATTTTAGAAAATGGACAAGGAGGCTAGAAAGATAGCACAGTGGTTATGAGCACTGGCTGCTCTTACAGAGGACCTAGGTTCAGTTCCCAGCCCCCACATGACAGCTAACAACTGTCTGTAACTCCAGTTCCAGGGGATCTGACACCTTCCTCTGGCCTCCACAGGCATTGCACTAATGTGGTGCATTTACATACATGCAGGCAAGACACTCATAAAATAAATAAAATTTTTAAAATGAAAATTGAGGTGGGATGTGCCCACACCGTAGTATCAGTCCCAGCTGCTTCATAAGTATGATCCAGAGAGATACTACCCTCTGTACCCATCAATCTTAATTAGGCAGCACAGCTAACATTTCATAAATCTTTTAGGATCTTCCTCAGGCAATAAGAGTTTTCCTGAAATTTGGCAGCCAGCTCTTGGGTAAGCCCTTCATTGTAGAAGAGTCTCACTTCCTGCCCCCTCAAGACCAATTCCCACACCACTACAAAAAACAAGTTTCCCCTCCATGACTGAAGCTGATGGTAGTAGTAACCTATGGGCTTGAACACAAATGTTTATAAGGCACTTTGACATGCATATCATATCTGTTTCACAAAACAATAGCTGGGGCTAGAGAGATGGAGCAGTGGTTAAGAGCACTGGCTGTTCTTGCAGAAGACAGTACTCCCATGGTGGGTAGCAACTGTTCATAACTCCAGTTCCAGCAGATCTGATGCCTTCTTCTGACCTCCTTGGGTATTGCACAGCATGGGTGCATTTACATGCATGCAAGCAATACATGATACATGCATGCACATAAAATATAATAATAAAATTTTTTTTACAAACCAAAAACACTGATCTTCCTACAAGGTCTATGATCTCCCCAGCCACAGATTTCTGTCCTGCCTTACAGTACTAGATGTGAGTTCCCTCATATAGAGTGGCCTTTAAAGCACCAGGAAGTAGTTGGTTACGTTCATAACAGTTATGCCACTATTGCACTAATGGGTGCATATTGCCTGACATGTTAGTAGTGTGACATACAGGATCTTTATTCAAGCAGACTGCCCTGGTGCTTCCAATGCTACAAAAGCCACAGAGAGGGAGCTTCCAGCTCAGCCCCAGGCTGATTTCTCCATGCCCTGCTACCAAAGTGTGCTATCTGCTGAAGTCAGGACTTACCATCTAGTTTTGACAAGCAACCAACAGCAGTGATGATAGCCTATATTGTAAGAGGGGGAAGGCTCAGGGGTCTTCCTGACCAACAACTCATAAGGAGGTAGTTGTGATAGCTAACCTCAGTTGTCAACTTGACATACGTGGAAAGAGAAAACCTCAATTGAGGAATTTCCTCCATTAGATTGGCCTTTGGGCATGTCCATAGGGCATTTTCTTGATTGCTAACTGATAAAGGAGCACCCAGCCCACTGTGGACAGGACCATCCCTAAAGCAAGTGGGCCTGGGCTATATAAGAAAGGTAGCTGAATGTGAGCCTTGAAGCAAGCCAGTAAGCAGCATTCCTCTGTGGTCTCTGCTTCAGTTTCTGCTTCCAGGTTCCTGCCTTGGCTTCCCTTGATGATGGACTATAACCTATAAACCAAATAAACCCTTTCCTCCCCAAGTTGCTTCTGATCATGGTATTAAAACACCCCTGGTACTCTGATTTCCACCCAACAACTTTATGACTCCTGGAAGAGCCCTTTCCTACTCACACAGGGTGTCTTCATTCAAACTCCTTATTTTCACTGTTCTTCCAGATGCTCTTCCAAATCTATAAGATACACAACAGTTAACACTCATCTAATGAAATGTCTTTACAAAAGGTGGGGAGGATCTCTGAAGGTTCACTGATATCCACTCTAAGAAAGTATCAACTAGTTTTAGAGAGCTGAGTATTATGGTTAGTGTTAATTGTGAACTTGAGAGAATCTGGAATCATCTAGGTGAGAAGTCTCAGGCCTTGCCTATGAGAGATTATCTTCATTGGGTTAACTGAGGTGAGATTACTCAACCTAAAAGTGGTGACACCATTTGCTTGGCTTAGGTCCCAGACTGTTTAAAATGGAGAAAATAAGCTGAGCAGTAACAAGCATTCATTCATTGCTTTCTACATTTTTTTGGTCTTTTTTGAGACAGGGTCTCCCTGTAGCCCCAGATGACCTAGAACTCACTATGTAGACCAGGCTGGCCTTGAACTCACAGAGATCCACCTGCCTCTGCCCCCTGAGTGCTGGGATTAAAGGCATACACCACCACACCCAGTTGCTTTCTATTTCTTGACTGTGGATTAATAACCTTTAAATGGGTAAAACAACTTAGATTACCATAGGATATTTAAATGAAACAAGTTTGAATTATCAGTTGCAGCAGCATGCAACAAAAACATGAGAGACTTCATAGTCTGCCTGAGCTCTGTCAGCCTCCCAGGCCCCAGTCCTCACAGATAACATTCCTTATAGCATCCCCTATCCATGTCCATCAGCACGCTCAACTCAGAATCATGGAGCAGTATAAACACAAATACCGGAACAACCTCTGAACAGAGACTGTTACGATCATTTTTTCCACAGAGGCCTGAGGCTGATGAATAATTTAGGTGCACTCTAACTCTGAGTTGGTGCCTGGTGAGCTTAAATCACTGAACAAGGAAGATTTGAATCTGTACATGTACAGGTATGAGAACAGTGGCAAATGTAAGGAGTGCATCTACCCCAGGCCCTCATCATCAGGCCAGATCTGTGACACCCAGTGCCTTTGCTCAACCCAGAACATGCTTGACTGTGGGGCTTATATATCCTCTGCGAAAGGTCTCTTTTGCCACTATTAAAATGATGGTGAGGACAACAGCACTGACAGCACTTGTTTTTGCAGCTAGTTTTATTGTATAAGATGGTTGACCATGAGTGTTAGGTTCCTTTTTTTGTCTTGTTTATGATATTACCTCCCAGACAAGTATTGCCTTAAGTTGTGCTATGGATTTTATGATCAGGTTAACATATGTGAAGGTCATTGTTGGGACTCAAACACAATTTGTTGCTGAATTCCTACTGCCCTACTTTGAAAAGTCAACATAACTATCAATCAAGAATACCATAGTAGTCAGGCATGGTGGCACATACCTTTGATCCCAGCACTTGGGAGGCAGAGGCAGGTAGATCTTTGTGAATCTAAGGGCAGCCTGGTCTACATATACATAGCAAGTTCCAAGCTAGCTGGAGCTACAGGGAGACCCTGTCTCAAAAAGACAAAAAAAGAAAAGAAAGAATAGCATAGTAATGGGGGCTGGAGAGATGGCTCAACAGTTAAGAGCACTGGCTGCTCTTGCAGAGGACCTGGGTTTTGTTCCCAGCACCCACATGGTGACTAACAACCATCTCCAGTTCCAGGGGATCCGACACCCTCTTCTGACCTCCATGGGCACTGCATGATACAGGTGCACTTACATGCATGCAGGCAATACACTCATACACATAAAATAAAACTAAATATAAAATATAAAAAAGAATAGCATAGTAATAAGGACCATTCAGTTGTCCTTCTAAGCCAGGATATAAGGCGGTCCATTCAACCAGAGCCCCCCTCAAAGGCATAAGGGTTCTCCTTGAGACCCTAGTCTATCACAAGATTTCTCTTGGGATCACTGAGAAACCAGTAAGTCAAGATTTTCATAAATAGGTATTAGTAAACAACGACCCATAGCGTCACAGTTATAATTAAGTCCAAGGAAAAAGATATTTACATAGGCACACAAACCTGCTCTTGTAACAGTTTTTACTTCTTGTATTACTACCAGCCATTTTATTTTTTTGCTATATTCTCCCTTTTGAGTGTTCAAGATCATATCACTAGCAAAGAATTACCCATTTTGCTATGACAGTCAGTCAAAATTCCTGTGGGGTTACAGTTAGTGACCTAGGAGAAGCCACGTTGCTCTTTCAGTCTTCCTCTGCCATTGTTCCATCTGTTGGGATGGGTCAGGGTCTTGCTGGCCATATGGCTTCTCCTGGGAAGGTTTCCTTTCTGTTGGCTTTTTCCTCTACAGGTTGTGCACTTGTTAGGGTTCAAGCTCTGGAGTCTCCATGGCCTCTATGACCAAATGTATAGATAAAATATGCCAGAATGAAGCTCTTTTAAAGTTGTCTCATCGCCCCTTGAGTCCTGACTGACCATGAGGGGCAAGGACCAAAATATTGACAGTTATTTTAGTCCTTGACTTATTAGCAGAGGCCTCCAAGCTTTGGTAGTTGAATACACAAAACAGCAGTTTTACCAGTCTTCTAGCTTGTTCGTTCGTTTCTTTGTTAAACTAATTTATTTATTTGTTTTATTTTATGTTTATGACTGCTTTGCCTGAATGAACGTGCACCACATGGATGCGATGCCCGCAGAGACCAGAAGAGGGCATCAGATTCCCTGGAACTGGCATTAAAGCCCTTGTTAGCTGCTGCATGGGTACTGGATACCAAACCCAGGACCTCTGCAAAAGTAGACAGTGCTCTTAACTGCTGAGCCATCATCTCTCCAGTGCCCCAAACTTAAACCCTTATAAACACGGAGGCTGAGTAGAGCAATGAGGATGTCATCGCTATTTGAGAAATTTTTGTTTGTCGATTGTCAGGGTCCCAGACAAACCTATTCCCAAAGTAGGATAAAAGTGCATTGAGTACAGCAATGGCTCTGGTTTCTGATGGGGTACCCTGGGCCACACATCAACCCAGCTCCTGACCTTCTTTGTTACCCTGACCCTAAGCAGTACAGAACAATGCTCCGCATCCTCATGCCTCCAAGGAACAACACTTCTTACTTCTCCCAAGAATGCAGGACAGACTCACATCACCTCTCTGTACCATATCACTAATACTGTACTGAAACTCTGGCCCAAGCTGGCAAGAAACCACTGCCTTCCTGCAGACTCCAGAGTTTCCAAGGGAAGCCCCTTGTAGGCATGCACCTTACAACCTCTCCATGGCTCATTACCTTCTGCACCACGTGGCCACCTGTCAGGAGCCAGGCACAATTTAATATGTAGGGTCCATGGCATGCCCTTGCTTAATGAGTGGAAGCCAGTAGCCCAAAGGGAAAGTGACCCAAGAGAGTCATAAAAAAGAATCCTTGGTCAAGTGCCATTTAAGAGACAGAAAGAAGGTAGGTTGAGAGTCAGAGTGCAGATGTCCACCTAACAGCTGGCCAGGGACCAGGTTCAGTCAAGAAGCTTTCTAGTAGCTCTGGGTATTAGCCAAGCCAGAAACCTTCAGTTGCTTCAGGACTTCACCTTAGCCCCTTGAAACAGCAAAATTTCTATGCAAGAAAACTGAAGAGAAACAGGCCCAACAGCCCCAGTGCCAAGGGCAGTAGGGTACTGACGCAGTCCATTTCAGCAAGTCTGACCTCTGAGATACCAAGACTGGCAGCCATGCTAGTTGTTTTTAACTGGCAAACACAGTCCTGGTGTCTTTTTGAGAAGTCATAGTGGAGCATAAAAACTCTGAAAAATAGAAATGGGGAGAGGTGGATTCCCTCACCCTTCTGAACGGGTTCTGCTTTTACCCTGAGGCATCTCACCAGCCCTTTGCTTGCCCTACCCATGCCTCCTGCCCCTCTCCATTTGCTCTAGCTGTGTGGCCTCCTTAACAGACGCTTCTACCTTATCTTAGGGCTTTTCTACTGATTAGTTTCTCTGTCTAGGATGATCTTTCCCCCATAGTTAATGCCCTCTCCTTCTTCAAGCTTGACTTAAATCTTACATTATCAATCAGGCATGCCCCTTTTAATGTTGTAACATACTCTACCCATGTTCCTGACCCCCTCTACTGTGTCCTGCTTCTCTTTTTGTTTTGCTTTGGGTTTGGGAGGGGGTTCTTTCTTTTTTCATCTTCCTCCTCTTGCTTCTTTTCACAATGAGGCATGTTGAACCCTCAGAGACTCCCACAGGCTGAGCGTACTCTACCACTGAACTACATTCCCAGCACAGAGTCTCCTGTTCATAATGCACAAATCACCCATGCACCTCATGTGTGTAGAGGAGTCCCTGGCACATGCTTGCACTCCATACATCATTGAGTGAATGAATACATATGATTTACACAGTGAAAATCAGTGGTGGTATCCCAGTTACATAAGGGTTCCAGAGTTATTTCTCCTCCCTCCTAAAATCACACTAAAACACCCCTAACAGCACAGTGAGTGCAATCCCAGAATAATGAGAACTGAAGAAACTACAACAAATGAGAGATGACAACACAAATTGTGGAAGATGGAAGGCCGATGAAACAAGCTCTGCTTTAGCAGAGCAGGAAAGCTGAACTTGAGCCTGCGGTTTTATAAGGTCTGACCATCTGCTCTGCAGAACCTGGGAGAGGAGCGCTACCCAGAAGTGATCAGTGTCTCCAAAAAGGGTGGCAAAGCAGTCAGAATAGCAGGGGTCTCCTCAAAGACAATCGGGAGTTGCTTGGAGATGGGCCCTCAGACCTCTCACCTCTGCCACCTGCAGGAAGAAGCCAGCATTGCTGCCATAACACTGCAGAAGGCTGAATGTTGAGCTGCTGCAGAGGCTGAGCCAGACACTGCCAGAACTGAGACCCAGAGTGAGGCTTTGTTTTGGGAAGACTGAGAGCATCACTGGCCCTGAACATTTCAAGAGGAGAAACTGCTTGCCTCATTTCTGGCCAGCTTTAACTCTGAACGTTCTGCTATAGTCAGTCGGGGGGTGGTACTCTCTTTTTGGGGGGCGGGGGTGATAGGAACCACAGGTGCAATGATGTTATTGTGCTAGCTCTTAATACAGTAGGAACATATGGCACTAACACTGCACGTGATGACTAATATAGTTCATCAGCAGGCAGATTCAGCATCACCAAGATTTCCTGGAAGTTAGATATTACTAAGAAGAGAAGAGCCCCAACTGGGCTAGATTTTCTCCTCCTATTAAATATTGCGACTCACCGTGGCTTTCCTATAGGGCCTTGGTTAATTTTCTGTTGTTATAAAAAGATCTCCTTGTTTGTTCTAAAGCTCATTTATGTAATTTCAATAGCAATAGGGTCTTACCATCCAGTTCTGGTAGGTAACCAAGAGCAGGGGCTCCAGCATTGTTTGAGGGTCTAGTCCTATATTTTATAAATTTTCTTTTTTCTCTTTGCAGTAGTGTAGATTGAACACAGGGCCTCATGCATGCTAGGTAAGTTATCTACAATGGAGCTATATCCCCTTAAATGTTAATTTGTTTTCCATTTCTGGGGATGGAAGCCAGGGCCTCACCCAGGGACTTATTCACACTATGTAAGTACTATACCACTAGCCAAGTTCTCAATCCTTTTTTAAAAAGATCCATTTATTAATTTCATTTTTGTGTGTATGGGAGCCCTCTTCAGCTGAACTGCATGCACAGCCCACAGATTCTTCTGTGCTTTGGCTCTGTCTTAGTTGGGCACTACCATCTGCTACACTTGCTGCTAAAAATTATTCACCAAGCGCAGTTATGATAGTTTTCCCCTAATTTCCTGGTGCCCTAGAACAAATTTTCCTGTTCTTTTCTTGTGAAGCATTCTGGTCTACACGACTATTCCATGTAGTCAATGCAACAGAAATCACCTAATGAATAATAAATAAATAAATAATTAAAACCAGAGCCAATCACTAATATTCTAAAACAAAACGCCAAAAACATATCTTGACATGATATGTTTATGGGTCCTTGTATCTGGTTTGAACAAGAATGCTATGTGTTATTCTGTTAAAAAAAAAAAAATCACCTGCTGAATTTTCCTGGAAATCTAAAAAAGCTCCCATGGAGTAATTGGATTGCCAGAATTCCTAATCAGAGCACCAACAATGTCTACAGTTGCATATGGCTTTCAGTTGCTCATCTTGGTGGGGCTTTTCTAATTAATAATTTTATTTTAGTATCATCACTTGAGTTTGCTGTTATTTGTTTGTTAACCCTCAATGAAGCAGTAGTATATTTTTGCAAGTGTGTTGTTGGTCTGTCTTGGAATTTGCTAAATAGCTGAGAATACCCTTGAGCTTCTGATGCTAGTACCTCCACTTCCTAAGTGCTAAGAGAATGTGCTTGGAATGGAACCCAGGGCTTTATGCCTGCTAGCTAAGCACCCTACCAACTGAGCTACATCCCTAGCTGCATACAGGTGGTTTCTCCCCCAACCCCTTTTTTGTAGTATTTTTAGTAACAATGAGTTATAATAGCAAACATTTAAGAAAAACATTGGCTACAAGATAGACACAGCTTTCCACAGTTGACTCATAAGACAAATACTTTTATTAGCCCCATTTACGCATGAAGAAAAGTGAGGCAAATGTTACTTTTCCCTTTCTGTGATAGAAATACCATGCCAAGGAAACTTGTAAAAGGAAGAGTTTATTTAGCTTAGGGTCCAAAGGGGTAAGAGTCCCTCATGGCAGGAGGCATGGCAGCAGAGGTGGCTGGAGTAGGAGCAGAAGCTAAGTTCTCACATCTTCAAGCAATCACAGGAGGCAGAGAGTGACTGGAGAGCTGGCAAAGCATAAGAACTCTGGGTGAGTCAGCATTGACAGAGGCTATGGTGGCAGACCCAGCCCAGCACCAAGTGATGGGCCATCGTTACTCCACATTTTGGAGCAGGCATGCTTCCTTCCCCCTCCTCCCCAGGTTCTGCCTTAGATCTTCATCTTAGTGACATAAATATCGTGTCCTTAGATAAAGACCTGGAAGAGCAGAACAGACGTGACCTTGGCCTGACAGGTCGCTGGCAGGCTCAGCACCCGTCACCAACCCGGGCTCCCTGCCCCATTCACCATCCCTGCACTCGTTCTTGTCCCTGTCCACCTCCCCATTCAGCTTGCTCTCCCAGTCCCAGTCGGGGCCATTCATCTCCTCGGCCATGATGCCCCCCAGCAGCCACCACACCTCTGGTGATCTTCCAACTCTGTGCTAAGCAGTGTGTGGCCTGCTGGGAGCAAGCCCACAGCACTGTCTTCAGGCCCTGCCAGCACCATATCCTACGAGAGCCATGCACAGCCAGTGCTCCCAAGTGCCTCTACCGCAAGGGACAGCCCCTCTTGTGGTGACCAGAGCCAGGCTCCACTCCTTCCCTGGTGAGCAGTGCAGAGGCCACAGCATACCATGTGCCACTAGTTTCATAATTGCCTCCAGTGCCACCCACGTCAGGATGTCAGGACATGAGTTCGTGCCACTGTCCACCCAATGGTGTTTTGTATTACTTTTCTTACCCACTATGTCCCACTAACGGTGTCAAGGTATTCTCTAAAACCTTAAAAACACCACCAAATCCACTACCTGTCCCTTAGGCATGCGGTTGGTGCCCTAGTCCTGACACTGCTGTGACCAGGCCAGTGGGAGGTTGGGCCTCATCAAAGTACTTTGTAAACGGAGGAATTAGTTAGATGTTATAAGTTGTATAAGCTGCTTTCTAGGCCCATGTTTTTTAATATGTGATAACATGAAGCTTTATAAGTGTACTGTGAACTTAAAGTTTCTTATTAGTTTGTTGTTAACTCATAGTAATGGTAACTACATTAGATTTCATATTCTGAAACTACTTAAGAAATGAATATTTATTTAGTAGTGAGGAAAACCTAAGATTTTTACATTTTAAAATTAAGTGCAAACAAATTGCATTTATAAACAGAGTGGTTATTGAAAGATACCTATATATTTAGATGTTTTTGATTTTATGAAAGGAATTTATTTTCCTAAACATGTACAGGTGCACATGTAGTTGAAGTTTTATAATACAGTATTGTAGAGTGATAACAAGGGCTCTATCATGTACTATGTGATATGTGGCCACTTCTAAATGCCTATGCCTTGCAAAAGAAGTGAAGAAATTGGTTCGTTTGGTTTTGTTTTCTCCCTTGAAAGACACTTTTATGCTAATGAAAAGTGCAGCAGAAGGATCAGACATCAGAGGCTTCCTAGATGACTTGGGAAGGAGCTGTGTTCTGATGCCTGAAATGGCAACGGTGCTTTGTAACCTCTGAGTCGCCTGGGGCATTATGGCTTGCGCTGAATGAGGGGGCTGTGACCCCAAGACTTCCAGTCTGCTGCACCTGTGACCACCCTCATCTCTAGCCGATCCAGAGCTGCCCAATGGCATTGTACAAGTCCAGGCTACAGTTTTAACCAACTTTTAGTACCTAAGCTGTACGTGCAGTTATAGAATTCATACATGTGACCATCATGGTGCCTCAGTGGCCTGACTATCCCAGCTCTACTCCAGTATCCCATCAGCTCCTGAGGCAATAGGAGGGCCCCCAGCAGCTTGGCCTTGGGCCCATGGCCCAAATTCTGTCAAGAATGTATATAGGGCTATGCACATGAGCCCTCTCTGGCTGAAATTGTCCCTGGAAATCTAGGGAAGAGACAACTGTCCAGGAAGACCTTGCCCTCTGTGGCAGACTTGGGCACGGCAGGTGCCCCAACTGCAGGCTCTGCCCAGGTCTAGAAGTGGCAGGTTCTCCTTCCCTATGGCTTTGCCAAAGACTTTTAATAGCATTTAAAAAACATTTTTATTTATTATTTTTATTTTATGTGCATGAGTGTATCACCTGCATATATGTGAGTGCACCCGTGTCGTGCAATGCCAGCGGAGGTCAGAAGAGGGCTTTGGATTCCCCTAGAACTGGAGTCAAGGATGGTTGGTAGCTAGCATGTGGGTGCTGGAAATCGAACCCAGGTCCTCTGCAAGAGCAATCAGTTCTCTTAACCACTGAGCCATCTCTCCAGCCCCATTAATAGCATTTTTTAAGTGCAAAGTGACTAGGTAAAACATTTTTATTAGTGAGCAAATTAGAATGTATTTAATATAGTAGATTTAAAAGCAATTTTAATATAAGACAAACTGATGGAAAAGCTCTATCACTTTTAAAGGAACTGGATCCTTGGCATTCTGCAGCTAGCCCACTACTTAAGGTAACTATTGACCTTGTTTTAGTGACTATTTTGTTTTCAGTTATGGTGATAATGATTTATTAGCTCGGTACTTAGATCAGGTTTGTTTTGCACTACTGTTACAATGTTTGTTTTGGGGGGGGTTGTTTTGTTTTGTTTTCTCCACACCCAGTTTTTTGTTGTTTTTGTTTTTTTTTTTTTTGGTCTTTTGAGACAGTCTCCCTGTAGCCCTAGCTGACCTGGAACTCGCTATGTAGACCAGGCTGGCCTCGAGCTCATAGAGATCTGCCTGCCTCTGCCTCCCAAATGCTGGGATTAAAGGCATGCACCACTACGCCTGGCAAGGTTTGTTTATTTTTATTCATATTTATGCACTTGTTTCCCGTGTCAGGCCTTTGGTCTCTGTGGTGACAGGACACTGTTTGTGACTGATATCTCATCTGGACATTTTCAGTTTGTGACAGTTACAAGCACTAAGCCTTAGACTGTTAGCTACTCTGGTCAACTCCTCCTGAGGAGCATGACCAGAGCTCTAGAGCTCCACTTCAGGCTTGAGTGGTGGCAGTTACAGGACTGCTGTGCAACAGCTGGGAGAAGCAGGAGGTAGTGCCCACTGCTTCCCATGAAGGGTGCTTTGCTGAGCGCCTGCTCTTCTAGGACTAGGCTGGGCTCTTGAGGATAGGCATGCAGGGGGAGGACCAAAGAATTTCTCTGAAGGAGCTGCATCTCCCATCCATCCCAGTCCTCCCATGAGCTGAGACCTCCCAAGACCTCTCCTAGAAGGGAAGGGCTGAGGAGGGGAGTGATGGGCTCAAGGCCCATGAGTGAGTGATAGAAGGTAAGGCCTTGGGTTTAAGAACTGAGGCCCTGTGGTGGTGGGCTCACCATTGTCCTGTTGCCTGTCATCATTTGACTCTCTAGTGTTAAATAAAAGCAGTAAATGATGGTGTTGCAGTTTCATGTACCTGGTTGGCAGACCTTCCCCCAGTGTGAATGTGCATGTGGGTAAACTTATGGAAGCCTCCATGTGCATTTCTTTTCAGCCATTAGTTGAGAATGTTATATGAATGGAATCTTCTTAACCTACAAAGTCGTATTTATATTGTACATTCACTTACTTGTAGTGAATTGTTTAAAGTTGTTAACACTTGTTTTTTGTTTTTGTTTTTTTTTTACACTATAGCATTTATGCAATGGTTTACAGAATTCATGGAATTATTTTATTTTTCAGCAGTATGGAAATTAATTAAAACTGTGAATCTTAAAGAGATGGGGCTGGAGAGATGGCTCATTGGCTAAAATCACTGGCTGCTCTTGAAGAGGATCTGGGTTTGGTTCCCCAGCACCCACATGGTGACTAACAACTGTCCATAACTCCAGTTTCGGGGATCCAACACCCTCTTCGGACCACGGGGATTATATGACACAGGTACACTTATATACATGCAATAAAAATAAAAATAAAAATAAAAATAATAAATAAAATATTAAAAAAAACTCTGTAAGCCCATCCCAAGTGACTTGTTTCCTCCAACATGGCCACACCTTCTAAGACCTCCCAAAACAGCAACACCAACTGGAGACAAACTGCTCAAATATTTGGAGCCTATGGGGCACAGTCTCATTCAAACCACCACACAGCAAAGAAAGATAAAAAAACCTAACCCAAGATCACACCATGAATCAAATATAAGAAAAAGAAACTCAGTCCAAGGAATCTAAACCCCAGAGTCTCCTTGGAGGCTGGTCTTAAATATTACACTTATATTAAAATCTAGATAATAAGAAGAGATAAGACAAGATTCCCCCCACCCCCTGTGCCGGGGATCTAACACAAGGCCTTACTCAAACTAGGGAAGCATTCTACCACTAAGCTATACTCTTAGCCCCCAAGATGACTTTTTAAAATACCTTTTAGATCAGGTGGGGATGTAGCTTGTTTGGTAGAATGCTTGCCTTGTATGTACAAAGCCCTGGGTCTGATCCCCAGCACTGCGTAAAGTACGTATAGTGGAACATACCTGCAATCCCAACACTTGGAGGTAGAGGTAGGAGGATTAAAAATTCAAGGTCATCCTCAGCATAATACTCATACACTTAAAAATTAAATATTTTTTAAAAAAGAAAAAGAATTCTAAAATTCTGATAGTTTTCATGAAGACCAAACTAACTTCCCTTTCATGTGATGCCACAGAGTATGGATCAAGAAAATAATATAAATTTATCCTAGGGCAGTTATTTTCAAAGTCTAGTGCACAAGCCTACAGCCTAAAGGTGTCTGAAACTACATAGAAATACACATGGTAGTTCTGGCTCCACCTCAGATCTACTGAATTAGAAACTACAGAGTAGAATCAGAAATGCAGGTTAAAAGGCCTTACAGATGATGTGAAAAAATAAAGCTTATGTGCTGGTTAGTTTTGTCTTCATGGCACAAACCAAGACATACCCGGGAAGAAAGAATCTCAACTGAGAACTTCCCACCATCAGATCCGACCATGGGACTATCTGTGGAGCATTTTCTTGACTGCTAATTGTTGTGGGTGGGCCCATCACACTGAGAAATGCAGGTTAAAAGGCCTTACAGATGATGTGAAAAAATAAAGCTTATGTGCTGGTTAGTTTTGTCAACTTGGCACAAACCAAGACATACCCGGGAAGAAAGAATCTCAACTGAGAACTTCCCACCATCAGATTCGACCATGGGACTATCTGTGGAGCATTTTCTTGACTGCTAATTGTTGTGGGTGGGCCCATCACACTGTGGGCAGTGCTATGCCTGGGCAGGTACAAGAAAGGTAGCTGAGTAAATCAGAGGAAGCAAGTCAGCAAGCAGCACTCCTCCATGGGTTCTGCCTCAGTTCCTACCCTGAGCTCCTGCCCGGGCAACCCCCAATCATGGACTGTGAAATGTAAGATGAAATAAACCCTTTACTCCCCAAGCGGTTTTTGGTCAGTGTTTTTTCACAGCAACAGAAAAGCAAATTAATTCAGCTTGAAACCAATTTTCAAAACAAACTCAAAATCTGGTGGCTTGCCTGGCAATGTGGCTAGCGGTAGAGCACTTACTTAAAGACCTGATCAGCACATAGTCTGGATCTACAGCACTGGCAAGGGGGCAGTATTTCAACACCTCTTGGTATCGTTAGTGCCACATTAATGAAAGCCAAACAAATTCCCCTCCTGGGAATCCAGCTTCTGATAATGGGTATGGGATAAAGATCCAGAGAACACTCAATATCAGAAATAAAATAGCAACCCCATCTTACTACAATGCAAAGGAGAATAAATAAAATTCCCAACCCAATTAGAGAAACAGTATCTCCAGATAACGGGAGTTATCAAAATCCTAGTACTGAGGAAAGTTTCAGGAAACTGAGTAATGCAAACAAACTTGAAATCCCAGATGACCACAGGATGATAGAATCAATGAGTAATGCTCAAATCTCTAGCAGAAAAAAAAAAATGTGAGGATTATTCAACGCAATGGGTCATTAGAGAAACAGTATCTCCAGATAACGGGAGTTATCAAAATCCTAGTACTGAGGAAAGTTTCAGGAAACTGAGTAATGCAAACAAACTTGAAATCCCAGATGACCACAGGATGATAGAATCAATGAGTAATGCTCAAATCTCTAGCAGAAAAAAAAAAATGTGAGGATTATTCAACATGCAATGGGTCTATTAATTGGATCCAGGCATTGTCATCTCAAGATAGCAAGAATATCCTTTCTAAGGCTTTGGGTTTGCTAACTGTGAATAAACTAAACATATCAAACATGAGCTTCCAAAACATTAGAGAAAATTCAGTTAAAAGCTCTTTTCTCATAAAAACGGCGGGGGTGGGGAATGATGTCAGTATTAAATTAATTAAAATGTAGAAGAAATTTTAAAAGACAGGGAAGAGGGTTAATATGTACTCTGTTAGTCTATAAATTCAACTTCTAAAAGATTTCTCCAGTCTGGGGATAAAGCTAAGAGGTATAATACTTAGCCAGTATGTGTAAGGCCTCGGGTTTAATTTCCAGAACTGAAGGGAAAAATGGCTAGTCTGCTTTGCTGGGAGTGGTAGATGACATCTATAATCCTAATCCTCAAATAGAGAGGTTGAGAGAGACAAGAGGATCCTGGCTTTGAGGGCAGGCTGGAGAAACAGTGAGTTCAAGACCAGCAGGGGCAACATAAAAGACCATATCCAAACAGAAAGAAAGTATAAAAACATTCTCATTTACCATATATATATATATATATATGATATATATGGTGTGTGTGTGTGTGTGTCTGTGTATTGAATTCAGGAGAGAGAGAGAGAGAGAGAGAGAGACCCTGTCTCAAAAACAAGAACAAAAACAAACAAAAACCAAAGAGTGGAAACAATAGTCTTGTTTTATAACTTTCTTTTTAACACTTGTCACTATGATTGGAGACAGTTTTTTTTAAATATTTTATTTTTTATTATTTTATGTGTATGAGTGTATTGCCTGCATGTATGTGAGTGCACCCATGTCATGCAATGCCGCAGAGGTAAGAAGAGGGCTTCGGATTCCCCTGGAACTGGAGTTAAGGATCGTTAAGGTTCGTAGCCGCCATGTTGGTGCTGGGAATCGAACCTGGGTCCTCTACAAGAGCAGTCAGTGCTCTTAACCGCTGAGCCATCTCTCCAGCCCCAGGAGATAGTTTTAAATCTGAAGATCAAGTGTCTTTCTTTTCTTTTAAGTGTATAAGTGTTTTGTCTGTGTATGTATTTTCACCCACGAATACAATCACTGCAATGGCTAGAAGAGGGCATCCAATGCTCTGGAAATGAACTTAAGGATGGTTATTAGTCACCATGTGGGTGCTAGGAACAGCCATCTCTCCAGCCCCAAGTCTCTTTCTGTATAATGAACCAATAATACCATAGTATGGCTGTGGCCTAAGTTATTTATCCTAGTTTTCACTGTGAATCCTCTCACATGCCTTAGTTAATTGAGGGCAGCACTGTTCTCAGTTCATGTCCTGCCCAACCTGCCTGGTGTCCAGTAAACCTGTCATTTCTCCATTTACAATGCGTCTCCTATTCCTCCATTACCATTCCTTCTCGAGTATTCTCATTCTGCTTCCTGCTTTAACCATGGCCATGTGCTAGAAGTTTCACCTCCAACTCTTCCTTGTCTGCACATCTTGTGCACTTGCTGACAACCGATTTCTTCATCCTGGAGTTCTGCCTGTGTCTCCTTTTCTAAAAGTTTTCTGTGGCTTTGCATTCATTGTGGTAGTAAAACTGTGTTTTATTTGTGTGTTTTGTATGAGTGATTGTGCTGGATAGCTTTAGTGTCAACTTGACACACCTGGGTTGAGGGAGCCTCAGTTGGGGAATTGCCTCTATTGGACTGGCCTGTGGCCATGTCTGCGGGGCATCTTCTTGATGAGTGATGTGGGAGGGCCCAGCCCACTGTGGGTGGTGCCACCCCTGGGCAGGTGGGCCTGTGTTGCATAAGAAAGCAGACTGAGCAGGGGTCAGGGGAGCAAGTCAGTAAGCAGCGTTCCTCCATGGCCCGTGCTCCAGCTCCTGCCTCCAGGTTCCTGCACTGATTTCCTACCTTGGGCTCCCTGATGAACTGCAACCTGGGAGATGTAAGCTGAGTAAACCCTTTCCTCCCCAAGTTGGTATTGGTCAGAGTATTTTGTCACAGCAATGAAGAAACAGACTAGGACAGTGATCAATAAATCTAATTTTTAAATTGCATTCTGGGGACTTTGAGAAATGCAGGTGACTGGATCAGAATTTCCAAAGGGGTAAATTTTAGGCAACAACCTGCTCCCCTCCATCAGCAGCTCCTCAGAACATCCAGCACACAGGTTGAGCTTGTGGCGGAACTGCTCATCACTCCAGAGTCAGGAAATGTGGCTCTAGGGAATGGAACCCAGTGACTTGCATGCTAGGTAAACTCTCTTCAGCTGAGCTGCATGCACAGCCCACAGATTCTTCTGTACTTTAGTTCTGACTTAGTTGGGCATTGCCATCTGCTGTACTTACTGTTGAAAATTATTCAGCAAGTCAAATTAGGATACTTTCCTCCTCAATTTCCAGTGCCCTAGAACCAATTTTTCCTGGTTACATTCTGGTCTCCATGCAGCCAGTGCTTTGAAACCTTCCACCAAGTGGGTCCTTTGAATGCATGTCATACATAAAGCTAGGTGGCAATTTCCTTTATTCACTGAGCCTTCTGCCATATTATCCCCCATTTTTAAGATTTTTATTTATAATGTGTGTCTTGAGTGTTTATGACCATGTTTGGGTGCAAAGAGGTGAGAAGAGGGCATCAAATCCCCTGAAGCAAGAGTTACAGGCTGTTGTGAGTTGCCAGACCTGGGTGTTTGAACCTGAAAAACAATCTTCTGGAAGAGCAGTAGATGCTCATATCTTCTGAGCCATCTCTCCAGCCCATGAGGCACATTTTTTAATACTTTATTTTTATTTTTATATGTGTGTATTGCATGCATGTATGTAAGTGCATCTATCTTATGTAAATGCCCACAGAATCAGAAGAGGACATCATATCCCCTGGAACAGGAGTTATGGGCAGTTGTTAGCTGCCATGTGGGTGCTGGGAACTGAACCTGGGTCCTCTGCAAGAGCAGCCAGCGCTTTTAACTATTGAGCCATCTCTCCAGCCCCATGAGGCACATTTCTATGTGTCCAAAGACCAATGATGAATGTGGAGTTTAAGTCAAGGATTTTCTTCTTTTTAAAAAAAATTGAGACCTTAAAATTCAATGCAAGTAAATGTAACAAAATATAATTATTTGAATATAATAACACATTTTTAGATAATAGTTATAACAATAATTATTTTATATTTAGGACAGAAAATATAATAAAGTAAATGCAAATTATGCAGGTTGGAGAGTATTTGCATAGCCTGAACAACACCCTGTTTTTGATCCTTCGCATCTACATGCAGTACCAGCACTAAAGAGGTAGAGGAAGGACAACCAGGATGTATGGGACCCTCTGCGTGCATGTGTGTGTGTGTGTGTGTGTGTGTGTGTGTGTGTGTGAGAGAGAGAGAGAGAGAGAGAGAGAGAGAGAGAGAAACATTTAAAGCAAGGGGTGGTGCAGTACACCTATAATCTGAGCATGCAGGTGTCTAAGGCAAAAATGCAAGTTTAAGGACAGCATGGGCTCTGTGTGTACAAGCCAGCCAGAATATGTAATAAGATCCTGTCTAAACAATAAAAAGCACATTTGAAATGCTGAGAAGTACAAAGAACAGTTCGTGTATTTTTATGTGTAACATATACAAAATAGAGCAGACATACTGCAATTACATTTCGGAGGAAGCTTTCAGTCAGAGACCTGATCACAGTGGCATTTCTCTCCCTTTCCCAGGGCTGCTTTTCCATAGCTTCTGAAAGACCTTTGGTCCTGTGCTGTGTAGAGGCCTGACATCCAGGCTCCCCACAATGCAGAGATGGCTGGGAGCACCTTGCTGGTCCTCCAGCTGCAAACCCAACTCAGCTCTGTTAAGAAAACACCCCATGGGGCTGGAGAGATGGCTCAGTGGTTGAGAGCACTGACTGCTCTTTCAGAGGACCCCAGTTCAATTCCCAGTGCCCACATGGTGGCTACGAACTGTCCTTAACTCCAGTTCCAGGGGAATCCGAAGCCCTCTTCTGACCTCCGCAGCATTGCACAACATGGGTGCACTCACATACATGCAGGCAATACACTCATACACATAAAATAATAATAATAAATAAATAAAATATTTAAAAAAAGAAAACACTCCAAGTCTCAACTTACTTGGATCTGTCAATCATTTGTTCCAGATGTATGTTCTGGACAGACCTCTACCACCCATCGATGCTGCCACACATACCCCAAGCCCCCAGTGTCCTCGGTGTCATCAGGCTTATATGGTTTTCTTTGTTCTTCCCCACTAGGTTTCTCTTGCAGAAACATGGCCAGGTCTTCCACGGGATATCAGGGGCTTTTACTGTTTTTCTGCTTCTTGTTGATCGTTATTTTTACATCCATGTGTATGCACATACTACAGGTTTGCCTACACATGTACTTCCATATGGTTACACTGTGTCCTTTGCACATGTGTAGTACATGTAGAGGCCACAGGTCAGGTTCAAATGCCAATCTACAGCATCTCTCACTGTCCTGGAGCCAGTGAAGCCCCCAGAGATGCCTGTCATCTTGCAACAAGAGTAACTGGACCATGCACCTCAGTGTCTATACCACCTCTTCCCATGACAGCTCCTGTGTATCTCAGCTTGGAAAGATACTTTGTTTCTTTCTCCTTTGTATGTATGGGATTTTAAAAAAGAAGGAAAGAAGAACAAAACCAAGTTAAATGGGAATAGTGGTGCAAGCCTGTAATCCCAAGACTTTGGAGGGTGAGACAGGAGGATTGCCGTGTGAGGCCCATCCTGGGTTGCATAATGACATCAGGAGAGAACTGTCCAACATATAAAAACACTTTATCAAAAAAATAAAAATAAAAACAGAAAATAAAAAACAAATAAAAACTCTCCAGAGTCAGAGGCAGGGGTCTTTGAGTGCCAGCCTGCTCTGCATGGTGAGTTCCCAGGCAGCTATAACTACACTGTGAGAGGCTGTCTCAAATAAACAAACAAACAAAAAACCCAAGAAAATAAAAAAAATTTAAAAAAAAAACAAAAAACAGATGGTTTTCCCCCTCTAGGCATGAATTGAGGCAGAAGCTTCAGCAACACCAGGACATGGGACACAGAGTTGTAGAGCCACTACCAAGGGGCAGCATAGGGGTATAGTTTCTGATTGATGAAAAGCCAGCAGCCTCCATACCCTCCTGAACTGGCACAAATGGGCCGGGGGGGGGTGCGGATCCTCCTTGCTTTCCAATTCCTTATCTTCTGCCTTCCATAGGACCACCAAAGCACTCTCCCCCACTGCTATGTGTGCTGGGTGAGCCCTGTGCTCAGCCCTGTTCCAGCCATGAACCACAGAGTAGCCAGAGCCCCTCTTTACTTCTCATCATACAGGGATTCTGATTCATGAGAAATGCAAAGTTTTTCTAAGTGGTATCCTTTCTCTAATTTTGACATTAAGGCTTTTGGTGGATGATTATATTTAACAAAGAGTGTCCTGTATCATAGTCTAGCCCTGAATGCCTGATCCTTTTGTCTTCACCACCTGGTGTGGGGATGACAGGCATGTACCCCACTGCCAACTGTGTTTCATGTTGAGGAAGTGCCAAGTATGCTACCCATGTATGCTATGCAAAACTGAGCTCTAGCCCTAGTTCTGCTGTTTTTAGTTTTGTTAGAATGAGATGCTCAAACTAGACTGTAACTCACTATGTAGCCCAGACTGGCTTTGCACTTGTGGCTATCCTCCTTCCTAAGTGTTCCAAGTCCTGGGATTACAGGCATATACCACTACTCAGACTCTGACATCTACTGTAAAGAAAACCCCAAGGGCTCCCTAGAACTAGCGAACTCTGAGAGGTGGGAGTTTGCTCAAGGGGTGAATGGAGGAAACCCTCAAACAGTAGGTGAGGCTCAGACTGTCTTGGATCCCATCAGCTCCCTAGTGTGAGCTGTACTTGTGTCTTTTATTCTTTTTTTCATACTGTTGCACAGAAGTCAGACAAAGGCAACTTGAGGACTGTATGCCAGAACATCCTTCCTAGCTACACGGGTGACAGTCCTGGGAACCACTGCCTAAGGACTCTGATGTTTCTAGGGATAGGGTGAAGTGGGACGCACAGTGTCCTCTCTCCGTCCCTCCAACCCTGCCCACTGCTCACCTGCTTAAGGAAGATGAGGGGAGGGTCTGGCTGCAACTCTTTCTGTGGCACTGGAAAATCCCTCAACTGGACCAAAAAAAAAAAAATTGCCGGTGGTTCTGGCTTCTAAATCCAGGTCCATGGAGAGCAGAAGCAGGAGGATCAGGAACTTAAGATCTTCCACTGCTACACACTAAGCCCCACTGTAAACTGAGCTATATGAGACCCTGTGTCAAAAAAAACAAAACCTGAAAAAAGCTGCACATATAACTCAGTTGGGAGAGCTCTAGTCCAGCATGCGGAAAGCCCTGTGTTTGAGCCCCAGGACCTCGTAAGAAAGATTTAGTTTGTAGTACCTATAATTCCAGTTGTAGGAGGTGGCAACAGAGGTTTAAAAGTTCAAGATAATCCTCAACTACATAGTGAGTTTAAAAACATGCTGAGCCTGGGTACCTAGCTATGTTGCCTGCACTCAGTAGCTGAGGCCATAGGATCAACAATTCCAGGCCAGCCTGTACTATATACAGAAAACCTGTTTAAAAACAGGAGGGAAATGGGCACCTTGTAGTGAGAGCAGACAATTACAGCATCCCTAAGAGTATGAGTCATGTGCTTTGGCCAAAACCAAACAAACAGAAGAACTGGACGTGAGCATGAATTTAGAGAAAATCAGTAGTGAGGAATAAAGTGTTAGAAGGGGCAAAGTTGGTAAAATCTAGATATTATGTGGACAATTCTGTGTGTTTCTGTATGTGATGGGGTGGGTAAGTTACAGAGAGAGAGAGAGAGAGAGAGAGAGAGAGAGAGAGCTTTTAGCATCTCTATATTCCAGTGAATTGAGGACAGGGGAGCAACACCTTTGGTTCTCAAGGGAACACAATGTCAGCCTGATTCTTCCTCCTGAACTGACCCAATTCCCTTCAGAAGATCCTCACTCTCAACCTGAGTATGCCATCCTGGCCCAATGGCTGGAGCCCAGCATGGATACTGAGGAGGGCATTCCTCAATATAAGTAGTATACATAGTATAACTAGTATATACTGTGGGAAGTGGTGACAAGAGGCTTAGAAGTTCAAGGTCATCCTCAGTTACATATTGAGTTTAAATATATATTTGCTATATATATACACACATACATATACACACACACACATATATATATATAGTATATACTAGTATATATAGTTGTCAAGGATGAGCTTTGAAGCATGCAGTCCTGTCAAGTTCATTCTGGACCACAGTGGGATCAGACATTCTTTCTTGTCAGATTTGGAAGTAAAATGTCTGTCCTGTGAACTTAACTATTTTCAGAGGCCAGAGCTAGATAAATTACATGGACGTGTTCTCAATGTGGTAAGATGATATTTGGGTACACTGTTGAACAGGGAAAACATCCTGGCAGATGAATATGCCAGAACTCTTGTGCTCACAAGTTCAAAACGGGAAAAACAGGTGACTGGGTGGACCATCCATGCCAGTCACACAGGCATCTGTGTGTTTCAGGCTGTGATACAGCTTGGCACAATCTAAGGAAAAAGAACATGACATGAGATCTTACCAACATGTTTGTGAGATAGAGATGGAAAGTTACATCAATGTTCTCTCAAAGGATATCTCCTGTAGAATACTGAGTGATCTGCACAGGATCAGAAAACTGAAAGAGACTTTGTGGTTTCATGCAGCTGAGTACACAGACTCTGAGTAGAGCCCTGCCAGGATGGGCTTGAGGCATGCCCAGGTCAACAGTGGATGGTGGATGAAGCAAGTCTGGAAAGGAAAGAAAGTAGCTTGGTTAGAGAGCAGAACAAGTCATCCCAAGGAAACTTATGGCACCTTTGAACTTCAGCCCTCCACCTGATCAATGTCCCCCTTCTTTGGAGCCTGGTTGTTACAGGAAGTGGAGCTTCTCCTTGGGGGCAGCAAGGCAACAACAGATTTCTGGGGCTGGCTAGCAGTGCTGTTGTCTTCCAATGATGTATCCCTGAAGAAGGAAGGTCTGTGGGGAAGGAGGGTTGTAGAGGGAGAGAGAGAGAGATGAGATAAATAATGCTTAGATGGTGTGACAAACTGGAGGGAGATAATTAGTTCAAAGTTCTACTGAACACACACTACCTATCTATCTATCATCTATCTGGCATATATATCAGAGATGTATATCAGATATACATACATATCTGAAGGCTATTGTACAACAAGAAAAACACTGCCAGAAAAGAAAAACCTCTCTTCAAGTTGTTGATCATGGTAGTCCATAAGATTCCCAAAATAACACAGGGTATTGCCACAGCCCTTGATGGCCTCCCAGAATTTGAAGGTAAGACCTGGGTCCTCTGCAAGAGCAGCCAGTGCTCTAAACTACTGAGCCATCTCTCCAGCCCTCAAAGTAGAAATTTTATAGCAAAATAAAAAGTAATTACACCAAAAACAAAAAAAAGAAACAATTTTGAAGCATTAATAAGAATCTCTTAAAAAGCTCACAACCACATTGCATCACTAATTCTGTAAGATCTTTAAAGAACAAACATTGATGCTTCTCCAAGTAGTCCATAAAACTGAAAGGGAAGTGACCATTCCAAACTCATTCCTCATTGGTTCCAGACCCCCAGCCACCCCGTCCCCTCTGGTCCCCATCCCATCCCACCTGTGGGTCCCACACTGTGAGATCCACACAGTTTAACAAGGACTGGTCCTACGGGCTCTCAGCAGAGGTGAAGAAAATGCTCCTGTCTAAATATGACCCCCAGAAAGAAGCTGAGCTCTGCCACTGGATCAAGGAAATGACCAGGCCAGAAGGGTCTGAAAGGAGGGTCTGAAAGAAGGGGTTATCCTGTGCACACTAATGAACAGGCTGCAACCAGGATCTATCCCCAAGATCAGCCAGTCCCAGGAGAACTGGCACCAGCTACAAAACTTGTCGAACTTCATCAAGGCCATGGTGAGCTATGGCATGAACCCTGTGGACCTGTTTGAGGCCAACAACCTGTTCGAGAGGGAACCTGAAGCAGGTGCAGGTGTCTCTTCTGGCACTGACAGGGAAGTCCAAGACCAAGGGACTGCAGAGCGGGGTGGACATCGGGGTCAAATACCAGAGAAAGCAGCAGAGGAACTTTAATGACACCACCCTGAAGGCTGGCCAGTGCATCATCAGGCTGCAGATGGGGACCAACAAGTGCGCCAGTCAGTCAGGCATGACGGCCTACAGCACCAGGAGGCATCTTTATGATCCCAAGAACCACATCCTGCCACCCATGGACCGCTGCACCATCAGCCTGCAAATGGGGATCAACAAGTGCGCCAGCTAGGTTGTCATGATAGCTCAGGGACCTGCACTGGGCATAGACAACTGTGACAGCTCTTCCCTGATGCTGCAGACCTGCTACAACCAGGGCGCCAACCAGTGAGGCTACTTTGGCCTGGGCAGATCTATGACCCTGAGCACTGCCCACAGGGCCCAGCGGCCGGTGCTCAGTCAGAGGCAAAGGCCCAGGAGAGACCCCCGAGCTCCCTGCCTACTACTAGAAAGAAGCCCAGTATGGAGCACCACAGGTGCCAGCACCCCATATCAGCATCCTGTGGGGATATTTGGGTTTTTTTCTGTGTTTTTCTGGTGGGGTTTTTTTGTGTGTGTCATTTATTTTTTGAGACTGGGCTTTACTATGGCCTAGGATTCACAGCAATCCTCCTGCCTCAGCTCCCTGAGGTCTGGGTGACAAGTCTGTGTTATCTGTGCCTGGCTTTTTTTCTCCCATCATCCTTTGCTTCCTTCCCAGAGCTAACCCACCAGACAGGGGACAAGGTGGGAGTCCTGTGAGAGAGCCAAGCTGTGCATATCCCAGCAAGCTATGGGGGCAAGCTTTGTGTGTTTTGGAGAGTGAAACTGGCTGGTATAGTTTCTGGTTTCTTCACCTCTTCCACATTAGTTTGTGGTTTGTGAACCTGGAGAAACTTCAGGCAGTTCCAAGGAAAGAAAAATGTGTTTTTTGTTTTTTGTTGGTTTTTTTTTTAATTTTTACAAAAACTTTATCGAGAATTTCATACATGTATATGAGGTGTTTTGATCAAATCCATGCCCACTCCCTCTTCTCCAACATTCCCCCCTCTGAAGAGGTAACCCTAAAATCTTTTAAGGATTAGATACAAGCTCCCAAATACTTTTGAC
>NW_008357929.1:10269874-10274290 GCF_000622305.1 Nannospalax galili | reverse complement strand
GGCTAAGAGGCCCAAGAACATTGTGAGTTTTAGCCAAGAAACTGGCTACTTTTCTTTGGGGTCTTTTTACCCTAACTGCCTAGCCAATTCCTACCTCCTGTTCTTGTCACACCATCCTCTAAAGGGGTTACCCAAATTGCCAATAGGAAATAGGGACACAGACCACTCTGGCTTCTTCCATGCTGAACAGGGACACAGGGTGAGGCAATTGGAGCACCCCTTCAGTGGGTCTATCTAAAAGACTCCCAAATTGCATAACTCTTGTCTCTAAAGGGAAAAGAAAGTCCTTGAATCATGAATAGGAGATGTGAAGGAAAAATAAAAGCAAGAGTAATTAGCATTATAAGTTCTAGACCGGGAACTAGAAAAGTCAGAACAGGGCAATTTTCAGTGTTCATATGAGATATGTTTTTGTTTTAACCCCCAGGGAAAGGAGTGGAGGGCAGAGTGCTACAAGATACACCCAAGGCCTTAGAGTATTCAAGAGTTTGAGCTCTGTGTTGGTTTCCCTAAGACTCACTGACCTGGGGAAATTGAGACCTAGATGATCCTTCTGGGTTTGGAACCTCACAAGCTCTCCTGTTTGCCCTGTAACTGTCCTGGACTCACCCTGTTATGGAAAAATCAGAGACCAACAGCCGAAGTCAGGTGAGGAGACAAAGTTTAATTTAACGCTAGCAGGCCTGACACCACAAATAAAGGAGTCAGACCTCATGTTCAAGTTTTCGGGGGGGGGGCTTTTATACTCATGTGGGGAAATACAAACAAAAGGCAAAACAGCACATAGGTGACAATTAAGTAAAAGGTACATGTGATAATTAAGCAAGGTAACATGCAGCCACAAAGGTTACAGGAATGGGAAAACCTTGGGAAACAAAGAGTTCCATCCTGGGCAGCCACAGGGGGCAGGATGGGGAGACTCCTGCTCACCTCCCCCACACCTGTCTCTTAAGAGTTTTCCTGTTACAAAGTTCTTAATTACCATCACATTGCAAAAGCTTTCCACCTCCACAATACCCCCACCCCACAAATGCTGCAGGGTACCCTCCCAAGGGCTCCATGCACCCAGAAGATAATGTGAAGAAAAAAAACCCTCGTGGACAAAAACCTCCGTTTTTAACATATTAAAAAAAGAAACAAAAAACAGTATTAAGGGGCTAGAAAGATGGTTCAGTGCTTAAGAGCACTGGCTGTTCTTTCAGAAGATTTAGGTTTAAATCCCAGCACCCACACAATGGCTAACAACCATCCATAACTCCAGTTCCAGGGGATCTGATGCCCTCCTCTGTCCTCCAAGGGCACTTCACAACATGGGTGCACTTACATACATGTAGGCGTAATACTCATATATACACATAAAATAAAAACTAATTAATTTTAAAACCCAATATTAATTTGATAGCAAATCCAGGTAAGGACACTGTCCTGGTTAGCATGAGTTGTCAACTTTTTAGGTGTCAACACCTGAAAAGAGAGAACCTCAATTAAGGAACGACTTCTATGAGATATCTGTTCTGTCAGAACAATTCCAAACTCATAAGTCAAAACCAAGATTACCCTAATACCAAAACCAGGTAAGTATGCAGTAAAGAGGAGAAAATAAGCCTACTTCCTTGATGAACAGGTGTGTCAAAATTCTTAATGAGAGTATTTAATACTCTACATCAAATTCAGCTACGTATGAAAATCAAGATGGGCTCACATAGGAGTGCTAAGATAGTTCCATATCCATATGCTTAAACGGATAAACAATGCATCATAGAAACAGAATCAAAGAGAGGGTGCTATAGTCAGCCAAAAGTAAAACAAAATTTTGTCATTCTCTAGAAAACAGATGGGAGCTGGGAAGATTGCTTTGTATGTAACCAGTCAGCCACACAGACAGGTATCACTTGTTTTATATGCGGAAACTGAGAGCAGAGGGAGGTCCTAAACACAAAAATGGTCTACTGCGAATGTGGAAGGGGAAGTGGGAGGGAAAGTGTAATGGGTCAGTTTAATGATTAATATGAGCAAGGTTCATCATATGCATGTGTTGGATTGTCATAGACTCCCTATACTGAGGTAATGAAATAGCACTTACAGCCAAGCCTGAGGACCCAAGTTGGATCCTAGACCACAAATGGTGGAATTTTTCCTCTGACCTCCACACATACCATGACACATGCAGGCCTATACACATATATACACTATAGGTGAGCACGTGCGCTGGGCGCACTCCCGGAATGGCACGGCGGGTCCGCAGGCTTCTCCACCGCTTCGGGTCCCGCGTCTCTGTCCACCGCTCCGGTGCTGAAAGTCTCCGCTGCTGGAGCGTTGTCCAGCCGAATCCCGCCCTTAATTCACCCGTGTACTTTCCTCAGGAAGCGAGGTCCACTGGCCATTGGACCACACGGGAAGAGTATGAGGACGGCGAAAGCTAGGATGTCCACAAGTCAGTAATGGAGGAGTGCGCCCCCCGGAGAGGCTGGGTCACCGGTAGTAAGACACAAGACTCAAGACTCGGCTTAGTCTGTGTTACAGCTTTATTAAGTGTCTCTGCTCCAGCTCCTTGCTGTCCAGCTCTCTATTGATCCAGCTCTCTGTGACCCAGCTCTCTGATATTGAGAGAAAGACTGGGATATTTATACCATGGGGGTAGTGGTAAAAGCTTTGGCTGATAGATACTTTGTGAGGCATTCTATTTACATATGGAAGTGGATTTCTGCCATGCCGCCAGACTGCTGACTACCTGAAAAATCACACAGGAAAGCATGGTATCCCTAGAGCCAGAGGCCATGTTTATGTTAGAGCATTTGTGGCGGGCACTTCAAAAGGAGTCAGGAAGGATGCCAGGTACTCTGCTGAAAGGAGTCTCAGCACATGAATCCGAGCTGCGTGAGCTGTCCGGACATGAAGGGACTTCTACTTCACAGTAGGGGCCCCCAACAATACACAATCACACACAAAAATAAATAAATAAATAAATAAATAAATAAACAAATAAATAAAATGCTTTTTTAAAGTAAATGGTCAGGTGTGGTGGTACACACCTTTAATTCCAGGACTCCAGAGAGAGAAGCAGAGGCAGACAGACTTCTGTTAGATGAAGGCCAGTCTAGTCTACACAGCAAGTTGTAGGCCAGCTGGGACTACAATAAGACCCTGTCTCAAAAAAAAAGCAAAAAACAGTTTTTTTTTAAGGAAATAAAAATAAAAACAAGGACAATTAATAAAGAAAAAGCCAAAAGTAAATAAAAATTAAAGCTCAAATCAGTCTGTCAGTTAATAAAATCAAAGCAATAAAATTGAAACCCCAACTTGGAAAGAAACTCACTATGTGGAGGTCAAACAGTTCGGGAAGTCCAAGTTAGTAGTTTATGGGTGTGGAAATTCAACAGCTCTCCCACCATCAAACAGTTTCTTCACTATAAGGACAGAAACCTAGCTCAGCCAGTGCAGTATTTGAGCAGGTGACTGTAAGTCCTCTCAATGGCTCCTTGTGAAATCAGAGAAAGAAATGGACCAAGCAGGGCTGGGCACAAGCCACACTGGTGTTTCTCACTTTCTGTTCATAAGAACAGGGAAGGCATAGTGGTGGGAGAGGTTGGTCACTGGCTCAGTAGGAACCTGAGGCCAGTTACAAGTTGGAAATCCCCCACATCCCCAGTGACCACCTACCTACTGCTAAGCCCAGCTCCTCAAGAGTTGCACAATTTCCCAAAACAGTGCCACCTGCTGGGAACCAATGTTCAAATACATAATCCTTTGTGGATATTTGACATCCAGATCATAAGAACCCTTTCCACTTTAATTGGAATAGAAGGAAGAGTAACAGCAACTACAACAGGCTCCGGAGTATCTTCCTTCCCTGGGTTAGGGACACTAGCCATTGTGAGGTGGGAGAGGATAGGGTTTCACTTTTCACTTGGACCCTAAAATTCTATAATAATGTTTGGTGTACAGAACTCATCATAGCCACATATCAAATTATTTACTTCCTTTTCTTTGAGCTGGAACTGATGTCAAAGGGATGGTAGTCCTTGACTAATATTGGGATGCTGTAACAAAATCTCTAGTTTTGGGTAGGCTAAGGCTGAAACCCTAGCAGACAGCCTGAGAGGGTGGGTTCAGACCTCCATCAGGGTAGTGGCTGGGAGCTTAGCAGACCACCAGAGAGTGCTGAGTTCTGGCCTCCCTCTGGTCTCCAACTACCAGAGGGCCTGAGAACCCAGGGGACAGCCTGACAGCCCCCCAGATCCTGCTTCCATAGGGTGGTCCTTTTAATAAGAAGATGCTATACAGCAGTCACTTCTGCATGAAATAACTACCATCATCACGACTTTCGGTTGAGCCTGATTGCTAAACATAGTCACAATTGGGCTTGCTGATGGTTGTGCTCATTCATTAAAGGAGTGCCAAGCAGGGTCACAGGAT
>NW_008357929.1:10259825-10269631 GCF_000622305.1 Nannospalax galili | reverse complement strand
AGGACTTTCTTTTCCCCTTAGAGACAAGAGTTATGCAATTTGGGAGTCTTTTAGATAGACCCACTGAAGGGGTATTCCAGTTGCCTCACCCTGCGTCCCTGTTCAGCATGGAAGAAGCCAGAGTGGTCGGAGTCCCTATTCCCTATTGGCAATTTCAGTAACCCCTTCAGAGGATGGCATGAGAATAGGAGGTAGGAATTGGCTAGGCGGTTAGGGTAAAAAGACCCCAAAGAAATGTAGCCAGTTTCTTGGCTAAAAGTCAAAATGTCCTTGGGCCTGTTAGCAACATACTCTGTTCCAAAGGCCAAAAATGTCAAAAGTATTTGGGAGCTTATACTTAATCCTTAAAATATTTTATGTTTACCTCTTCGGGGGGGGGAATACATGTATGAAATTCTCAATAAAGTTTTTGTAAAAATTAAAAAATCTCTAGTTTCTCTGACACTTCATGGCAGGTGATTAACATTTATAGGGCTGAGAAAAGAAGACATCATCATATTTTCCCTAGACCTTCATCATATTTCTTACTAGAAACACCAAGTTCCCAGAAGACAGTGGATTGTTGTGTTCAAATGATCAAGAAAAAAAATCCATCACCCTGGTGATCCTGGAATCCTCTCCTTGGAGGATGTACACATGTCATTTATAACACCTGTTACTTCTGGGTCAACATTTTAGAGAAAGTAGATGAAAAATTCTCATAAAAAAACAAAATGGTTGAGGATCTAAATGAAAAATTAGTGCAGACCTCCTGGCTGGGACATCTCCTGGGCAGTTTTTCTTGATGTGAGATCATTGGTTTTAACGTCAACTTGCTACAAATCAGAAACTCCTGAGTACAGTGCTTCAGTTGAGGACTTGTCTTAAGTGCCTTAATTGACGTAAGAAGACACATCTAAATTTTGGTGGAATCTTCTTGTAGCAGCCCAGGTAAAATAGGCATGGCAGACGGAAAATGATTTTCCTTTTGCTTATTTGGCCTTCCTCTCACAGCCAAATTGGTTTATCCTATTGCTGCTGTCAATGATTCTTTCCCTGATAGCAGAACCAGCCTTTCCAGGCTTCTATGATTGACTAGGGACCAGCAGCTCTTCAGGAACCCTCCAGGTTTTTGGCACTAGATTGTGACTGCTGAGGCAGCCCTGTGGCCCAAGCAACCCCATGAATCTTGGCCTCTCCTGTGTGAGACAGCTCCTGTTGGACTATTCTGATTGCTGAGGCCTCCACCCAGGCTCAAGGACTGAGCAACTAATGGGTTCTCAGCCTCTCAAATTGTGATTCAGCTATTTTTCTACAATTTCAAAGTAAGCTGATTAATAAATTCTTTTAATATATATTCATTCTGTCAGTTCTCTTCCTGTTGAGAACCCTAACTGATACAAATTGGTATCAGAGAATGGGATATTTCTGTGATGGGTCTGTCCATGTTGTTTTTTGTGGGGAGGATTGTGGGTGCCTTCATAACTTTGGGCAGAAAAAGCTATTGTGCATTCAGAGCTTGGTGAGCTGTTCTGTGGGAACCTGGAAGATAGTGCTGAAAGTGATGCAAAGAATGGAGGCATGGCTCATGAGGTTTCAGTGGGAAGAAAAAAACTCTACCTGGATTGTACATGTGGTATTTTGGATGAAGAATCAAAGGAAGGCCCAAGGTGGCCTTGAACTAATTATCCTTCTGTCTCTATCTCCTAAGTGTTGAGATTATAGGCATAAGCTATAACACAAGGTTCCAGGTCCATTTGTTCATTTGTTTGCCTGCTTGCTTGTTTGATAACTTGTATTGGAGAGTATGTCTCATGTAACCCAGGCTGAGCAACTGGAAATGTGTAGAGACAACTCTTCTTGAACTCCTGATCTTCCTACTTCTACCTCCAAAGTATTGGTACTGCTATGCCCAATTTTCAGGTACTTTGTAATTTTTTTCTTTATTACATTTATTTACTTATTTATTCGTATAATGTGTGCAAAAATACACTATGTGGTAGTGTAAGAAACATCAAATGGAGAGATTGCTCAGTGGTTAAGAACACTGGTTGGTCTTGCAGAAGGCCTGGGTTCGAATTCCAGCACCCACATGGCAGCTAACAACTGTCTCCACTCCCAGGGGATCTGACAGCCTCTTCTGACCTCTGCGGGCATTGCACGACACGGGTGCACTTACCTACATGCAGGCAATACACATATACACATGAAATAAAAATAATAAAATTTTTAAAAAAAGAAACATCAAATATTAGTCTTTTCTTTCAAACACTACAAAACGTTTTACAAGGAAATCTAATGTCCTAATCACTCCCTCCCCACCCTATAAAAACTTTTGATTTATAATAAGGAATTCTAATCTTTTGACTGGCCCTTCCCCACCCTACAAAAACTCTTGATTTATGACAAGGAATTCTAACCTTCTGTTCACCCCTAACACCCACCCTCGTTGGTTACAAAAGAAGGAAAAGAGCCCTGGCTCTTCCAGAAATTGATGACCTGGGAGTGGGATGGGGGAGGCTGATCCCTTCCCCACCTTTGGTCAACCCTCCCCCTCAACACTTCCCTGAATTCCCCTTTTCTTCCTTTGCATGCATTCTTAGCTAACTGGAAAAGACTTTGAGGTCTGTTCCCCTACCCCTGAATGGGCAAAAGACACAGTACTATTGCATTAGACATTAGGATAAAAACGTGTCCTATCCCCTATTCCCTGTGCTTGCTTCTCCACCTCTTAATTGTGTGTATATGATGAGACTGTATGTGTGTGTGCACATGAGTGCAGGTGCCAGAGGAAGCCATAAGAGGGCATTGGATCCCTGGAGCTGGAGTTACAGACAGAGGTGAACCAGCTAATGTGGATGCTGAGACCCAAACCCCAGTACTCTGCAAAAGCAGTACATGCACTTAATTGCTGAGCCATCTCTCCAGCCCCAGGGCACAGAGTTTTTGAAATTCTTCAGTGACTCCAATGTATAGACACAATTTGGGACCCACTGTGCTATTTTTTAAAAAAATTCTAGGGTCTGTATAGTGCCCCTGAGATTATACTTGTCAAACTGGCAGTGGGACATGTGGGACAGATAAACATTTTTCTCAGAAGGGAAAAACTTTCCAGGTGTTCTTCCACAGTAGCCTAGGCAAATCATGCATAGTGCTTGTTTCCTCAAAGCAGCTCAGTTCAGAAGAGGCAAGATTTCATGTTCGGCCCCGACACCTCCTTTCTGTCAAAGCATGGAATGCGGTAGAAGTCCAGCAATGTTTAATGAATTAATGGATGAGACTGTGATTCCCAACCTGTCTGCTAGTTCTGAAAAGCAGGAAGAAGCTACTAAAATCCTCTAGGTAGAGAATCCCAGGTACATGACATTTAGAGAGAGGAGGAGTCAGAAACCTCAGGAAGAGAGGGAGAGCAGGTCAAAGCACCAAGCTGCTCAGAGTCTTGCAAGGGAGACAGTGTTTCGATTAGTCAGTGGTGGTAAGGGACAGGGCTCAGGGCTACAAGTAGAGACCTCTGCTCAGGTGAAGCTGAGATTCTAGACCTGTGCTGCAGTGAAGAATTTTGCAATGAGTCAGGATGAAGCAGAGTTGGAATTTATTAAGAAAAGGGTGGGGGTTTTGTTTGTTTGTTTGTTTTATTTCTATGAGTTTTGTCTGCATGTAAGTGTACCAAGTGCATGCCATGCCTGTGAAGGCCAGGAGAAGGCATCAGATCCCCTGGAACTGGAGTTATGGATGGCTGTTAACTGCATGTCCATTCTGGGGCTCGATCCCAGGTCCTTTGTCAGAGCAGCCAATGTTCTTAACCACTGAGACATCTCTCCAGTCCCAAGAAAATTCTTTTTTCTTTTTAATCATGTTTATATATGTGTATCTGTCTGTGGGTATGGGCATGTAAGTACAGGTGCCCATGAAGTCCAGAACAGGGCATTGAATCTCCTGAAGCTGGAATTACCAGCAGTTGTGAACCAAACTCAGGACCTCAACAAGAGCAGTATGTGCTCTTAACCCCTGAGCCATCTCTCCAACCCCCCAAGAAAAGGTTTAAAGAGCTGGTGTCAAGGCTGGAGAGTTGGCTTAGTGGTTAAGAGCACTGGCTGCTTTTGCAGAGGACCTGGGTTCAATTCCCAGCGCCCACATGGTAGCTAACAACCGTCTGTAACTCTAGTTCCAAGGGGAATCTGATGCCTTCTTCTGACCTGAGCAGGTATTGCATGACACTGGTGCACTTACATACATGCAGGCAATACACTCACGCACATGAAAATAATAAATAAAATACTTTTAAAAAGAGCTGATATCCTAGAATATACTTGTAATCCCAGCACTTGAAAGGCTAAAGCAGGAAGATCGAGTTTGAAGCCAATCTGGGCTAGCCTGAGCTACAATGGGCTCCAAGGAAACCTTATCTCAACAACAAACAAACGAGAAATGTAAGATGTTTTAATATAGATTTAAGAATGGGGTAGAGAGAGAAAAAGAGAGCAAGATTCGAAAAGACAATAATATGCAGTTAAGGGGAAGGTACTCAGAAGCAAATATAGACTTCTCCAGAGAGCTATATTAAAGTGCTTGCTAACTAACTTAACTATATGTGTGAATGATTGTTATTGCATTTTATTTATTGTGTGTATGTATATGTGGAGGCATGTACATGCCATGATTCACATGTCGAGGTCAAAAGACAGCTTGCATGACTTAGTTCTCCCCTTCCATCATGTAGGTCCTGGGGGTTAAACTCAGGCCACCAGGTTTGGTACTTGTGCCTTTATCTGCTAAACCATCTCTTATCCTACAGATGGGAGGTTTTTTTTTTTTTGGTGGGGGCAGGGCCAGACCTGGAACTCCATATGCATCTGAAGCTGGCCATGAATCTGGTCATCCTGCTTCAGCCTCCTAAGTACTTTGATTACAGGTCTGTAGCACTGAGACAGTGCCATTTGGGGCCTTTTTGAGTTACATTGTTTGAAAGGTTTAAACATGTCTCAGTATACTTATTTTCATTTAAGGAACCTTTCTTTTTTATTTTTTTTCTCCTGTGTGTATATGTGTACATGTTCTATGGGTGTGGGTGTGTGGAGGCCAGAGGGCAATGACTGTAGTTTATAGTTCTCCATGTGATGACGTAGCCTCAGCTGTTTACCCAGGGAACCCCAGGGATCCACCCTGCTTCCTGCTTTCCCATTGCTGAGATTACAAACACACACCACAGCACCTACTTTTTTTAAAATATGGGGATCAAACTCAGCCAAGCAAGTACTTTGCCCCAATTGGACTATCTCCCCAACCTTCTTTTTCCGTGTTTTGGGTCTCCTGTAGCCCAGCTGGCCTGGAACTCACTATGTAGCCTAGTTAGTTCTTGAATACCTGACCCTCCTCCATCTGCCAGGTGCTGGGTCTACCAGTGTGTGCAATCACACTCTGTTAGTGAACTTTTCTTTCTTTTTTATGAGTTTTATTTTTTTAATATTTATTGCCAGTGTAGTAGCACATGCCTTTAATCCCACCAGAGGCAGGCAGATCTCTATGAGATCCAGGCCAGCCTGGTCTACATAGTGAGTACCAGGCCATCTGGAGCTACAGGGAGAATCTTTCTCAAAAAACAAAAATCAGGGGCTAGAGAGATGGCTCAGCAGTTAAGAGCACTGACTGCTCTTGCAAAGGACCCAGGTTCAATTCCCAGCACCCACATGGCGGCTACGAGCCATCCTTAACTCCAGTTCCAGGGAAATCCAAAGCTCTCGTCTGACCTCTGTGACATTGCATGGCATGGGTGTACTCACATATGTGCAGGCAATATACTCATATACATAAAATAAAAATAATAAAATTTTTAAAATCAACTACAAATAATTTTTTTTATTTTTAAATTTATTCTTGGAGAATTTCATACAGTGTATTTTGATCACACTCAGGTCCTCTCCCTCACCTCCACCCCTACTTTTCTTTGCCCCCACCCCCAACTTCATGCACTCTATTATCATTTTTCCAAAAGCCTATGGAGTCTGATTGTGTTCCCCAAATACTCTTGGGTGTGGGTCTATCCCTTGGAGTCTGGTCAACCTACGAGGCATTACTCCAGTAAAGAAAACTCTCCTAGTAACTATTATTTGCCAATAGATACTCAGTTAAGGCTGGAGTTTCTTGTCCACCTCCCTCATCAATGCTGGGTTTGTTCGGCATGGGGTTGTACAGGTCTTGTGCATGCACCTACCCTACAGTACCCAAAAAACTCAGTTTCCTTGTATTCATCTACCACCTCTGATTCTTTCAATCTTTCTTCCCCCTCTTCTGAAGTAATCCCTGAGCCTTGGGAGGAAAAAGTATGATATAGCTGTCCCTTTTAGGGCTGAGCACTCCCCAGTCTCTTGTTCTCTACACATTTACCAGTCATGGGCCTCTGTGTTAATCACCGTCTACTGCAAGAAGCGTCTCTGGTGAGAGTTAAGGATGCACTAATCTATGGGTATAGCAATAAGTCTTTATGGTTTTGTGCCTGTGTCAGTGTCCTAAGAAGCCAGACCAGGGTGTCAGATCCCCTGGAGCTGGAGTTGTAGCTCTGGAGCTGGAGTTGTAGCTCTGGAGCTGGAGTTGTGGATGGTTGTGAGCTGCCCAATATAAGTCCTAGGAATTGAACTCTGGTTCTCTGCAAGAACAACAAGCTCTCTTAACAGCTGAGTCATCTCTCCAAACTTTTCTTTAATAGTTGAGATTATAAGGTGGTTTATGAAGTACATGACACAAATTTTCAGGCTAAGATGACTATAATAGGTCACAAGGAAAACAAGGTATATTTTACTGTAAATAAACATGAGTCATAATCTTGTTTGTGAGATTTTCATGATTCTCATAAGCAGGGGTGAGAGGTTCCTTTCTCTTCCCTTGTGCTCCTCTTTCTCTTTCTAAAGATTTTATTTTTTAATTATGTGATGTGTGTGACTGTGCATGAGAGCCAGGTGCCCAAGGCGGCTAGAAGAGGGTGTCGGATCCCCTGGGACAGGAGTTACAAGTGATAAGCCAACTTATGTAGGTATCAGGAATTGAACTCAGTTCCTCTACAAGTGCAGTGCTTGCAGCTAACACTGGGGCCATCTCTCCAGCCCCTCCTCTTCTCCGTCCTGGAGTGGCACGGTGATTTTTCCAGAGGATGCCTCTGTCACCCAGAGGGCGAAGGGCTCTTCAATCCTAGGGTCTCCAGCCCCTCCTTTTCTCAGTCCTTTAGTGGTACTGTGATTTTTCCAGAGGATGCCTCTGTCACCCAGAGAGCGAAGGGCTCTTCAATCCTAGGAGGCACTCCAAGCCCACACAGGCAAGTACTTCATTCACTGCTGTCACTGGCTGCGCCCAGGGATGCCCAATACTGAGCAAGGCAAGCCTGCCCTGGAGATCAGCAACCGAAGGAAGCTGAATTCTGGAACAGGGTGGAACTTGCGAACACGTGTCCCAGCAGAGGGCTGAGTGTGAGGGATGCAAAGTGCAGCAGGCAGCGCTGGGAAGATGACGAGACTTATTCGCGGGGCCATTCCTCCCGGGGGCTTTTCTCGTCACCTCTTCACGCAGACGCCGGACGCCGGAAGACGCTGCCAGGCCACTAGCCCTGCTTCCGCCACCCAAAGCCAAGGGTAGCGTTAGGCGCCGCCCCTGCACCGCGCGCACTTCTGGACGCTGCGTCAGCCGCAGAGCTCCGGCATGGAGGGTGGCGGCCTGGGCTGCGCCGTGTGCGTGCTGACCGGGGCCTCCCGGGGCTTCGGCCGGGCGCTGGCCAGGCTTCTGGCCCAGCTGCTGTCGCCAGGTTCCGTGCTGCTCCTAAGCGCTCGCAGTGACGCGGCGCTGCGGCAGCTGGAGGAGGAGCTGGGTGCGGAGCGACCCGGCCTGCGCACGGTGCGGGTCGCCGCGGACCTGGGCTCGGAGGCCGGCGTGCAGCAGCTGCTCCGCGCGGTGCGCGAACTGCCCAGGCCCGAGGGGCTGCGGCGCTTGCTGCTTATCAACAACGCGGGTGAGGCTCCTGGGGGTTGGAGATCCTGGCGGATTCCATGTGAGCTCTCTTCCCCCACCCTGTTGGGGGAGGTGGAGGGCGAGCCCTAGAAAGTCCTAGTTGCGCCTGCTGGTTCGGCAAGCGGTGGAGGAGTATACCCCTGTAGTCCTTCAATGTTAGTCCAACCTGGTTTTCTAAAGCTTCTGTAGAACTTTCCCGACCGCCTAGATCAGTGCCCTCTGGCGGGAACCTGAAACAATTCCCTGTTTCTCTATAGAGCTCTACACTGACCCTAGTCCCACTCAGGTAAGTGTATTCTCAGCCAGTGGTTGGGTGATAGGGTCTGTGCAGAGTCGGGGAAGCGTCCTGGGACTTGGTTGGCAGGTGGCAAGTGGGTATGAGGAAGAACCCGGAAAGGCTGCATTATCATTTCTCCCGTCCCGTTTTTCAGGCACCCTTGGGGATGTTTCCAAAGGCTTCTTGAATCTGAATGACCTAGCCGAAGTGAATAACTATTGGGCTCTGAACTTGACCTCTATGCTCTGCTTGACCTCCCGCACCCTGAAGGCCTTCCCCCAAAGCCCTGGCCTCAGCAGGATTGTGGTTAACATCTCATCTCTCTGTGCTCTGCAGCCCTTCAAAGGCTGGGCCTTGTACTGTGCAGGGAAGGCTGCCCGGGATATGATATACCAGGTCCTGGCTGCAGAGGAGCCTGGTGTGAGGGTGTTGAGCTATGCCCCAGGTAGGTGGGAAGTACTGCCTTGGCTGTCCCAAGACCTGACTGGACCCTATCTGGGGCCTGAGCAAGTGAGCTGATCTTTGTCCTCGGGAAAGAACTTTGTCCTCGGGAAAGAATCCAGACTATATTACCCCTGGGTCGTGACTTCTCACCCCTCAAGAAAAATACAGACTCTAAGATCTTAAAGTTAGGGTTGGCAGGGAGCAGGGGTAGGGAGAAGGAGTGGGAGTTGTCTGACTAACAGGTGGATCTGGGCAGTCTGAGATACATACTACATTAGATAGGGTGTGAGAAAAGAGCAGGGTTTGGTCTGAATTGGAATTTTGAGACTGTAGCCTTGGCTAGCCTAGAACTCACTGTGGAGACCAGGCCAGTCATAGTCCTGCCTAGATCCTCATGCATCTGCCTCCTGAGTACTGAGAGCACAGCTGTGTGCCCCCCCTACACATAAAGAGTAGATTTTGTATGCTGGTGCTGCCTTCCTACATCCTCCTATAAAATGGGAAGATGCTGTGCACCTCAAAGGGCAGTTTGGGGGACTGAATGAGGCCATGCATGTGAAAATAATCCTTAATACTGAAGAACTGTCTTAATTGGTTACATACAGTTCTGCATTATCATTTCTCCCGTCTTCCTTTTCAGGCACTCTTGGGGATGTTTCCAAAGGCTTTTTGTTTTTATTTTGAGAGGAAGTCTCACCACATAGTTCAGGCTGGCCTCAAACTCCCAGTCCTCCTGCCTCAGCCTCTCCAGTGCCGGACCTACAATTTGGTACCACCATGTCCAGCTTATAAAAGAGTTGAGGAAGGGAGTGATCCCCTTTGGGTAGGAAGACTAGGAGTGGTTTATTGCAGGTAACTGAGTGAGTACCGACCATTGAGGGCTACTTGGCTATCAGCCAAGGCGTTTTAAAGAAATTCAGGTGAGAAAGCTTATTAGTGATAGATCTTCCACTGGGAGCCTGGTGGCTGGGTTTGCAGCAAGGAAAGAAGTGGACCATGAATACTAGGCTAGGATGTTGGGAAGCATGTGATGAGCTTGTGAGTATGTTGTATGCATATGTGTGCAGGCGTGTGAGCCTGTGCATGCATATGTATGAGCTGGAGATTGATATCA
>NW_008357929.1:10255620-10259623 GCF_000622305.1 Nannospalax galili | reverse complement strand
TTGAACTCAATGTTTTAAATTTCATTAGCCATTTGGCTTTTTAAATTTTTTAATTTTATTATTTTTATTTTATGTGTATGAGTGTATTGCCTGCATGTATGTGAGTGCACCCATGTCATGCAATGCCGCAGAGGTTAGAAGAGGGCTTTGGATTCCCCTGGAACTGGAGTTAAGGACGGTTCATAGCCACCATGTGGGTGCTGGGAATCGAACCCGGGTCCTCTGCAAAAGCAGTCAGTGCTCTTAACCACTTAGCCATCTCTCCAACCCCATACACCACATTTTTTACATGAATGCTGGGGATTCAAACTCAGGTCCTCATGTTCATGTAACAAGCACTTTTAGAGGAGCCATGTGATTCCAGCAAAGTCTGGCCAAATGACGTTATCAGAGGGCCAGAGGGGGGATTGGAAGCAGGGAGAAAAACAGGTTTGTGCAGAGTTATCAGGGTTTGCAGATGCAGAATGTCTCGCCTGGTCCCTGGTAGGCTGTAGGTGGAATGAAAAACATGCAGGGTTTGAGTATCGGTAAAAGTGGGAAAGTCAGGAAAGTGTGCTACTTGCATGAGAGATGAAGAGCTTGAATTTTAGACACAGTGGTTTGAGGGACCATGTTCAGTGGACTTTGAGTCTGAAATTCAGTAGTGACTCAGGCTGAGCATGGTGACTCTCACCTCTAATCCCAGCACTGGGGCAGCTAAGGCAGGAGGATCACAAGTCCTAGACAGCAAAGCAGGGCTACATAGTTGAAAACACCACTAAAAAAGATGACAAAGTAGATCCTCTGGCTGTTTTGACCATTTGAACCAAGATAAGTTATTGCCTCTGGTCAGACCTGACTCAGCTCCACCCTCCATGCCCAGTAATAACCTCTGTCCTTAATATACAACTTAATTACTTTCTATCCACTAGGTCCCCTGGACACAGACATGCAGCAGTTGGCTCGGGAGACCTCCGTGGACCCAGAATTAAGGAACAGACTACAGAAGATGAAGTCAAAGGGGGAGCTGGTGGATTGTGGGAAATCAGCCCAGAAACTTCTGAGCTTGCTGCAAAAGAACACATTCCAGTCTGGAGCCCATGTGGACTTCTATGACAATTAAGCCCAGGTCATTGGCCTCCTAGCCTTTCTTCCCTAGTTTTGGGCATAGCCCATGTCTTGGCAATCCTGAAAGACACAGAAAAGCCCTCAGACACAGCCAGTGGAGAGTGGCAGCTGTCAAAAGGCTTCTGTAAGAGGGAGAGAGAGCGAGCTAATGGGTATTGGCATTCTCGTTCCTTTGGAGGAGAGACTGTTAGAGCCGAAGCTGAAGCACTGGAGAAAGGAGGTTGGATCTCTTGTCTTCCATGAGAAGAGGTGTGATGAGAAGGCAATACCAGTTCTACCCCAAGTGGGATGCCCCTTCAACTTCATGCCCTTGTTCTAACGCCTTCTCTATTCACTGTCCCTCCCTTGACTCTAGTCTAAGTATACCGTTAAGGCAGGTTCAAATAAGAGTGTGGGTTGTCCTTCGTTACTGCCTGCTTCTCATCTAGAAGGCCCAGAAGTGTCTCCCTGGTTCACTAGACTAAGGTTGTTCCTGAGACAATTCAGTGGTGCTCTTATTTCCTGGGGAGTTGTCACAAAGCTGTCTGCCTCCTCTCACTGATGCCTACTCAGTGGCAAGCTCAAATCCAGAGTCATCCAAATGGATATGCCAAGACTCAAGTGCCTTCATATTTCTGTTGACACTGACCTATCTTTACTGCTATTTCCTCAAGGGCCCTGGAGCTATTCATTTAGAATCTGTCCTTGATGCCCAATACACAGCTGCCCTCCCCACAGCCCTCACCAGTGAGTCCTTGGATTTCCAATTCTACCCTTTGCCCACGTGGCTCTGATGTGAATGGATCCCAGTTCCTGTCATGAGCCCTCTTAGAAGCCTCTTGAGGCCTATGGTCCTTAGTGATACAACTCGGGACCAGCCAGCCTGCCTTCAAGGGACATGGGCAAGATTCCAAGAAGAAAGTGCTGAGAAACTCAGTCCTTCTGCCAGTCATAAACATGGCTGGAAGTTCTCAGTGCCACACTGGTCTGCAGCCATTCTAAGGCCCATGTTTAAGAGGAAGAAGCACTGTTCCCAGCTCAACCCTGCTGTTTGTGAAGGGAACCCTCAGATTCTCCATGTGCTCAGCAGAGGGCGCACTGAGGCTATGCAGTTTGGAGAGGTGACACCACTTCCTGCAAGGTTCCCCGCGGCAAGGCAACTGTTCTCACCTTCCCAGCAGAGCCCTCACCCTCACTGGAGTCCAGATAGCTGGCCTCAAACCCCTGCTCTGCCACTTACTAGCCAGTAACCCAGAGCAAGTTGCTTCTCTGTGCCTCTGAAAAAGTTGTATATTAAAATCCTCCTAAAAGGTCATTTTTGAGTATTGAGTGGCTTGGTATTTTTCATTGTTCAGTACAGTGTCAGCTTTCCACTAACTGCCCCACAGCTAATAAAACACTGTTGCCTCTATTTTTTTAATTTTTTGAAACAAGGTCTCATGTAGCTAAGGCTGGCCTTAAACTTGCTCTGTCACTGAAGATGAACTTGAACTGATCCTCCTGCCTCTACTTCTCAAGTGCTGGGATTACAGGCTTGTGTCACCACACTTATTTTTATGTGCTGAGGATGGAACCCAAGGCTTTTGCATGCTAGGCAAGTGTTATACCCACTGAACTGTATCACCACCTCTGCAATTGCTTTTTAGCATCACACACACACATGCACTTGGGCAGCCTCCTCTCTGTGTCCTGGTGCACTGCCCCATGACAGCCTCTTCAGGGAGACTGAGGTTCCATCTGGATAGCTTGTCTCAGACTAACAAGAGGAGACAAGCTTCAGAGTCCAGAACTGTCCATGCTGGTCTTGGGCAGGTCCCCACAACCCTCCTTGGGCTTCCATTTCCTTAGGACAAATGAACTCTAGATTGCTTACTGCAGACCTCTCAATCTTGGTCAGGCTGCATGCACACCTGTCAGGTTCGCCCTCTGCAAGTAGGTGGACCAGTCTGGGGTGCCCCTTCTGCTCTGGAGGATAGTACATGGGTTTCCTACCAGGCCTCTTGCTTCTGGGCAGTGTTCAAGCAATTGGCATTAACCCCCAAGCCTTATAGGAGTTCCTGTGGAGTCACCCTGTTTCTCCCCACTCCAGGCCTCAGTGAAGAGTACCCCATATCTCCACAAGATTTCAAGGCCTTCTCATGTCTTCTCTGAGTGCAGCCTAGCAGCTTCATCCCTCTAGACTCCTGGGGACTTGGAATTGAGGGAGGTCAGAAAGGGTTGGAGTCTCTCTGGCAGGACCCAAGACCTTCCCAGTGACCAGCCTACCACCCTCTGCCCACAGGGATCTCCATCTCCAGGATTCTCCATCACTGGAGCTTTTGTGCTGGTCTCCAGGGACTAAGCATCTGTGTTCCCAGATGCTCTAACCCCTGATCACTCCCCTAGGGCATATTCCATTCTCCTAATGTCCCATGTTCACCCTGGGGAGCTGGACCCTGGGGTATAGCCTTCTGTCCTATGCCCACATCTTCCTCAAAGAACCTGGTCTTAGATGCTAATGTGTGCAGTGATTTTAACTCATGGCATGTATGCATACCCTTGTGACCATTCCAAGAGGGCCCCATTGCACCCTTCACCCAGGGCACCTGCATGGTGAAGATGAGCAAAGAGCCTTTCCACTCACTCTAGAGGAGGCACAGGGTGACATCTCTCTGGCTTGGATTACATCTCAATGACCTGGTATATAGGGGAGATGGGCATGAGGCTAGGCAACTTCCTGGGAAATTAGCTGGAGAGTCCCTCCAAGGCTCTGGGATCAGCTGTGAGGAAGGGCTAAACAATGGAGGTGCTAAGGAGAGGAGTGAGGGAGTTACCCTTGCCCCCCCCCCCCCGCCCCCAAGCCTTCCCCTTCTAGTGCTAGAGACAAAAAAAGGCTCTGGGCATTTAACAAAAATAGAAAGGGCACACCCAGGGGTTC
>NW_008357929.1:10249454-10255310 GCF_000622305.1 Nannospalax galili | reverse complement strand
CCCCCCCCCCCCCCCGCCGCCATGCCTTCCCCTTCTAGTGCTAGAGACAAGAAGAGGCTCTGGGCATCTATGAGAAATAGTAGGGCTCACCCTAGGAGTTCTGAGTCACCTTCCCAAAAATTTCCCTCATCTTTTTCTCCTTTACCTTGTAGGAAAGAAAACCATCAAGCTGAGAGTCTGGGCTTCTGGGTTTTAAGGAAGAGGTGGGGAAGGAAATTCCTTTCTTGCTCTGCAGGCACTTGCTTCTCAAGGCTTCTCCATATCTGACCCAGAGGCTCTGTGACACCTCAGCTAAGAAGCCTGAAATCTATCTAAAGTGCCCTTAAATTCCTAGGCCTGCTTCCCCTAAAGCAAAGGAAGAAGAGGGCCTGGTTCCCAGTCCCTCCCAGACCTGAGTCCTGCTCTGTGGCCCACAGTCTGGCTGCTGAGGCATGTCCAGCTCAGGCTGAAGTGGCAGCCAGGTCAGGTGTTTTCTAGGGATCCAAAGCTTGGCCTAAACAGGCTGTATCCCAGACTAAGCCCATGCAGCCACTTGGGTGTTTACTAAATGGTGAGTGAATGCTAGATGAGCAAGTGTGTAAATACTGGCAGGCCATGAGAGGGCTGGGTGTGAAGCCTACTGCTTCTGCAGCCAAGTCCCAGGTGGATGGCCCTTACGCAGCAGCAGCCCTCTGTGAAGCATCTCTACAAGGATGCCTTCATGCCTTCATCCTGGGAGCAGTTAGGGCTGCCACGTGTCAGAATCCCCAAGAACTACATAAGCATCCTCATCCCATTGCTCTAATTCCATGGTGAGCTACGGTCCTTAGTACCCAAGTGGCATTGTCAGAAAACAATGGCAGCAGCCCCTCAAGAAGTTCATGGGACAGTCACAGGACTGAGTCAGTCTAAGATAAAAATGAAGGAAGAGTATATGGTCCAAGTAAAGGAGACAGGGAGGCCAGGTCTGGAGGTCAGCACAGATTAGGCCCTGAGGGTTGGGAATATGAAAATAGTGACAGAAAACTTTGGGAGGAGAGGCCTTCTTGTAAAAGCCTCATCTTCCTGTGAAATGAATGTCAGGGTGAACTGACTTATTAGGAGACCAGGCCTGAAGGACAGGAACCAAAGCTGAGGGCCTGCTTTGTCTATCCTGGGATACCTCCTTACACAATCTGGGCAGGAACCCACATAAAGAACAGGACAGAAGCATCATTTTCTAGAGCAAAATTGGCTTTTTCTTCATGTGTGCATGATGGCTGTACACATGTGGATGCATCTGTGTGTGGAGCCCAGAGGTTGAGGTCAAGTGTCCCTCTCACCTCTCACCTCTCACCTCTCACTTATTTTTGAAACAGAGTCGCTCACTGAGCCTAGAGCTCACCAATTCGGCTAGTTAGAGAGTTCCAGGGATCTTCCTGTCTCCACCTCCCCCAGCACTGGGATTACAGATCTGCAACACAGCACCCAACTTTCCTATGTGAGTGCTAGAGATGTAAACTCAGGTCCTTATGCTACAGCAGCAAGCACTTTACCCACTGAGTAATCTCCCCAGCCCCCAAGGCCTACCTGGGTAAGATAGAAAAGGGATGGGGGGCAAAGTCAGGGAGGCACGACCCCTCTGCTCTCTGGAGTGTCCAGATAGAGAAACCAAACCAGACCTAGCAAGTGGAAAACAGACAGGTGAGCAGGACTATCATGGAGAAAGGGTTGGAAACAGGAAACCCAGGGTGGAAAACATCCTGAGATACAGTAAGACAGATTTTGATGGTGGGAGAAGCCACACACTCATACTGTCTCACACGTGCACACTCAAACACACACATACACACCAGGCATATGTTCATACAGCTGCCCTAGGCCTTGCTGGAAATAATCCCTTTCATTCCAGATGCCAGGGACTCAGCTGCACAGGCAGTGCCGAGCTGCTACTTACAGTTCTCTCAGTTCCAAACATAGAAGCTGTCAGAGGGTTGGGAGTTTGAGTGTGTGTGTGTGTGTGTGTGTGTGTGTGTGTGTGTGTGTGGTGGGGCTGGTCTTCCAGAGGATTAAAAAGCCTCAGCCTGCAGAGGGAGAACCCCCCCACACCATTGGAGACTCTCTGGAAGTCCTAGCCCTAGGATACAGGTCCATTCTTTCCCAGGCCCAAGGACAGCCCAGGGTTAGGAACTAGCTCACCTAGCCTGGATACATCCCTTACAATCAGGTGGCTCTGGAAAGTCACCTGGTATCCTCACTCATGATGGTGGAATGTCAGGTAGGACAAGGAGCCTTTGGCCTGATATCTTGCCAGCCATTTGGAATGGCAGGTCTTTTATTATTATTATTATTCTTTAAATTATTGTGTGGTGTGTGGGGTGTGTGTGTGTGTGTGTGTGTGTGTGTGATGTCGGGGGTGGGCCATGCATATGGAGGTGAGAGGACAGCTTTGTGGAGTCATTTCTTTCCTTCCACCTTTAAGTAGGTTCTAGGAATTGAACTCAGGTCACCAGGCTTATATGGCTAATGCCTGTAATGTCATCTTGTTTCCCCCTCCCCCGAGACTGCTTACTAGAAGACTCTGTATCCAACTCTGACCTCTGGGGATGTACCCAGGCCCATCTGGGGCACCAAGGACACTGTCCTTCTCTGATCTGTCCTCCAAGCTGCTTTCCTTGCTGGACCTAAGGATGAGCCTCAGCCCTTGAAGCTGGGCTGCAGAAATTCTGGGAACCTCAAACCTTGAGCCTCCAGGAACACAAAGGGCTGGCCCAGAACCCCAAAGTCAGATGCTTAGCCATCCCCTTTCAGAGTCCTTTGGGTGGAGCCCTGTGCCTTTCTCTCCAGACCTTTCCAAGTTTTCACACCCAGATATCAGAACCTTCTTTTGTCTTTGTCCTCTCTTTTGCTTTAAATGCATCATAGAATGATTTTATAGCTATGAAACACCCAGCAAGGAAAGCATCCCTTTTCTTCTAGGGTAAAATAGGGACCGTGGGGCTGGGAGATGGCACAGTGGGTAAAATACTTGCTGGTCAAGCATGAGGACCTGAGTTCAGATCCTTAGCATCTATATAAAAATTGAACATGGCAGCATAAGCTTATGGCCCTAGAGATGGGAAGGCAGAGACAGGTGGATCTCCTGAGCTCACTGGCCAGCCAGTCTAGCAGAATTGCTAAACTCAGGTTCATTAAGCATCCCTGTCTCAAAAAATAATAATAATGTAGAGAGTGATAGGGGAGGAAGATAACTAACATTGGCCTCTGGTCTCCATATTTCTGTGTGTCTTTCTGCACACAGAAAAACAGAGACATGACAGAATAAGAGAGAGACACAAACCCTCCCCCTACTGTCCCTATATGGACACTTCCTGCAATGCTGTGCCCTCGCCTCCAGTTTAAGCTGCCCCTGAACCATAGAATGGAGCTGACCCTTTCCAGACTTGAGCACAAAGACCCTATCACCCATCTTACTGCCTCAGCAAAGCCCATTATCTGGAGCTCTCCTCAGAGCCTGTGTCCTTTGCCCACAGGTTAGAATGTTCTAAGCAGGATTTCAAAGCTCATGATGCTTCTGAGAGAACAGATAAGGCCAAAGATCTTTTTTAAAAAAATATTTTACTTATTTTTATTTTAGGTGTATGAGTGTATTGCCTGCATGTATGTGAGTGAACCCTTGTTGTACATTGCTGCGGCGGTCAGAAGGCTTTGGATTCCCCTGGAACTGGAGTCAAGGATGGTTCATAGCCACCATGTGGGTGCTAGGAATTGAACCCAGGTCCTCTGCAAGAGCAGTCAGTGCTCTTAACTGCTGAGCCATCTCTCCAGCCCCATTAATAGCATTTTTTAAGTGCAAAGTAACTAGGTAAGAGAATCCAGCTTTGCTGTCTGCTGAGTCCAATTCTCTTTTTGCTGCAGCTAGGACAGTTTATAAAGACTTTGTACCTAGGGCTGGGGGTGTGGCTCCCGGGCAGAGCACTTGCCTAATGTGTACTAGGTCTGCGGCTTGATCCCTACCTAGCACTGCAGAAAAATCAAACCAAATGATATAAAGCACTTTGTGCAACACTCCACATTAATAACATGGTTTCACCCACATTCACATCCTTCCGTGTGCATCTACCTGTAAATGCTAGAGTTCTCCCAGCTCACTGAAGCTTCCCAGGGTGACTGTGCTGGTTCAGGAACTACATCCATGTTCCTAGTCCTACACGCATGTCAGAAATGGTGGGGTGATGCTTGGGTATCAATGGTGGTAGGATTACTAAGGATTTGTTTTTCTTTTAAAATCATATTTTTAAAAACTTTCTCTAGCATAAACATTTTACTTGAAGGCCAGTGAGATTGCTCTGTGGTCAAAGCACTGGCCAGGAAAGCCTGACAACCTGAATTCAATCCCTGAAATCCATGTAAAGGTGGAAGGCAAAAACCAACTCCACAAAGTTGTCTTCTAACCTCCACACCCACCATGGCATGCATTTACCCCACACACACATCACACACACACACACACACACACACACACACACACACACACATACACACACACACACATAAATAATACCAAAAATTTTTAATAATTTGACTTCCTTCTGCTTCCCTGGGCCTGCAGGACCTGCCAGCCTCCCTCTGGGTAAGTCGATCACGCCCTCTGCACCTTGACTCCCCCAGCCTCATTCACCCTCCCATCTCCTCTGCCTGTCTCTCCTCCTAGCCTGGGTCATGTCCCATTCCTTGTCTTGGCGCCCCAGACACCACCACTGCTTCCTGTTCCTCTGCATCCAGACCAACCCAGTTCCCTCTCATGGTCCCCAGGAGCCCTGTGGGCCTGGGCCTGCCCTCACTTCCCTCTGCTTCCCTGGGTTGCACTGCCCACCAGCCTCTTTCCTGGACCCAGGGCTGAAATCTCTGCCCCAGGCCACCACTGCTTCCTGATCCCTTGCATCGAGATGGACCCAGTTCCTTCTCAAGGTCCCTAGGAGCCCTCTGGGCCTGGTCCCACCCTCACCTCCCTCTGCTTCCCTGGGCTGTACAACCCACCAATTTCTTTCCTGGACACCTGGGCTGACCTTTCAGTTTCCTGATCCTTTACATCCAGACCATCCCAGTTCCTTAGTGCAGTCCCCAGGAGCCCTTGGGGCCTCTTCCCCCATCTCCCTTTGCATCTCTGAGCCTCAGAGCCACCAGCTGCCCAAGACCAGCATCTTTCCTGGGCCTGGCTCCCAGGGCAGTCCAATCCCCAAATTCCTGAGGCCAAAAGATTTCCTGGAAGGATCCAGACCTTAGGAGAAAGCCTTAGAGCATCTGATGCTCATCCAACTTGGGCCTCTGTGGGAACTCCTGAAGACAAAAGCAATCCGGCCTCTCCAATATAAAATCAAAAGAGAGAACCGGAAGCTTAGACAAACCAACTTTTCATGCCCAAAAAGTAAACCACAAAGGCATATAAAGTTTACAAAAAGAAGCAGACCTAAACTTTAAGACTTGAGTCTCACACAAGAATCAGAAACTACAAAAGAAATTCACATGTCAAAATCACAGAGAAAAAATAATAACATGAAAAATCAAAGTAACTTACCACCAAATACCAATAGTCCCGTCCTCTAGAGGAGTACAATGAGAACCCCCTAGAGATAATACAGGACATGGAACTCAAAAGAACAATTATAGGGGCTGGAGAGATGGCTCAGGGGTTAAGAGCAGTGACTGCTCTTGCAGAGGACCCGGGTTCGATTCCCAGCACCCACATGGTGGCTAAAAACTGTCCATAACTCCAGCTCCAGGGGAATCCAAAGCCCTCTTCTGACCTCCACGGCATTACACAACACGGGTGCACTCACATACATACAGGCAATACACCCATACACATAAAATAAAAATAATAAATAAAACATTAAA
>NW_008357929.1:10247718-10248847 GCF_000622305.1 Nannospalax galili | reverse complement strand
AGATTACTATACCCAGCCAAAATGTCTGCTATAGTCGAAGGGTAAAGAAAAATCTTCCATGACATAAATAGGCTGAAGGAATTCTTGTCCACAAAACCAGCCCTTCAGAGAGTTCTGGGAGCAATACAAAGAGCTGAAGAAAGGAATAACTATACCCAAGGGGTTGCAGAAAGAAATCCAATGAAGGTATAACTGTGAAAAGGTACATCTATATCAAGAATGTAAACAGAAATAAAAATGACAGGATTCAATACTCATCTTTCATTAATAACTTTAAATATTAATGGACTGAGCTCCCCATTCAAAAGACACAGACGAGGTGAATGGATTAAGAAACAAAACCCATCTTTTTGTTGTCTTCAAGAAACCCATCTCACTTTCAAGGACAGGCAGTATCTTAAGGTGAAAGGATGGAAAAAAATATACCATGCGAATAGTACTAAGAAAAAAGCAGGTGTTGTAACTCTAATATCTGAAAAAATAGACTTAAGCTAAAACTAATCAGAAGAGATAAAGAGAGCCACTTCATTCTGATCAAAGGAACAATAAACCAAGAAGATATTACAATCATGAACATATATTCACCAAACTCTGGTGCACAAACAATACTAAAGGACTTTAAAACCCAGCTTAACCACAACTCATTAATAGTAGGTGACTTCAATACCCCACTGTCTCCATTGCATAGGTCAACAGGGCAGAGAGTTAACAGAGAGACATCTGAATTAAACAACACCATATAGCAAGTGGACTTAACAGACATCAACCGAGTATTCCACCCAAGCACCAAAGGACATACTTTCTATTCAGCGCCTCATAGAACCTTCTCCAAAATCGACCATCTACTGGGGCACAAAACAAACCTCAAGAAATACAAAAAGATGGAAATAATTCCTTGCATTCTATCAGACCACAATGCAACAAAGCTTAAAATCAACACCAGAAGAAACCCTAGTAACCACATGAACACATGGAGATTAAACAACACACTCCTGAATGGTGAATGGGTCAAAAGAGAAATTAAGAAAGAAATAAAACTATTCCTGGAATTAAATGAAAAGGACAATACAACACAACAAAACCTCTGCTCCATGCTGAAAGCGGTTCTTAGAGGGAAGTTTATAGCTCT
>NW_008357929.1:10245099-10246902 GCF_000622305.1 Nannospalax galili | reverse complement strand
ACTAAAAAAAAGCCCAGGACCGACTAAAAAAAAGCCCAGGACCAGATGGATTTACAACAGAATTCTACCAGGCATTTAAAGAAGATCTATATCCAATACTACTTAATTTATTCAAAAAGATAGAAGTAGAGGGAGAACTTCCAAATTCCTTCTATGAAGCCAGCATCACTCTAATCCCAAAGCCAGGTAGAGATACAACCAAAAAAGAAAACTAGAGACCCATATCCTTAATGAACATAGATGCAAAAATTCTCAATAAAATACTTGCAAATCGCATACAGACACACATCAAAAGGATCATCCACCAAGATCAAGTTGGCTTTATTCCAGAGATGCAGGGATGAGAGATGCAGGGATGGTTCAATATACGTAAGTCAATAAATGTCATAAATCACATAAATGGGCTCAACGACAAGAACCACATGGTCATTTCAATAGATGCAGAGAAGGCCTTTGACAAAATTCAACATGCTTTTGTGTTTAAAGTTGGAGGGAACATACCTCAACATAATTAAAGCCATATATAACTAACCCACAGCTAATATCATCCTAAATGGAGAAAAGCTGGAAGCATTCTCACTAAAATCAGGAACCAGACAAGGCTGTCCACTATCTCCACTTCTCTTTAACATAGTTCTTGAAACTCTTGCAAGAGCAATAAGACAAGAGGAGGAAATTAAAGGAGTAATGATTGGAAAAGAAAAGTATCCCTTTTGTAGATGATATGATATTATATCTAAGAGATGCCAAAAATTCCATCCAAAAACTCATAGAAATTATTAACACATTCAGTAAAGTGGAAAGTTACAAAATTAATCTACAAATGTCTGTAGCTTTTCTACAAATAACAAGCAATAAGAGAAAGAGTGCATGGAAACACTCCCCTTCACAATAGCTGCAAAAAAAATAATAAAATAAAATATCTCAGAATAAACCTGGCCAAAGACATTAAAGACTTCTAAATTTGAAGTATTTAAAGAAAGAGTTTGAGGAAGACATCCGAAGATGGAAGGACCTCCCCTGCTCATGGATTAGAAGAATTAATATTGTGAAAATGACCATCCTACTATGAGCCATTTATAAATTCAGTGCAATGGCAATCAAAATTCCCCAGGACATTCTTCACAGAACTAGAAAAAAAATCCTAAAATTCATATGGAATCACAAAAGACCCCAAATAGCCAAAGCAATCTTGAACAGATAAAGCAATGCTGGGTGGATTACTATACCAGATTTTAAGCTGTATTACAGAGCTATAGTCATAAAAACAAAGATGGTACTGGCACAATAATAGACCCATAGATCAATGGAAGAAAACTGAAGGTCCAAATATCAATACATTCAATATCGGCCACCTGACATTTGACAAAGGGTCCAAGAACATTCACTGGAGGAGAGATAGCATGTTCAGCAAATGGTGCTGGCAAAACTGGATCTCCACTTGTAGAAGAATGAAACTAAACCCCTATCTTTCACCCTGCACAAAAGTCAATTCCAAATGGCTCAATTCCAAATGTCTCAAAGACCTCAATGTAAAGCCTGAAACTCTGAAACTCTTAGAAGAAAACATTGGGAAAAACCTACAAGATATAGGTGTAGGAAAGGACTTTCTAAACCGGACACCAATAGCCCAGGAAACAAGGGCAAGAATTAACAAATGGGACCTCCTTAAACTAAAAAGCTTCTGTACATCAGAGGAGGCAACCAGGGAAGTAAATAGAAAACTCACAGAATGGGAGAAAATCTTCACCAGCGACACATCTGACAGAGGTTTAATATCCAGAATATATAACAAACTCAATA
>NW_008357929.1:10244403-10244854 GCF_000622305.1 Nannospalax galili | reverse complement strand
CATCGACTGCTGGTGGGATTGCAAACTTTTTCCACCCCTATGGAAAGCAGTGTGGAGTGCTCTTTAAAAAATTAGAAGTGAGCCTACCATTTGACCCAGTTATAACACTCCTTTGCATACACCCAAAGAACTCGTCCTATTGCAGAGACACATGTATATCCACGTTTGTTGCTGCTCTTTTCACAATAGCTAAGAGAGGAAGCAACCTAAGTGTCCCTCTATTGATGAGTGGATAATGAAAATGTGGTGCATTTATACGATAGAGTTTTACTCAGCAGTAAAGAAAGAAGAAATCATGAAATTTGCAAGTAAATGAATGGAACTAGGAACTGTTATACTAAGTGAAGAAACACAGACTCAGAAAAAAATCGACATATGTTCTCTCTCATATGTGGATCCTAGAACCAGACTCTGATAAATAAGTATGCAACCAGACATAACAACATGAACC
>NW_008357929.1:10243845-10244021 GCF_000622305.1 Nannospalax galili | reverse complement strand
GTAAGGTTTATCTGAGAACAATTGGTCTTTGCCCAAGATTTATCTACGTGAGACACAGTAATTAAAAGTACCAGACTAGTGGAACTAACCTTCTTGGATGTTTAACAGACATACTTTGAGGCCTATAATAATTTGATCAGAGGGACATAAAGGACAGTGTTTGCTCCTTGCCCTTG
>NW_008357929.1:10242818-10243112 GCF_000622305.1 Nannospalax galili | reverse complement strand
AGTATAAGGGCTCTAGTGGGGGGAGGGAGGCTATGGGAGGGTACTATCTGGAAGGTAGGTATATATTTGAATAAGATAGTTTGGGATGTTCTATGTGATATACACACAAAAAAATTAACAAATATTTAAAAATGTATTATATTTGAAGAGGAAACATGGAAATTTACGTCATGTTAATTAGTAGAGGTGATAAACATTACCATTGAAATCTACCCGATGGCTTTATAGACATACACAGGTGCCAAGGATCCAAGTGCAACTGATTATGACTAGTAATAATCAGATCCATACAGA
>NW_008357929.1:10242334-10242633 GCF_000622305.1 Nannospalax galili | reverse complement strand
ACCCACAGGTGAAAGAGATGTACTCTTGCTCTGGAGTGTGTTACTGAATATGTTAAAGCTGTAATGAAAAGCTTCTTCTAATCATGTAGTTATTTAAAATTTTTTAAATAAATATAAAAAAATAAAATAAAAATGATAAAATAAATTATTAAAGATTCAGGAAACTAGAAAAAATGTAGGAAACAGCATATCTTGAAATGGAAATCTTCTTTAAAGGGTAAAAATTCACTCAATTTTATACCTTACAGGGTTTATACTGAGTTCAATATTGTATAACTGTATTAATTCAACTGTGAACC
>NW_008357929.1:10202584-10242158 GCF_000622305.1 Nannospalax galili | reverse complement strand
AAACCAAATGTGACTAGTAATAATCTCCAAATATCTGATTATTCATTACCATTGAAATCTACCTGATGACTTTATATCCATGCCCAGATGCCAAAGAGCTCTGAAAGTAACCGACTATGATTAGTAATAATCAGATATATAAGATGATTGTATTAGTGTCAATTGCTTTAAAAATGAATTTTTCTGTATGAAACTGTGTATTTTAATAATGAAATGGAGATCTTTTTTAAAGGTTAAAACCTCATTTAATTTTACGTCTTAAAGGGTTTATACTGAGTACAATATGGTATAACTGTATTTATTCAACTCAATGCTATTGTAATGAAATGCTTCTTCTAATTATATGGTTATTAAATAAATAATTTTTTTAATTTTTTAATAATTTTAAAATAAACATCTTGGCCAGGTGTAGTGGTACATGCCTTTAATCCCAGCACTGGGGAGGCAGAAACAGGCGGATCTCTGTGAGTTCAAGGCCAGCCTGGTCTACATAGTGAGTTCTAGGCCAGCTGGGGCCATAGGGAAACCCTGTCTCAGAAAGACCAAAAATAAAATAAAACATCTTACTTGAACAATGCATACAAAATATGACTACATATTACTTGAAATACTTTCAAAATACATTTTTGTAAAAACAAACAGAAAAAGAGTTTGTATTAGTTTGTTGTCTTTTTAAGATTTTATTTTTATGTGTATGCTTGTTTTATCTGCATATATGTACCACCACATGGATGTAGCACCTATGGAGACCAAAAGAGGGCATCAGATCTGTTGCAACTGGAGTTACAGACAATTGTGAGTTGGTGTGTAGGTGCTGGGAACAGAACCCAGGTCCTCTGCAAAAGCAGCAAGTACTTTTAACCATTCTAACCCCTTAGGATCTTTTTTTTTAAATACTACAAATATGTAAATAAAAAGTGTAAAACTTGAGTCAGCCTACCTGGTTCTGGGCTTCCGTTTTTCTAGCTACTTAATGCCTGCATCTGTTGAGTTCCAAAAAAGTACTCACCTCATAGAGTTGCAAGAAGTTGGTAGAAAAAGCATGGAAAGTCCTAGAATAGTGTCTTGTACCTAGAAAGAGTTCAGAAAAGGTTAGCCAGTATTAATAACAGTAAAGTTTTAAAATAGTATCATCTAGGTAGTGTGATTATTGAAGAAGTTTTATTTAGTCCTTTTTGGATTTTTGTAGCTTATATTTCTTTCCATAACGAACATGTATTACTTGGTAATAGAAGGTGGTTTAATTAGGAAGAAGCGTGCAGGGGGAGAGGGAGGGAGAGAGGGAGGGAGGGAGAGAGAGAGGGAGAGAGGGAGGCGGTGGGGGAGGAAAGATCTGAAGGAGGGAAGGAGAGTGGGTCGATGTATTTGTCCTACTGAAGGAGAATGTCATTTTGCTGGGTTTTCTTGTTTTGTTTTCTGTGTTTGTTTCTGTTTGCTTGCTTGTTTTTGAGATAGGGTCTCCCTATGTAACCTTGACTGGCCTGGAACTTGATATGTAGACCAAGCTGGCCTTGAACTTAACAGTGATCCTCCTGCCTCAATCTCCAGAAGGCTGGTGTTAACAGGTTGTGTGCCACACACTCGGTTTTATGCAGTGCTAGTATGGAACCCGGGGCTTCATGCATGCTAGGGAAGATCTCTACCAACTATCCTACACTCCCAGTCCCTGTTAGTTCCCCTTTCTGAGAATGAGAATCTGATTGGCCCAGGGCTTCTCTTGGGTCCCTGGTCAGGCCATGAACAGGACTCTGTGGCTCACATGTCCTTTCTTAATCTGATAGACTGTGGAGAGATTGGGTGGTAGATAATGGGTTCACTTGATGCAGAATATGACTGTCCGAACTGAAGTCTCCTCAGATGGCACCTGTTGGGGAACAAGAAATGATTGGCAATACTGTACTCCTACTGTGTTCCCCCAAAACACCTGCCCCCTGACTCCATGCCATCACACTATTGCTAATGCTCCACAGTTTGTTCTATTCCAGCCAACACGCTTCAATGCTAAGCTTTGTAAAAGAGGCAACCACATTATTTCTGTCATACTAATGGCTCTGTCCCCAGCCCCAACCACAATGCCTGGCACAGATTAGGTGTTAGGTGAGTATCTGCTGACCCCTGGAATGTACTCACCAAGGTCTCACAGAACCACACAAGGCAAACCTGTGTGATAGTCACTTGGGTGCTGTAGACTTTTCTATTGAGAACTGAATGATCCAGCTAAATTGGACTTAGCATAGCCAGGGAAGACTCCCAAAGGAAGAACAAATGGAGCGGAAAGAAAAGGAAATCTTCCATGGCAGCAGGAGAAAGCTTGGCGGGCCCATGTTGCAGTTCCTGTTTGAGCAGACCCAATGTCAGGATGAAGGATAGGGTAGCAGGTCAAGGGTTCCAGAAAACAAGAGGCTGGAGCAACAAGATTGAAACCAGTGCTGCAGGTAGGAAGGGCAGGTAGCCACATGGTGCATGTGAGGGGACAAAACCTGTGGTTTGTCCCAGCTGTCCTGGGAGGGTCTCCAGGAGAGCTGACAGACATTGTGATAGGACAGCAAGAGGTGGCCCTGGCTTCCAGAGTCTTGGATACATGCCCTGCCTGACCACTAATGTGCTGGGTAAAAGGCATGGGCAGCAAGGTGCTAGGGCTGGAGCCCAGCTGACAGTGCAGATGGGTCAGACACAGGGCTGTGGTGGGGTGGATGAGTGGGCTGCTGCTGGAGGTGGTTGTATCCCTGAGCCTGTATGAAGGCAGAAGGCAAGAGAATGGCTTAAACAGTAGCTGCTGGGACACGGGATGGGGTGGGGAGAACACTAGAGCCCAGGTGAGGAGAAGAATCCTTTGGACTTTACTCCTTCTTTGTGAAGTGAGACAGAAAAGGGATTCTCTCTCTCTCTCTCTCTCTCTCTCTCTCTCTCTCTCTCTCCTCCCTGGTTTTTTGTGGGGTTTTTGTTTTTATTTTATTTTATTTTTTTTTTGCTTTCTGAGACAGGGTCTCATGCAGCCCAGGCTAGCTTCAAACTCATGTGTAGTCAAGGATGACCCTGAGCTACTGATCCTCCTGCCTCCACCACCTTGACACCTCCCACCACCTACCCAGTGCTGGGATTAGAGCTGTACAGTACAAGGCTCAGGTACTGCTCATTCTTGCCATGGTCCCAGGAGTCCTGGGCCCCTGCCACATGCCTTTCTTGAGTTACACCAATGCCAAGAATGAGCAGTGGCCTATAGACTCCCAACAGTGCTGCGTAAGGGAAGGGGGAACCTGCCTGGTAGAAGGGACACAGGCAGGCTCTGGTTGAACAGGGTTGGTATTGTGGGAAGAAGGAAGGCATGCTAGCTGGCTGATACCTCAGGAGAAAAGTGCCAAGGCAGGATATGGGTACCACCTGTGGGCAGAAGGACACAGCTAGCAGTATGACCCATGGTCTATAAGAGGAAGCAGTGAGACAGGGGACAGATGTTTGAATTACCATGACTCAGGAGCCTGGGTTTTCCTAGAGCCGTTCTCCTGGGCATGAAGAGTTACAAGGTCAAGCTCTGCCATTGACACCTGGCCCCTGAGACTTCTCACAGTCTTCTTCCACTCTCCTCACCCTGGTAACAGAAACCAAGGATCTAGGTAAAAGCCAAGTGTCTTTGGAAAGACCTTTCACACTCATCACATCCTTCATCTATAGATTTCCTAACTTGTCTATCCTGCTACATGCAGATACAATAACTATAGGAGGTGTGGAGTGTTGCTCCCAAAGTCTTCATGAGTTCCATGATTAAAAATGTGTTCTTACCTTGAGTTCAACAGACCTTCTGTGTGAGTAAAAGAGAACTGACATGGGATGATCTCTTTGAGACGGGGTCTCATCTAACCCAAGCTGGCTTCAAAATCGGGGAATGACCCTGGACTTCTGATCCTCCTGAGTGCTGAGATTACAGGTGTGCATGACCACTCCTGGTTTTATGCAGTGCTGGGAATTGAACCCAGGGCTTTGTGTATGTTAGTTAAGTACTCTATCAGATGAATTATATCTCCAATCTGTCAGATAGCCTCTTTACAGGGGCTGCTGCCCCAGACTCACCCTGAAATCCATTCCTAGGTGCTTTGGCCACTGCCCTGACTGCCTAGTTGTGGCACTCATTCCAGAGCCCCTTCCTTAGTTTGATATGCCCGAGAAAGAAACTCATTGTTTGAGTTAAATTCATGGGTAGGCCCCATAGGGACTATGCCAATTCAAGCAGGTGTGGTCAGAAGGAAGGCTATATAATCCACCTAAGACCAGGATGGGGTCTGTGGAGATATGGGCATAGTAGGCAAAGATATAGAAAAATTTGAATTTTTGGCTTTTTTTTCCATCTACTATTCCAGTATTCCTGAAATTTCTTTAATTTTGCTGCTACTGTTTGTTTTTTGTGTGGTGGTGGTGGTGGTGGTGGTGGTGGTGGTGTGTGTGTGTGTGTGTGTGTGTGTGTGTGTGTGTGTGAGGGGGGGTTGATGTCAAAAGTTATTCCTTAATCCTTCTCTGTCTTATTTTTTGATACAGGGTCTCTCACTGAACCTGGAACTTCCCAAATGGGCTAAATGGTCTGGCCAGCATGTCCCAGACATCTTCCTGTCTCTACCTCCCCAGCACTGGGTTTACAAGTGTGCACCACTATGCCTGGCCTTTTATGTGGGTGCTAGGGATCCAAATTTAAGTCCTCTTTCTTGAAAGACTGACTGAACCATCTCCCCAGCATGTTTGTTTGTTCTTGAGAAGCAGATCTCACTATGTAGCCCAGGTTGGCCTCATACTCATGATCCTCCTGTCTTAGCATCTTATGTGCTGGCATTAAAAGTATGTACTATCACCTGGCGGTTACTATTTCTTGAAAAACAAGAGTTTAGTACTTGTGACCAATATTTATTGGAAAGAAACATCTATTCTAAACTCTTTTTCTGACATAATGAAGAGGAAAATGTACTACCTGAAGTAACTTGAACAATTTCTTCCTTAAAAAGAAATATTTTTCCCCGCTTTGAGCCCCTTGGGAATTATTTGTTGGCATGATTTCTCTGTTCTGTCCCAACTGGTTTTGAAATATTTATTGCTTCTCTCAGATGACAAACCATGAAATTTTGCTTCAGACTTTGATCACAGAGAGAAAAATGTCTGTAGTTTCCATTAGAAGTTCTTAGAAAAAAAAAAAACAATAATAATACCTGCCATGCTTAGCCTATTGTTTGGTTTCTTTTGGAAACCAAAGTCAACCAAGCTCGCCCAGCCCCAACCACCTGTGCACTTCAAGAACAGCATGATCCAAATTCCTGGGTTTGAACAATTGGCAGAAGGCCTTCATTCTCAACCAGTAATCCAACATGTTTCCAACAACCCCAAAGATTGTTTTACGCCTTTGCTCCACTTACAAATATTTTGAAAAATTGCCATCTTTTCAGAGATGCATGTAGTATCATGCAAAGAATTGACAGTGCTGCAATGATTTTGGAACTCTTTCTTTTCCTGACAAACTCAACACCGTTAAATCCCCACAACATGCATGACAATGTGTGTACGAAGCTCTTGGCATGTTCTCCATAGATGTTGTAGCAACACTATTACATCTTCCACTGGGGTTCATAGCTCCAGTGTAAACAGAGCCCTGCATTTTATTAAAATTATCTCCGGTGGTAATCAGGTGGAAGAGCCTCCCGGTGACCTTATCCATACCTGGGGCACCCATGAGTACTGGCATAACTAAGATGGCCTCAAAGCCAAGCATGGTGGCGTTCACCTGAGATTCAAGCGTTTGGGAAGTGAAGGCAAGCAGAGTCCAAATTCAAGGCTGTCCCTCCATAGTGGGGCTGAGAGCTAATCATCATTACACCATCAGCTATCTCACTGGTTCATGTAGTAATCTCTGGAAACAACACTCATTGTTATTACATTAAGAATTCTGTGGGAAGCTGGGTATGGTGGCGCATGCCTTTAATGCCAACACTCAGGAGGCAGAGGTAAGTGGATCTCTGTGAGTTCAAGGCCAGTCTGGTTTACATAGTGAGCTCCAAGCCAGCTAGGGCTACAGGGTGACTGTCTCTTAAAAAAAAAAAAAAAAAGAATTCTGTGGGACCAGTCAGTAGATAAAGGGCCTCCTTGGGCAGCAGTCCCTCGTGTTACGGTACACATACAGACATGCAGGCAAAATACACATGTACCAAAAATAAAAATAAATGCATCATTTTAAAAAATCAGATAATAGCTTACAAAAAAGAAGTTGTCAAAGAATATTATCAAAGAGCATGCATTTTATACTTTTCCTGGTGTTCTGAAATTTTCCAGGAATTCTTCCAAGTTTATGATTGCATTTTCATTCCTGAGTAGAACAATGAAATGGGTGGCAGAACTGCTTATCTTTTATAATGCTTTGCTCCAACCATGAAAAATCCAATTACTGATTTGTGTTTGCATTACACTGTTAGATAAAAGCTGGGCAGGGAATAGCCACAGGAAACATAGAACTCCAGTAAAGCAAAGTTTATTTCTTAGGATTGCTTGTGGCTGGCAGCTCAGCTGGGGAGAGAAAGGCAACCAGCAGCCTTCTGACTGCTGAGGAAGTTCTTATAAGGGGGTTGGGGAATGTGGAAGGTGGCAAAAATAATCTAACGTTTCAGGGGAAGTAGCTTGAACTGAGACAGTTCTTACATCAGTGGGTCTGGGTGCGGGGACCTGTTTATCTTCCACAATTATCTGGAGAACAGCTTTGTGCTGAGACAGCTCTAAATGTAGCTGTCTGGCCAGTTCCTGTTTTGCAAGGGGGCCCTCATGGCCTGTCTTGTGAGGCTTTTTTACTCTGGGAGAGGGTCATCTGCAGACCTGGCCTCAAACATACACTTTTCTGAGACAGGGGCTCATGTAGCTCAGGACAACCTGGAACTCACTATGTAGCCAAGGATGGTCTTTTTTTTTTTTTTTTTGCAAGGCAAAATGTTTTATTCTCCCCAAGCATGATCTTAAGCCCCAGATACTCCTGCCTGAAACTTTCCAAAGGCTGAGATTACAGGCATGCCCTACCATGCTCAATCTATTACTAAAATTTAAAAACTTTTTCTCAGGGGCTGAGATAGCACATATAGTAAGGTGCTTGCTGTACAAGTATGAGAATGTGATTTCAATTCCCAGAATCCACATGAAAAGCCAGGCATGGTGGCATGCACATGTAATCCTAACCCTAGGGAGGTAGCCCAGGGGCTCACAGCTAGCTTGCCTACCCTAATCAGTGAGCCCCAGGTCCCAGTGAGAGACTCTGACTCAAAGAGCAAGGTAAACTGTATCTGAGGAACAACACCCCAGGTTGACCTCAGGCCTCCACACGCCTGTGAATACATACCCACACACATACAAAATGTTTTTCCTTTGCCTTTAGCCTTTCATACTTTAAAGGCCAGGCTGTTAGTGTTGATAATAGTCATTGCTTCCCCCTCAAATTGCAAATCATGTGCAGAGCCTTGCTTTGAAATGTGTTGCCCTCTATACCCGTCCTCATATCAGCCCTGATTTCCTCCTCATGGAGAAACCCCTCATTCTCCCTTGCTCCTACTATTGGCATGATAATTTGGTAGTAAACTCTTGGAAATTTTTGTGAGAAATAGAAACTCAAACTTTTGTTTTGACTTCAATTTTTATATGCCTGTGACTTCAGTGTTTATTTAGAGTCGCTCAGTGATTGCACTCATCTTCAGGAAGAGAATGCCAGTGACAGAGTCTCTAACACTTCTTGGTAAGTTGCTTTCCATGTTTTCTCAGCTATTTTCCAAGAAGATTGATGTTCCAAAGAAGACTCTTTCAGTCTCATGACAAACTCCTGCCATGGCCTAGAAACCTGGCAGGTAAGGTTTTCTACAAATTATAGTTTTTGTGGATTTGTTTGGGTTTTTTTGTCTTTTTGGTTTTTTTTGAGACAGGGTCTCCCTGTAGCCCCAGCTGGCCTGGAACTCATTATGTAGACCAAGCTGACCTTGAACTCACAGAGATCCACCTGCCTCTGCCTCCTGAGTGCTGGGATTAAAGGCGTGCACCACCACACCCAGCCTAATTATAGTTTTGTTTTTTTTTTAATTTTATTTATTATTTTTATGTGTATGCACGTATTGCTTGCATGTAGGTAAGTGCACCTGTGTCGCGCAGTGCCTACGGAGGTCAGAAGAGGCTGTCAAGGGGCTGGAGAGATGATTCAGCAGTTAAGAACACTGGTTGTTCTTGCAGAATGTTGGGGACCCCTGCTGTGTTAAGTCGAAGTCTCTCCATGTCCGGATAGCCCAAGGGGCTCGGCGTTTCTATGCAGAGACTCCTTTTCTCAGCAGGGCGCCCCTCTACTCTCTTCCTGACTCATCTTTGAAGTAGCCGTCACAGATACATGGCCTCTGGCATAGGAACTGCCAGGTTTTCCTGTGTGATAATCAGGCACTGTCTGACAGCCTGGCAGAAGCCCACCACCACATGTAAATGGGGCATCCTACAAAGCACCTATCAACTAAGGCTTTTGCCACTGCCTTCACACTATAAATATCCTGGTTTCCCCTTAATTAATCGGAGCTGAATCACTAAGACCTGGAGCTGAGCTGAATCACTGAATAAAGGAGCTGTACCTGACTGAGCTGAATTCTGTGTCTTACTGCCTACGATTCAGTATCTCCGGAGGGGCCTGTCCCTTCGTAAACAACGACTCACGGAGATTCTGCTTTTGCCGTTCTTGCACTTCCCCACGTGATCCAGCGGCCGGCGGTCTCGTACCTCGAGGGAGTGCCCGGTAGCTTGGAACGGGAACCCGCCTGGAAGCGCAGCGACCAGTAGAGTCGCCAGCATCCAGTAGCCACGGAGACCCTCAGCAACGCAGCACGCAGGACCTGCACCAGTGGTGCGCGAGAGACAGGTGCCAGCCAGCAGCTGACGCTCCACGAAACCCGCGCGCCCATAGCAGAAGACACAGGTTCGAATCCCAGCACCCACATGGCAGCTAACAACTGTCTGTAACTCCAGTCCCAGGGGATCGACAGCCTCTTTGGACCTCCAGGGGCATTGCACAACATGGGTGCACTTACCTACATGCAGGCTATACATGCATACAGGGGATCCAACAGCTTCTCTGACCTCTGCAGGCATTGTACAACACGGGTGCACTTACCTACATGCAGGCTATACATGCATACACATAAAATAAAAATAATAAAGATTTTTTTTAAAAAAGAAGAGGCTGTTGGATACCCTGGGACTGGAGTTACAGACAGTTGTTAGCTGCCATGTGGGTGCTGGGATTCAAACCTGTGTCTTCTGCAAGAACAACCAGTGTTCTTAACTGCTGAGCCATCTCTCCAGACCCAATTAGTTTTTTAAAAAGATTTTGTGCGTGCGTGTGTGTGTGCATGTGTGTGTGTGTGTCTCTGTGTGTGTGTGTGTGTGTGTGTGTGTGTGCAGTGCCCATGGTAGAACAGAAGAGGGCATCAGATCCCCTGGAGCTGGAGTTACAGGCACTTGTGAGTCACTGGGAAACCCAACTTGGTCCTCTGCAAGAGCAGTAAGCTCTCTTAATTGCTGAGCCACTTCCCCAGCCCCACTGATTATGGTTTTTACTAGAAAATGGCTTTATTGTTATTTAATCATCTGTCATCCCAGATTTTTCATCTTATTTTTTCTTCTTTAACTAATTTGGAAATAATACTCAATTCCTGTTCCTTGGATGGTGGCCCAAAACATTTCACCAAGCATAGGTAACTTCCCCAAATCTAAAACTAATCTCTGTCTTTACCTTCCTTCAGAAAAATATGATTTAACTCTGACCACACTTGTGACCTGGAAGATGTTCCTCTGACCCTGTGATGACAAGCCATGGATCCACCTCCTTCCCACACTCTGCAAAGAAGCCACTCCCCTTCCCTCTTCCAGCCAATTGGTTGACCATAGCCGCTTGCAGGGGAGGGGCTAAGGGTATAAAAGCTGGGAAAACCACAGGCTGGTCTCTCACCATTTTGTAAGACTGTCCAGAACCACAAGATTTATGTCTGGGTGTGGACTTTCGGCATCAGCCGTGAATGGGGGGACCTTGTCTGTAAGTAAACCCATACCTCCAAGCTCAGTTAGCAAGTCCAATAAACTCCCTAAAAAATTCTTCAACCAGGGTTTGGAGAATTTTTTCCTCAGGCTGTCACAAGGACCGTGGGAGGAGGGGATTGGATGCCATGTGCACCTCCTAGCAGTAAATTTGACTTACAACACTCTAACTAGTGTGCTAGTCAGCATTTAGCTCTTCCTGTTTTATTCGTATAAATTCTACACACATGTGGCACAAGCTGTGGTCTTCTGTGATCAGGATGCACCATCATTCATCTCAGGCATTTTTTCTTCAGTCATTTTCCTTCTGCATGAAACTCCTTCGGTGAGGTTTGATTGTTAGAGATTTCATTTTTGGTGTGTCTGAAATGTCTATATTTCACTCTTCTTGAAAGACAGTTTTTGCTAAAAATGCAATTCTAGTTTGTAAGCCATTTTCTCTCAGCATTTTGACGATATACCCCGTTCTTCCCTGGCAGCCACAGTTGAGTCAGTTGTCTGCACTTTCTAAGAATCCATCTTTTCCCTCTGATATTTTAAAGAATTATTTCTGAGGTGTTTATTGTTTATGTGTAGATTATCTTTTCTGAGACAGGGTCTCCTACAGCCAGGACCAGCCTCAATATATTACTAAGGATGACTTTGGACTCCTGATCCTCCTGCCTCCACTTCCCCAGTGCTTATAGGGTGTATCACCACACCTGACTTATTCTGTGACAGGGATTGAACCCAGGGCTTCATGCATGCTAGGCAAGTACTTTACTAACTGAGCTATATTCCCAGCACTGTTTTGTTTTAGGCTAGCCTTGAACACAGTAGTAGTCCAGGCTATCCTTGGAGTCACGGTCTTCCTGCTTCAGCCTTTCTAGTGGTGAGATTACAGGTGTGTACCACCATGCTCAACTTAGATTTATTTAGCTTGTTGAAATCTAATGGGATTTCCTATTCTGAGTATTTTTGTCAGTTACCAATTTTGAAAACATTTTAGCCAATAGCTTCAAATAAAGTTTACTCTAGGGTTCTTTACTTCTAGAACCCTGGTTTGACACAACAATTCAAATATGCCAGGCATGGTGGCACACGCCTTTAATCCTAGCACTTGGGAGGCAGAGGCAAGCAGATCTCTGTGAGTTCAAGTCCAGCCAGGTCTATTAGTGAGTTCCAGGACAGCTGAGGCTACAGGGAGACCCTGTCTGAAAAAAAACAAACAAAAAAATCCAAATATAGCCCTCTATATTGCCCAACCTCTCGATGTAGTTTACAGCTATGCCTCTCAATGCTTTGTTTCTTAGCTCTGATTTCTTGTTCACAAATTCTCTCTTCGGCTACATCTAATATGCTAATTTTATTTTAAAATTGGATTTCTAGAAATGGGGAGATGGTTCAGTAGGTAAAGTGCTTGCCATGAAAGCATGAGGACCTGAATTTGGATCTTCAGAACTCATGTAGAAAGACCAGGATAGTAGTGTATGCCCATAACCCCAGCTCTGGGGAGGTTGAGGAAGGAGGACCCTTGGGGTTTTCTGGCTAGCCAGCTAGGCAAATTAGTGATACCTAGGTTCAGTGAGAGATCCTGTCTCAAAACAAATAAAAGGACTGGGGTGTGTATCAATGACAGAATCCCTACCCAGCATGCACAAGGTCCTAAGTTCAATCCCTGCATCACAAAAATAAAAAATAAAGTGGAGAGTGCTTGAGAAAGACATCCAGTGTTGATTTCTGGTCTCTCCCTCTCTCTCTCTCTCTCTCATCTCTAATCTAAATGGCTGTAATTTCTATTTCTCATTAGTACTTTTTCAAGTAAGTAAGGTCCTTTTTATTTACACTGAACTATAATTTATATACAGTAAAGTACATGAATCTTTTTTCAAAATACCCATTTTGATGTGTATGAATGTTTACCCGAATGGATGTCTGTGTGCCACGTTTGTGCCTGGTACCTGTGGAGGATAGGAGAGAGCATTGGATTTCCAGGAACTGGAATTGCAGATGGTTTCAAGGTATCATGTGCATTCTGGGAACTGAACCCTGGTCCTCTGGACAAGCAGCAAGTACTGTTAACTGCTGAACTATCTTTCCAACCTGAATAAAACCTTTCTGTAATCAAAGACATTCTTTTCTCTTGGGTAGATTATTTAGGGTAGAATAGCCAAATTTTTCTATGTTTAAGTTTATTTAAAACTGTTACATTTTCAGAGTTACAGTATTTAACACTTCTCTGTGGTATATAAATTTTTAGTTTCTTGTTTTTTACTATTTTATTTATTATTAGTGTGGATGTGTGTGTTTGTGTATGATGTGTATGTGTGTGTATAGTGTGCCATGGTGTGCACGTGGAAGTCATAGAACAATTTTGGGGCATTGAGTTTCTTCTTCCACTGTGGGTTATCTGGTTGGCCCAAAAAGTTTTTTCTTAATGCCTTCTTTTGGCTTTTATTTTTGACATATGAAATATGATTATCATAAACCCTCTGCTTCCTCTTTCTCCTGGCACTAAAACCCAAGATTCTTTGAATGGCAGATAAAAATTCTACCACTGAGCTAAAGCCCTAGCCTTTTAAATTAATTTTTTAAATTTAATTTTATATATATGAGTGTTTTACCAGCATCTAAGTGCACCACATGTGTGCAATGCCTGCAGCCAGACGAGGGGTGTCAGATCCCCTGGAACTGGAGTTATAGATGTTTGTAAGCCACTATGCGGGCGCTGGGAACCAAACCTAGGTCCTCCAGAAGAGCAGCCAGTGCTCTTAACAGCTGAACCATCTCTCCAGTCCCTGGGTACTACATTTTTAACTTGGGAATATTTTAGGTTCCTCTAACATTTTTGATCCCAAATTCAGGAGAGAGTGGGGCTGTGGTTACAATCTCTTAGGAAACTAGGTCTTCCTTTATTTTTTCCTTTTACACAGTCAGAGATTAGCGAGTCACATATGCCCACCACCTCTCTTTGTAAACATGGATGTCCTTCTGTTCATTCGAATGTCACCTTTCAGGAATTTTTGCCTGATATCCCGACTTCCTTCCTGCTCCCAGGCTTTGTCTCCTGTCCCTCTCACTTGTGGCCTTTTAAAACCCACACTCCGGTCTACCTGGCCTTTGTCTCAGCACAAACTGCAGCTTTAGAGCCCAACTTTTGTCTCAATCCAGGCTTCTTATACTCAGTAGACAATTGAAGATTTTTCTTTACTTTTGGGCCAGTTTAGCTATCATTGAAAAAGACATTGTTTCAAGACTGGAAGAGACCGATAATTGAAGCTGAGTGCAAACAGGTGAAGGTTGTTATATTTTTGTCTCCAAAAAGTCTATTTGAAACTTCTCACCAGAAAAAGGTTAATGGGTTAGGGGATGGCTCAGTGGTTTAGAGCACTTGCAGCATTTTCAGAGGACCAGATTCGGTTCCCAGCACCTATGGCAGGAGGCTCACAACTGCCTGTAACTCCAACTCCAGGGGATCTGACACCCTCTTCTGACCTCCATAGGCACCTATATGCACATGTGCATACACACATGCACATACAAATAAATAAAAAAATCTAAAAGAAGAAAAAGATAAATTTTTAAAGCACCCCTCTTGAGATTGACCATGAATATTTGGGGATGTAACACAGTGATGGGAGTAATTTACTTCAGATAAAAAGGAATGAAGCAATGGGAAGTGACAATAGTTGTAAAGTCTAGGTGGCAGGGTTTATAAGCATTTCTTACACTATGTTGTCTATATTTCTATATGTTTGGAAACATTTGCACAAAAAGCCAAATAAAATAGAGTAGAAATTTGGATGCTCTGCAGAGGAATGCTCTCCCAACATCTGGTCTGCCATATCATTTAGAAACAAATTCCACATTCTATTGAAGTCATTCATCCTTCAAAGAATTTAAATGATATGGGTCAAATTACTCAACAACCAAAAAAGAAAAAAAAAAAAAAGAGCCAGAAATCTGTGCATCACACAAAGCTCTTCAGATCTAGACATGTTTTATGAGTGGGGGAAGGCAGCAAGGAGGTGAGCTATGAGCAGGCCGGCCGGGAGAACCCCAAACCAGGTCAGGAAGGACCTGTTGACATGCCTTGACACTGTGCTCTACCAAAGGGCTCAGGTTTTCATTATTTGACCCATCCATGTAAAATGGGAGCTTTTACTTCCTCTTTCAGGGTTCTAAACTCTGTAGTTTGAAGGAGAGATTGTCTCCCAGTTCCAGCCCATATCTCACCTAAGCTTTCCAGCTCTTTCCAACCATCACCCCATGCACATCCCCATAGCTCTGAGGGGCTGGCCTTGCCAGAGTCCTCACTAGACCAACTGACCACTACCTAATCATTAGACCAGGGTACAATTCTTGAAGTTATGGAATTCCTTCTAGACTGAAACACTGAAATGTGTGCATACTCCTAAGAAAGAGCCCTAATTTTCAGGGACAGAACAGCTTAGACACATATATAGAAAAGAAATATTTACCTAAATTAAATTAATCTGCTGGGCATGGTGGCCCTTTGAGGAGGTAGAGGCAGGAGTTCAAGGTCATCCTCTGCTACATAATGAGTTCTAGGCTAGCCCAGGGCTACTTAAGACCCCCTCAAAAAACAAATACTAATCTATAATGATAACCTATTATAGAGAAAACATGTATACCATTATGCAGTGTACTTAAAATCTTTGAGAATCCAATCCTTGATTGTCATTGAGTTTGCAAGGAATCCGTTAAAGAGTTCTTCCTAGAAGAAAGGGACATTTGCTTCAAGTTCCCATTATATAACTTACAGATACTGGAAACCTTGCATTTATAGTCCTTTCTAACCAAGAGTTTGTCTACTACTGAGCAGGCTCCAAGTTCAAAATGTCTGAGTTTCCTTTCCCAGGTAGCATGGTGTATTAGTCACTCTTCTCTGTTGCTGTGATAGAAACACTGACCCAAGCAGTTTATAGAAGGAAGAGTTTATTTGAGCTTACGGTTCCAGGGGAATTACAGTCCGTCATGGCAGGGAGGCATGGTGGCTGGAGCAGGAGCAGCAGAAGCTAAGTTCTCACATCATCACACAGGCACAGGAAGCAAGAGAGTGACTGGAGATCTGGCAAGGCTTAAGAACTCTCTAAGCCAGTGACATGCTTCCTCCAGGATAGCCATACCTTCTAAAACCTCCCAAAACAGCACCATCATCTGGGGACAAACTGTCCAAACACTTGAAGCCTATGGGGGACATTTTCATTCAGACCACCACATTCCACCCCCTGGCCCCCATAGGCTCATGACCATATAAAATGCAAAATGCATTTAGGCCAGCTTTAAAAGTCCCCATAGTCATTATCAGTCTCAATGCTATTCAAAAGTCCACAGTCCAAAGTGGACTCAGGTAAATATTTTAACTATAAGCTTCTATAAAATCAAAACACAGATTACATACTCCCAACATACAGTGGAACCGAATACACATTACCATTCCAAAAGGAAGGAATGGAGGCATAGTAAGGAAATACTGGACCAAAACAAGACTGAAAACCAGCAGGACAAACACCAAATCCAGTAGCTCCATGTCTGACTTCTGGGACTTTACTTCCAAAGGGCTTAGATGGTTCAGGCTCTCTAGCTTTGCTGCGTGCAACACGCATCTCTCTCTTGTGCTGGTACCACTCTCTGTGTGCAGGTCTTCTTGGCAGATGCCTCACAGCTCTGGCATCACGAACTTCTTGGCGTCTCCATTGCCAACCAGACTTCACCTTCACAGCTTCACACAATGGCCTATCAGGGCCTTCTCTAAGCAGGGGAACCCCTGCTTCACACTGCCTGGCCTCTGAGGTTCTCTGAAACCTCAGAGGAAGAACTAATGACCCCTTCACTCTTCCATCTTTCATACCTCTAAAGCCAGCACCGGGTAAACGACACTGCCAAGTTTGACTGCAAGTTTGGGATGGACTCCAGCCTGATTTATCCATTGTAGAAGTTTTCTCTTCCACGGCCCCTGCAGCATTTTCCTTTCACTAGTTGGAGGCTTAACTGGGTGTGGTTTTGCCCTGGAGGCACTCTCTCCAGTGTTTAAGTCGGAATCTCTAGGCCCTCCTTAATCACTTTAATCTCCTTATCAAAGGGATCTTCTCCAGCACATGCCAGGGCTCTAACATTTATCTTCCTAGTGCTCTTTTTCAACCCAAACTGTACTTCTTTCTGCCCCATTTGCTCTTTTTCACTGTAGATCTGTATAATAGTCACTATTAACATCCATGCCACCATTTCTACATTAGGCTGTCTTGAAATTTCTTCCGCCAGAGAAATTAGTCCACTGCTTTTTGACTTAGCCTCAGCCAAGCTTTTAGGTCGAGGGCAGACTCCAGCCAGACTCTGCCAAAATATCACAAGTGCTATTTAAGTCCTTATTTCCCTCTGGAACTACATTGTTCTTGGCATTACTTTCTTCCAGGTGTTTACATGAATTAATCTATGGGTATAACAATAAGTCATTAGAAGGCAGTTTAATACTGCATCTGTTTACCAGAATAATCATTTTGTTTTTGGGCATATACCCTGTATTAGTCACTTTTCTCTGTTGCTGTGATAGAAACACTGACCCAAGCAATTTATAGAAGAAAGAGTTTATTTAGCTTATGGTTCCAGGGGAATTACAGTCCACCATGGCAGGGAGGCATGGTGGCTGGAGGTGGCTGGAGCAGGAGCAGCAGAAGCTAAGTTCTCACATCATCACACAGGCACAGGAAGCAAGAGAGCGACTGGAGATCTGGCAAGGCTTAAGAACTCTCTAAGCCAGTGACGTGCTTCCTACAGAATAGCCATACCTTCTAAAACCTCCCAAAACAGCGCCATCATCAGGGGACAAAATGTCCAAACACTTGGAGCCTATGGGGGACATTTTCATTCAAACCACCACACATGGGATTCTGCAGGAGTCTCTTTCCAAATGGAGTCCTAGGAAGAGAGTCACACTGGGGGTCAAGTAAGATCACACCTCTCTTTTCACAGCAAACCTCCCAGGTCAGGGCTGCCATCTTTCCTTTATGTTCTACTGTGATGGAAAGTTGCATTTTCACACTGTCTCAGAACAAACATAACCTTGAAGTATGTTTCTCAAATTAACATATTCAGTCAAAAAATCTTTAATGAGTATCTACTGAGTGTCAGGCAACCATGGACTGAGCGCTGGAAACATAGCAGTGAGCAAGAGAGATAAAAATCTTATATTGAAATGCCAAATCCTTCACTGCATCCATTTGTGACATTTTTCCTTCTCTCTGAAGTTAGGCCAATACATGCTGTGGTTCTGATCAAGGCTTAGCAAAGGAAAGCATTAGACATAGAGAGGCACCCCTGGGTGAATCCTCTGGCTGGAGCAGTCTTGTCCTATTATAGGTTTTCCACAGGGGAACAGAGAACATGAGGTTGAAAAGGTAAAAACTTGCTTACGGAGGGTCTTAGTACCAAGCTAAGGAGTTTGCACTGTATTAAAAATAGTCAGGATTGGAGAGATGACTCAGTGCTTAAGAGAGGGTACTGCTCTTGCAGAGACCCAGAGCACTCTTGTTGGATAGGCAGCTCACAACTGCCTGTAACTCCAGCTTCAGGGAATCCAAAGCCCTCTTCTGGTCTCATCAGGCACCTGCACATGAGTGCACACACAGACACATGCACACAACTACACATAATTAAAAAATAAAAATTTTAAAACGTACACTCAGGAGGCATAGGCAGGCAGATTTCTGTGAGTTCCAGGCCAGCTGGGGCTGTAGGGAGATCCTGTCTCAAAAAGACAAAAAAATTTTTTTTAATTTTTGATTGATTTATTTTATATGTATGAGCATTGTGCCTACATGTATGTAAGTGCACTTGGGTGTACAATGCCTGGGAAGGTCGGAAGAGGGCACTGGATCTCCTGGAACTGGAGTTACAGAAGGTTGTAAGTCACCATGTGGGTTCTGGGAACTGAGCCAGTGCTCTTAACTGCTGAGCTGTCTCTCCAGCTCCCAAATGTATAAATTTTTTAAAAAGAAAATAGTTATATTAATTGTAAATATTTACTGAGTACCTTCTGTGTGCTAAGAGTGACACATGAGTCACCTAATTCTAATTCAGTTATCTTAACAACTCTCGAGAGAAGGTATTTATCACTATCTCCATACTTCAGGTGAAAAATTGAGTCAAAGTTTAGGTATGAAACTATCTTAGGTCCCACAGTTATGTGAAAACAATCTTAATGGTTTAGAGTTGTGGCATCAAAATCTAGTGGCCATGTGTAAAATGAATTGTAGAGAGGGGAAATCTCAGATTCTTAAGTACTTACTGTAGGAGAATCATCAAGGAAAGGTAACAAGGGCCTGAATCAGGCCAGCAGTGGCAGGAGTGGAAAGAAAGGAGTAAACATGCAGACCATCTCTGAGAGAAAGAGGCTCCCACAAGCATCTCTGCTCTGCAAGGCAGTCAAGGCAGAAACCTTAATGCATCACATCCAGTCAAAAAGTAGAGAGACGGGGCTGGAGAGATGGCTCGACTGCTTCTGCAGAGGACCCGGGTTCAATTCCCAGCACCCACATGGCGGCTACAAAATGTCCTTAACTCCAGTTCCAGGGGAATCCAAAGCCCTCTTCTGACCTCCGTGGCATTGCACGACACGGGTGTAGTCACATACATGCAGGCAATATACTCATACACATAAAATAAAATAATAAAAATATATATTTTAAAAAGCAGAGAGAAGCAAAACATACAGATTCTGTCTGCTTGTAGTCATCTAGCTTTCTTCCATCTCAGATAGCACAGGACCCCCCTGCCTAGGGAATGGTGGCACCCACAATGTGCAGGGTCTTCCTACATCAATTAAAAATGAAGACAGTTCCCCACAGACATGCCCACAGGTTGATTTGATCTTAAAAATTCCTGAATCAATGTTCTCTTCTCAGGTGATTCTAAGTTGTGGTAAGTTGACATTTAAAACTAAGCATCACAACTGGGGAGACAGACAGGAGGCTCCCTGGGAGCTTGCTGGCCAGCCAGACTAGCTGAATCAGTGAACTCTGGGTTCAGTGAGAGCCTGTCTCAAAAAATAAGGTAGAGAGTAGTTGAGGAAGGAATTAGTGTTGACCTTTGACTTCCATATGCATGCATACATGTATGCACACAGGCACACAAAGATGATAGATGATAGGTAGATAGATGATAGATAAATAGATAGATGATAGGTAGATAAATGATAGGTAGATAGATAGATAGATGATAGGTAGGTAGATAGATAGATAGATAGATAGATAGATAGATAGATAGATAGATGATAGATAGATAACACATAGGTTAAATGACACAGTAAATAATGATAGATAGGCAGATAGAATAAGTAGAATGAGAGAAGCGTTAATAACAAGAACATTCTGATGACCAACCACTTAAGAAGAAACCAGGCTCCAAGAAGGAGCAGCTCCCAGAGGCAGAGGACCAGGTAAGTGCCCTGTTTGGAAATTGAGGGAAAGAGAATTCCCAAAAGAAAAAGAGAGTTGAAGGCAATTATAACCAAATTTTTTTAAAAAGACACTTCTAGAAATAGAGAGAAAAAATGTGAACATGCAGTAAGATCCAGCTAGGGAACTGTTGGACAAATTGTGTTCAAAGAGCTGGGGACATAGCTCAGTGACAGAGTGCTTGCCTACCGTGCACAAAGCCTTAGGCTCTATCTCTAGCACAAAAAAAGAGAAATAATAATGATTCAAAACAGCAAAACTTTATAAAGAGCAAAAATATCTCCAACAGTGGAGAATATTTAATGAGAGGCAAATGTGTTTGTGATTAATGGCAAAGTATAAAAAAAAAGTTATGAAACTGTGTACATATGATTCCCCTCCCCTTTTTGAGGCTTGCCTTGAACTTAAGGTTATCCTGCCTCAACCTTCCAAGTGTTCAGATTACATGTGTGGAAACTGCCCAGTGTCCGGTTTCCCTTTTTAGGAAGTCATATATAAAAAGAACTGCAAGGATCTAGTCTAAGAATTTCATAATGACCAGGACATAGCTTGCCGATAGTGTGCTTGCCTAGCATGTTCAAGGTCCTAGATTCAATCTCCAGTACCAAAAAGAAAAAGATTTCATACAACAGAGGGAAATGAGCACAAAAATGGCCAAAGTGTAGAGAATAAGAGTCTGCAGAGTTTGGGTTGCTGGACAAGACTCCTATATTAAATTTCACCCACCCAGGGCTCAGGGACCATTGCAGAAGAGGGGGTGGAAAGATTGTAAGAGCCGGGGGAAGAGGTGCATGACTATATGGAAACAGTCTTGCAAGCTCCTGGGACCTTGTTCATATGAACCTACAGCTATGGTTTCAGCATGCAGACTCAAGACCCATGCAGACTCAAGCAGACAAAAACCCATCATAGAACTAGGGAAATGGGCAGCAGGCCCCAACCTTGGCTGAAGAACTATTGGCAGCTGATTACAGCTGGGAAAGGAAGAGTTGACCTTCTTTAAGGTAGAATTCTAGATAGGCTGACTAGACCCCAGTGGATGAACTTGGCAGGGCATTCGGGTCACTAACTTGACTCAATAGGCCTTAACAGACAGAATGCATGAAATCTGGTGGGGTGGGCTATCGGGGGAGGGGTCCAAATAGAGGAAGGGGTATAAAGATGATTAAGATGTTTGTATGAAATACACAAAAATTCAATAAAAATGTACATTTTTTAAAAATCTGAGGCTGGGTGGTTTATAAAGAAAGTTGGGGGGGTGGGGTCTGGAAAGATGAGTTAGTGATTAAGAGCACTGACTGCTCTTGTAAGAGGACTCAAGTTCAGTTCCCAGCACCCACAGGGTGGCTAATACCTGTCTTTAACTTCAGTTCCAGGGAACCTAGCACCCTCTTCTGACCTCTGCAGGCACTGTATGCATATGATGCACTTATATAGATGCAGGCAAATACTTATACACATAAAATAAATAAAACTTAAAAAAGAAGTTTGGGGACTGGAAAGATGACTCAGTGATTAAGAGCACTAGCTACTTTTGCAGAGAACCTGAGTTTGATTCCCAGCACCCACATGGCTAACAACTCTATAACTTCAGTTCCAGGGAATCTGACACCCTCTTCTGACCTCCACAGGCATTGTACAACACAGGTGCCCTTAGGCAATACACTCATACACATAAAAAATAAAAATAATAAATAAATTTGTTCATCTTTTTTTTTTATCTTTTTGAGACAGGGTCTTCCTGAAGCCCCAGCTGGCCTGGAACTCGCTATGTAGACCAGGCTGACCTCAATCTCATAGAGATCTGCCTGCCTCTGCCTCCCAAGTGCTGGGACCTAAGGCATGCACCACTACACCTGGCTAAATAAAATATTTTTTAAAAAGGAAGTTTAGGGGGCTGGAGAGATGGCTCAGTTATTAAAGGCACTGGCTGCTCTTGTAGAGGACCCAGGTTCGGTTCCCAGAACCCACATGACAGTTAACAACTAACTGTAACTACAGTTCCAGGGGATTTGATGCCCTCTTCTGGCCTCTGGGCATTGCATGATACAGGTGCACTTACATATGGTGAGCAAAACACTCATACACAAATATAAATAAATAAGTAATAAATCAAAGAGAGAAAGTTGGGCATATAGGAGACTAAATGGGAAATCACATCTAAAGAGCGCTTCTGCTGTCAGTCACAATGTCATGGAGGGAACACCTGTAGAAGGCCAGGGGTGTAAGAAAGAAGTTACTGAAGGAGACTGGATTTTTATCCATTCACTCTCAGGCACTAATGTAGTATTTTAAGATCTACCCCTCTCTGTTCCGATTCAAGAGACCACTGATATGTCTAGCCAGATTTTCTTTAGCGCCACCATGTCTCCCATCAACTTGTTCTTGGCTTTGTATACAACTTCTTATGTGTTCTCTCTGATCTTTTCTACCGTTTGGAAGTTATCCATGAAGCACTACAGTCGGATCAGCCCGGCCCTGGATGGGGCCTGGGAACCCTGAAGAAAGTGGGCCTGAGGCTCGGGGGCCAAGGACTGAGGAGCAGAAGTGGTCACTGCTGCCCCAGCTCGGATGGAACTCTAGGGGCTCTTACACCCCCCACCCCCAGCAACCCCTGGTTGCTGAAAGGAAGAACAGGATAGAGGTAGTACAGAGAAGGTGCCTCCTCCATTTGTCTTTGCTGAGTGCTCTGCTGGTTGTAGGGGCCATGGAAAGATCTCATTGTGTAGCCCTGCTGGCCTAGAAATCACTATGCTACATAGACCAGACCTCAAATTCACAGAGGTCAACCTGCCTCTGTCTCTTGTGTGCTGGAATTAAAGGTGTGCACCACTACAACCGGCCTGTAAATTGCACTGAATGATCTGGAGACCAAGACTTGCTTGGTGTTCCGAGGCAACTTGAAACTAAAGCCTGGAACAGGCAGCTGTATCTTGAGTGAACACAGCCCAGGGCCCTGACTGTTGGAGAGGTAGCCAGGTGTCTCTGAAGGTCAGTAATGATGGGTCTACACTGAGTGGTGCAAATGCCTCCTTTTCTATTATCCTGCACTTCCGTGAAAGTCAAAAGGTACTGCCAGATGGACAGGCTATCTAGGCTAACAACACCATCATCAATGGGAGCCAGGGATGGGGAGGACAGCCAGTGTATCTCCAGGAACCTTGTAGTGCCTGCATCTTCCCTGATGTTGGACCCTGCCAGTCTGACCCTCAGTCTCAGAGAAGAAGCTTTGTTTATGTTTGGAAGACCTGTAGACAAAAGTGGCAAGTTCTGGGGGTCGCAGAGTCTAGGCTGAGCATTGCAACAGATCATACAGTGCTGGGCACACACACCATAGAAGTGACTGTCTACCACCACTGTGTTCCCAGAGCCACATGCCCCTTGCTCACTCCAGCTCAGCCTTCACCATTACAGATACCCTTCTCCATGAGTGTGTCCCAGCTACAGACCTTGAATGGAGAGAACAAGCACTTCCTGAGAAATCAACCTCTGGTCTTTGCCCTTCAGCTCCATAACCCCAGTGGCTGTTGGCTGAGGATGACCTCTCCTACACCTGGAACTTTGGAGACACTACTGGGACCCTGATCACTCAGGCAGTTGTGGTCACTCACGCTTATCTGGACTCAGGCCCAATCACTGCCCAGGTGGTGCTTTAGGCTGTCACCTCTCTCACTTCCTGTGGCTACTCCCCAGTTCCAGGCACCACTTAGGGGTGACATACCAACTGCAGATGTCCCTGGCACCACATTGGGGCAAGGGACCACTGCAGAAGCTGTGGGTACTATACCTGGCCAGGTGCCAACTACAGAGCCCTCTGGAACCACAGTTGTGCAGATGCTAACCACCAAGGCCACAAATACTGCATCTGTGCAGGTGCCAACCACAGAGGGCACAGATACTACATCTGAGAATAGACACCACACTTCAGAGTTGTCACCTATAGAGGGAACAGGGACAACACCCGCCAGGCCCTCTGGAACCACAGTTGCACAAGGAGCAACCACAGAGTTGGTGGAAACTACTGCTGAAGAGTTACCCACCCTTGAGCCCAAGGGTCCAGATGCCGGCCCATTAGTGCCTACAGAAAATTCTACAGGGTCTGTGCCCACCCTCCTGGATGGCACAGATACCTTAATGTTTATGAAGAGACAAGTCCCTCTGGGTTGTGTTTTGTATTGATATGGTACTTTTTCCCTAACGTTGGACGTTGTCTAGGGTATTGAGAACACTGAGATCCTGCAGGCTGTGCCAGCTAGTAAGAAGGATGCATTTGAGCTGACTGTGTCCTGCCAAGGCAGGTTACCCAAGGAAGCCTGTATGGACGTTTCATCACCTGGGTGCCAACACCCTGCCCAGAGTCAGTGCCAGCCTGTACCACCAAGCCCAGATTGTCAGCTGGTTCTACATCAGGTATTGACTGGTGACTCAGGGACCTACCGCCTCAATGTGTCTGTGGCTGATGCCAACAGCCTGGCACTGGCCAGCCCCCAACTTGTCAAGAAGGTGGCATTGGACAGGCTCCCCTGCTCATGGGTATCTTTCTGGTGCTGATGGCTGTGGTCCTTGCATCTCTGATATATAGGCACAGACTTGTGAAGCAAGGCTCAGCTCCTCCTGTTCCCCAGATGCCACATAGTAACATCCACTGGTTGTGCCTGGCCCATCTTACACACTTGCCTCACTGGTGAGAACAGTCCACTCCTTAGTGGGCAGCATGTCTAAGTACTCTCATATGAGGCTGTGAATTTCCTGGAGTTGACAGCAATGCCTGTATTTTCTGCAGTCTTCCCTTTGAGACTACCAATACCTGAAGTAAATACTCAGAACCTGGGGGGAAAAAAAAGATCTACCCCTCTTCAAAGAAATGGGCATTAATCCTTGCTAAAGGTGGTGTCCCAGGGTATAATTATCTTCCATAAAGGACCCACTACCTTAATACATTGTTAAAAAGGAAATCTTGGTCCCAGTGATGGAGATGAGACACATCCCAGGGAGAGACCTCCATGAGTCAGGGAGCCAGTCCATGTGTTCACAGCGTGGGTTCATTCACTCACACTAAGGTTCCCACTCACAAAAGAGGTCCACTCCTGTTCTCAGAAGGAGGGCCTGCCTAGGGAAGTCTCTGGCTGCATTTCAACCTGGTCTCTCTTCCTGGTTCTTTTTCTGGTTTTGTTGTTTTTTGAGACAGAGTCTCGTGCAGCCCAGGCTGGTCTTGAACTCTCTGTGTAGCTAAGGATGATCTCAAACCCCTTGTCCTTCTGCCTCCACCTCCCAAGTGCTAGGATTATAGGCCTGTGCCACCATGCTTGGCTTCTGGCTCTTTCTGAATTGAGCAGCCACTGGGGAAATAAGCAGGTGACTTCCTTGGAATAAAGGTAATGGTGGAGCGATATGGTGGAGATGACGGGAGTGAGAAATACACAATAGCAAGGATTGTTTTCCACAATTATAAAAGAAATTGGTAGAAAAGAAGGGAGTTTATGGAGCTTGTGACCATCTGTAGTGGGCTCTACAGTTGTGGGGGCCCGCTGGAAGCTACTGGTAGGTTAGCTCCAGGCAGATAGGAGCCTAGAGGGGAAGCAGGAGAAAGGAACTGGCTAGACAGGAGCATGACACTGCTGGAGAGACCTTGAGGGGAGGAGGCTGGTGGGAGCAAGGATGATGTACTGTTACTCAGAAGTCTTGCTCTGTCCCTAGTTTCCTAGCAACTGCTGCTGAGCAGGTGGTTGCTAAGCAATATAGGGCCATCCAGACAGTGTGATAAGGACCTTAGTGTGCGTCAACACCAATCAGAACATCACACGATATGGTTAATACTAAAAGCAGCCATGGGCCTGTTGCTTAGATTTTCTTACCCGATTATTGCTTTTGTTGCACAGAAAAATAACATAATGACGCACTGAGCTTGGAAAACAGAACAAGGCCACCGCATGATCTCAGCATCCAAGCAAGATGAAAATTACCATCTTCCATGTAACATTATATCTTTTAAATTTTGATTTAAATAATCACAAAAATCTCTCAAACTACTTAACGGACTTATTTCAGGATAATCTTCTCTGAGGACAGTATCAAACTTCATCCAATCCCTGTGTATGGTAAGCACTCAGCCACTGAACACCCTGTACTCCAGCCTCCGATGCAGCATAGCTTAATTAACTATTCTCCTCTTATACAAAAAATTAGTTTGCTTCCAGTTTCTTCCCATGGTAAATGGCACTGTAATACATATCCTATAAAGAACTTTTGGTAACCCTTAGATCACTGTCTTGGGATTAGCACTAAGGGACAAGATGATTTCATCAAAAGACATGAATATTTTGACTGTCATGACTTGACAAACTGTTTCCATCCCAGGTGGTGGCAGTCCCTTGGGGCTGAGAAACATTGATCTCATCACACCAGCTACAGTACTGTAGTCTCTTCCTGGGGGAACTGAGACCCTCAAAAAAGAAGGGATTGGCCTAAGGGCACATACCCAACACCAACCCTAGTTTTAGGATCTGGTCTTGCTTGATTCTTTGGTTTAGGACATTAATACAGATAATCCTGTCAGTGAATTTGATTGAATTCAAGATCTACTGGCTCCTATTGACCATCCAGAAGCTATTCTTCATAATTCTTCACTCATCCAAATATTTTGACATTGTGTTTGTGTTGAAAGATAAACAGGTACTTCCAGCCAAGAGGATCACCCATGAACTTGAGGCCAGCCTAGGCTACATAGTGAGTTCCAGGCCAACCTGGTCTGCAGAGGGAGACCTGTCAAAAAAGAAAGCAGGCTGGAGAGATGGCTCAGTGGTTAAAACTGCTTTCTGCTCTTCCAGAGAACCCAAATTCTCAGCATCCACATTTCGCAGCTTATAACCACCTTTAACTCCAGCTCCAGGGCCTCTGGCATCCTCTTCTGACCTCTGCAGGCACACAGACACACAATACACATAAATTTGAAAAACAATAAAAATGAATCTTGAGAAAAGGAAAAAGGAAGAAATGAAAAAAGGAAGGAAGAAGGAAGGAGGAGGAAGGAAGGAAGGAGGAAGGGAGGGAGGAAGGAAGGAAGGAAAGAAGGAAGGAAGGGAGGAAGGAGGAAGGAAGGAAGGAGGAAGGAAGAGGAAGGAAGGAGGAAGGAGGAGGAAGGAAGGAAGGAGGAAGGAAGGAAGGGAGGAAGGAAGAAGGAAGGAAGGAAGGAGGAAGGAAGAAGGAAGGAGGAGGAAGGAAGGAAGGAGGAAGGAAGGAAGGGAGGAAGGAAGGGAAAAAGGGAGGAAGGGGAAGCTTCTCTTTTCTGCAGTGGGTGTGAAGCAACATCAGTCGACCAAGGACGGGCAGCAGCAATCTAAATATCCCAAAGGCCGTACACACACAGGCTGCAATGGTTTCTCTGAAGTCGATATGAAGTTGTCCACTTTCAGTTTGCAGAACTTGGGAGGAAAAATCGGTTTTACTTTCTCTCTAAAATCACCCTCCCTTATACCAAAGATAACCATAGAAATCCAAATTTGGTTCCAAAATAAATTCAATCCCATTCAACTTGGCCTAATTCAACCATTTGTCTATGTCCAGCCAAGCAATGATTGCCCGTGTAAGTTCTTGGAGGCTTGGAGATTATGGGGAAGGAAGGAAGGAAGGAAGGAAGGAAGGAGGAGGGAAGGAGGGAGGGAGGGAGGAAGGAAGGAGGAAGGAAGGAAGGAAGGGAGGAGGGAAGGAAGAAAGAAGGAGGAAGGAAGGAAGGAGGAGGAAGGAAGAAGGAGGAGGAAGGAAGGAAGGAGGAAGGGAGGGAGGGAGGAAGGAAGGAGGAAGGAAGGAAGGAGGAAGGGAGGAAGGAAGGAGGAAGGAAGGAAGGAGGAAGGGAGGAAGGAGGAAGGAAGGAAGGAAGGAAGGGAGGAAGGAGGAAGGAAGGAAGGAAGGAAGGAAGGGAGGGAGGGAGGGAAGGAAACCCAAAGTCCCATCTAAAAGAGACTCCTTAGGAGTAGTGAGCCAAGTCACCCTTGGAACAAAGACTAGGCCTTCTACTTGGAGTTAACATACTTGGTTTCGCATTCAGAACAACCCATTGTAAACAGAACTGTTTTTGCAGGAGAATTTGCTTCATCATATGAAATTTATAAAATACTGCTATATGGCAGATCATATGGACACAGCTGCAAACAGGGCCCACCTATTCCCCACATCATGGAGTCTGTGGTCAATCTGCTGGCAATGAAAGAGGCAATAACACAGATTAAGGCAAATCTTATTTTTATTTTTATAGATAGGGTCTCACTTTGTAGCTGTGGCTGGCCTCAAAGTTGGGATGATCCTTCTGTCTCATTTTCCCAGTGCTGGAAAGACCAAGGCAAATGGTGTTATCAAGAAGGCCCTGGATCTGGTCTCTCTTCTCAGGACACAACCACTTCTACTGCCACGTTCCAGGCACATGAGACTGTCTCACCTTCAGACCCTGACTTCTGTACTATACACTAAGCTCTAAGCTGCTGAAAAACAAGACTGAAGGAAAAAAAAAACCCACCAGAATCTACAGGTTGACAAGAGTTGTTATAGCTGCACAACTTGTTCCCTAAATATTTTTACAAACATTGCTTATTATTACTGTATTTGTATATGCATGATGTGGATGCATGTGCCATGGTGCATGTGTGAAGGTCCAAGGACAACTTTGTGGAGTCACTTCTCTTACATGGGTTCCAGGATCAAACTCAGATCACCAGGCTTGTACAGCAAGTGCGTTTACCCACTGGGCCATCTCACCAGACCACACTAAATATCTTTTAGTACAGTTTAGCAGGCATGGAAGTTCCTCGGATTCACAATGTCTAATCCATGGGGACTGAGAAGGAAAGGCACGAATACTTCCTAAACAGTTTTTGCTAGTCTATTTTGCAAGATATTTTTGTCCATCCAAAGGAGACACATGATTCTTTGAGGGTTAATTTTGATTTCCGTTTAATTTTAGAAAAATGTAGCCAAGCATATGACACACACTTGCAATCCCAGCACTGAGGAAATGCGGAAGCAGAAGGACAAAGGCCAGCCTGGGCTACATAGTGAGTTTCAGGTCAGCCTGGGTATAGAGTGAAACTCTATCTCAAAGAACCAATAAATACATAAAAATACAAACATAAATCTTAATTTACATATGTTACAGTTTGGGGAAGAATAAGATCTATCTCTGTGTTTCTTTTATTATTTGGTAAAATACACATAAAATTAAGTTTACCAGCTTGGTATGGTAAGACTTAGTTTTGTTTTGTTCAGCTGGCTCTGACAACTCAATTTTTAAAAGTTTTATTGAAGTATGGCCATCAAAGTCATCTCCCTTAAGTAGGTGAATGAATGAATTTTTAAAAATTTAGAATTCTTAGCTGATTGTAGTGGTATAATTTATAATCTCAGCACTGGAGTGACAGAGGCAGATGAATCCCCAGAAGTTGGAGTCTAGCTTAGTATGCATAGTGAGCCCCAAGCAGCTAGGGTTACAACACATGATTCTTCCTTAAACAAACAAACAAACAAGAAAGAAAGAAGAGGTGCTGGAGAGATGGTTCAGCAGTTAAGAACACTGGCTGTTCTACAGAGGACCTGAGTTCAGTTCTCAGCACCCTCATCAGGTGGCTCACAACAGCCTGTAACTTCATTCAGGTCTAGGGGATTCCACACAGCACACGAGTACATACACACATACACATAAGTAAAATAAAAATAAATCTTAAAAAGAAGAAATTTAGCCAGGCGTGGTGGCGCATGCCTTTAATCCCAGCACTTGGGAGGCAGAGGCAGGAAGATCTCTGTGAGTTTGAGGCCAGCCTGGTCTACATAGCGAGTTCCAAGTCAGCTGGGGCTACAGGGAGACCCTGTCTCAAAAGGAAAAAAAAAAGAAGAAATTTATAAAGTTGTATCTTAATTCAGTTTTAGAACATTTCTATTACTAAAAAGTTGCCTTGAGCCTATTGGCAGTTAACATCTTTTTTAAAACTTTATTTTTATGTGTATGAGTGTTTGTTTTGCCTCCACGTATGGATGTGTACCACATTCCTGCAGAGGCAGAAGAGGGTGTGGATCCGCTGGAACTAGAGTTACAGATAGTTGTTAGCCACCATGTGTGTGCTAGGAATCAAACTCAAGTACTCTGCAAGAGCAGCCAGTGCTCTTAACTGCTGAGCCATCTCTCCAGCCCCGAGAAAGGTAAATTTTAATTTGTTATTGTTTGAGTCAGTCTCATACATCCAGACTGGGCTGGAATGCATGATCTTCCTACCTCAGACTCCTGAGTGCTTACACTGTTAAACTTACAATTTTTGAGATTGTGAGGGCTTTTTTTTTTTTATACAACACACACACACACACACACACACACACACACACACACACACACACACACACACTCTGCAGCCATGAGTGTCTGTGCACGCCTGTAATCTCATCGCTCAGGGGATTGAAATAAGGGGACCAAGACAAGGAGAGAGGGAGAAATGGAGGTGATGGAGGGAGAGGGGGAATAAAAGGAAAGGAGAGGATAGGAAGGGGAGGTGGATGGGGAGGAGGAAGGAGAGAGACTCTATAGTGTAATTAGATTAACTGGTCAGCTCTTAGTGTGGAGTTAGCCTCTTTCCGCTGGTTTTTTTTTTTTTTTTTGTATCTGAATGTCATCAGGAATACAATGTTCCTTGGTTATAAAATTAAACAACTGTTCATTCTCTTATTAGATTTGCCTGTAAATCTATCAATCAATCAGTCAATTTTAAGACCTCACAATAAACACTTTTATTTACTCATTTAGAAAAGGAGAAATAAAGTCCTGGGGAAGCTTCTCACACAGCCTGGAGCCCTGCCCCCCTGCATTTCCGCTTCCCGACTGCCAAGGCCCCCTTAGGAGCTGGGAGACCCCAACTAGCGACTGACACTTCCTCCCACGCTCGCCAGTCTCGTTTCCATGGAGACAAACCTCCTTGCCTAGAGCTGGAGGTTGGCGGGCCAGACCTCTGCTACAGGCTAGGGGCGAAAGGAGGAGCCTTGGAGAGGCGCCTGAGCTCCTCGGGGCCTGCGGAGGCCCCCAGCTCCGCTGGCTCCGCCCCCGCTGCACCCACCCACCCTGGGTCGTAGAAATACTGCTGCAGCCCCGGCCACCGCCCACTGCGCTCGGACCCGGCGGGGACTTGGCCGTACTGTCGCAGCTAACTCGCCTGCCCGCTCACGGTGCCATGGCTGAGGGTGCCTTTCAACGCAGGCCCTGGGGTCCTGAGCAGATGCACTCGGATTCCGACCCCGAGTCCGACGGCCTATTTGATAAGCCTCCCCAGGAGGAGCCCTGCGCTGCCCGCGCACCCAAGTCCGCGTCCTCGGCTGGCAAGAAAGCTGGTCGGCGCGCTGGCGGGAAGACTCAGGGGGCCCGCGCTGGGCAGCCCCCTAAGGCCGCCGCGCGCCCCCAGCCCAAGGAGGAGGAGCCTCTCCCGGACGAGGGCTGCTATCTCGACCACTTCCCGCACCTCTCCATCTTTATCTACGCGGCCATCGCCTTCTCCATCACCTCCTGCATCTTCACCTATATCCATTTGCAGCTCGCCTGAGTGGTCAGGGCCGGACGGGGTGGGTGCAGAGCCAGGGGGAGGTTGGGGGAGGGAGGGGAACTGAAAGGCTCAGTCTTTTGTTTTGGAGAGGCGCTGCACACCCCCCCCCCATGTAGCTTTCGATGCTGCTTTTCTTCATTTGTCGCTCTTTGTCTAGCTGTCCATCAGAAGGTCCAAAGATGTGCGCAGTGAAATCGCGGTGCTACTTGCACCAACACATTGAGTGGTTAGTCCCTAAGGTTTGGAATTCCTGGAGTGCGATTGCTCCCCGTTTGTAATTAAGATAATGTTGCTGTACCCTACCACTTTGTGATGTGCGGGCCGGCTCAGCAAGCCCAGCATTTTTGTGTTTGTGGAGCGCAGAGCTTGTCCAACCTTCTGCTGCTTAAAGGATAAACCAGACCCGAACCCGCGGCCTCCCAGAGAGGGTACTGCGGGGGCAGTGGGGGCTCTGGCCAAGAGTGAGCGGGAGCCCTGTGATGCTGCGTCGCCCCAGGGTGAGCCAGCGGTGCCTCGACTCAGAGTGCACGGAGCTGGCGGACCTGGGAGTGCAGCGGGCATGGCCGGAGTGCTGGACAAGGTGAGTGACGTTTGTCAGGATACGATCATGTGTCCCCAGGAGTTCGAGCTGACGGGGATTGTGCATTTTCTTCCTGTTTTAGGTTTTGTTGCTATCAGGAGGAGCGAGGCCTGTCCACCAGAAAGCTAGGCGCAAGGCGGTTTTTTTGGACTGCGTAATACAGGAGGCTACAGATCTCCGGGACGACACAGACTCAGAACTCATGGGTGCGGCAAATGAGACTAAGGGTGTTCCTTGGGGGTCTATACTAGAGAATTTTGGGTGATTTCATTCTGGCCTGGGGCCCATGTGAAGCTATGGACGAAGATGAAGGTCTGAGGATGGGAAATGTCAGTAACAAGTGTCCTGCTAGGTAGGGTCTGTCATCTTAGACTCATAAAAGCGAATTCCAGAACCCACCTCTGCAGGTTTTTTGCCTAACCGCTGTTTACTCGTGAATGTCAACTGTTCAAATACTGCGCTCCAACCTGCGTATGCTCTATGGAAATGTCTGTAATTGTGGTATCTCGGATGGAATAAATCATTCTTCAGTCTCTATATTCAGTTGTTTATTAATTTCCATCTATACAATGGGCCCTGCCAGATTTCCTCTTCTCCCGATTTTACCCCCATCCCCCACCCTCTGCATCCCTACAACAGGCTTCATTATCCAGCATTCCTAGCTAGGTACAGCATCTCCCCACACAAAATAGCTATATGGGACCCTCAACGGCATCCTTCACTATATCCCGGTTCCCAATTTCACCATCCCCACAGCAGGTCTTCCACTACTGCATTGTGCTGCTACCTACTGCTCCTCGGTACTTAGTCCCCACGCCCTATCAAGACACTTCTGGCCCAGTACAGTCTTTCAATTAAGCTCTGGATCTGCCCAGTGGCCCAGCCTGGGTCTTTGTGTTCAATAAAAAGGCCTTCCTTCACAGTTCTGACTTCCCCTAACTGCTCATCACTGTGGCTTTTTACTTTGAGTGCCACTAGTATGAATGACATCCATTGTTCCTCAATGTCAGCATGTTTTACAGCCAGTTTACAGTAATTCCGTCAATGGCACTGTTCCCCCAAAGCACACCTCCAAGGTACCACATAGGTATCAGTTTTTACTCTTGGATACTGGATTTGTACTGTCCCTTAGTGTTGATTCCCACAGAATCTATACATATGGCTCATACCTTCTACACATTTGATCCCATTGTTTCCTATTCACACATGCCCTGTTATCTCTCATTTTACAGTCCCAGGTAAGATCCTTCACCATCAGTCTGTCACCTAATCTCCTGACAGACTCCTCCCCCATACCCCAAACCAAAATTCCCTGTCCATCAACGTTATTGTTCCACATTATGATGCTTGCATGCTTGCTATCTGACCTAAGCGGCCATTTTCTACCCCCAGTTCAAACATCTGGTTCCATCAACTATACAATTGTTAGACCTACCGTTGCCACAATGGTTAACATTGACCTCAGTGTTAGGGCTGGAGAAAGAACACAGCTGTTAGAAATGCCTGCTGCTCTTCCAGAGGATCAGAGTTCAGCACCCAGGACAGCTAACTCCAGCTCCAAAGGATCCAAAACCACCTTCCAGCTCCTGTAGCCAGCACAGAGACATACAATTTTTTTAAAGTCTCAGATATCCAGGGCTGGAGAGATGGCTCGGCGGTTAAGAGCACTGACTGCTCTTGCAGAGGACTCGGGTTCGATTCCCAGCACCCACATGGCAGCTACTAACCATCCTTAAAACTCCAGTTCCAGGAGCCCTCTTCTGACCTCCACAGCATTGCACAACACGGGTGCATTCACATACATGCAGGCAATACACTCATACACATAAAATAGATATTTAAAAAAGTCTCAAATATCCAACCTCAATCTAGGAGTGTAAGTCAATAAAATGAACCCTGGGTTCAGTACCCAATACAGCAAAAACAGCCCATTATCTTTGATAATTTATTGCATTGTTCTCCACATACTGTCTCCCCAATGTTGTAACTGCCTTCCCCAAATTAAGCCCACTCAGACCTAAAATTTAATAACTTTTCTTCCCAAAACTCCAAAATTCTCTATTGGTCTATTTGCTCTTCAATTGTTCATTCTTCTTGAAATCTCTGGGTCTACTGAGTTTGTGTTTGGCCTACTTTCTTTTGAGACAGGGTCTCCCTATAACCCCAGCTGGCCTGGAACTCACTATGTAGGCCAGGCTGAACTCAAAACTCAAGAGATCCGCCTGCCTCTGCCTGCCTTTGCTGGGATTAAAGGTATGCGCTGCCACACCTAGCTTTGGCCTATTTTCTAAAAAATATTAAACTTTCACTAATTCCCCATCATCCACATCCCTTTAAAATAGCATGTAGTAAAAGAAATAGTTTTTCAAAGGAAAATGGAAGTATGGGCAGGTAAAAGCATCAGATATCTAATTCAGCAGATCATAATGGAGTGTCAATTGTTTGAGGCAAGCATCATGTTAATGTATTGGGTTGTCAGTGGTAGGCAGGCACATGAGCAGTGACTGATTATAGGACAGTACTATGCTTGAGGGAGACGTTGGAATTTAGCTATCTGGGACAGCATGTGAGGCCTCAGATTTTGTTTCCTTAACAAGCATACCTTTATGAATGAGTATCTTACTTTGATTTCACTAAGTCCATAGCTGCTATAACAACCTGGTGACTCAAAACACCAGAAATATCCATGTTGTGGAAACCAGTAATCTAAAAACGAGGCACACCATTTCTGGAAGCTCTGAGAATCTGTTCTTTGCCTCTTCTAGCTTGTGGCTACAGTATTCCAATTTGCCAAAGGTCAGAATCTCCTAGTCTTTCATCTCACATCCTCCTCTGGCTCCCCCTTTCCCCTAGCTTTCTCCTTATAGGAACATTTATCATCACTGGATTTAGGGCCCATCAAGATAATTCAAGATGGTCTCCTCAACTCCAGACACTTAATTTAAAGATCCCAAGAACTGCAATATTAACACATCTTTTGAGGGATCACCACTCAGCTCACTACATTAGGGTTCCAATGTGGTACAAATGTGAAAGCTTTCATTTAAGTAAAAAGCCACACTAATATCAAGTGTATTTGGCAGTTCTGTAATCTCAGAGCTTGGGAGGTAAGAGGCGGGAGGATCAAGAGTTCAAGGCGAGTGACAGCTACACAGGGAGTTTGAGGCCAGTTTGGATACATGAGATATTGCTTCAAAAAAAAAAAAAAGAAGACAAAATGGACTGCAGATTCAACTGTTAGTAGAGTGCTTGCCTAGCATGCATGAAGCCCCAGGTTTAATACCCAGCACTGCACAGAAGTAGGCATGGTGGTGGTCACCTATAATGTCAAGCACTCTGGAGGTAGAGGCAGAAGACTAGAAGTTCAAGGTCATTTTCAGCTACATAGTAAGTAAAGTGAGTTCCACATCAGCTGAGACTACAAGAAAACCCTGAAAAAAAAAAAAAAAAAAAAAATTAAAGACAAACTGAAAAAAGAAACATGCTACAGACATTAGAACATGAAAGTCCAAAGCTTTTAAGGCATGTTTATTTCATGTACAGGACTAAAACAGGACTTTATAACAATAAACACAGGTTTTCTAAGTCTGTGACTATCTAATTACAAATATTGATACTTTAAATTGTCCCTTCTATACAAAAGGAACAAATTCCAGATAGATCCTGTTCTTTAGAAAGACATGGAAGATAAGTGATACCTTAAAAGCAATTACTGCTGTTTCTGCTGAACTGTTGCACATTACATATTTGATGATGCTTACAACAGTGAATAAATTGATACAAAACCCAAGAGTCAAAAAAAAAAAATTTCATTCCTGGGTATGTATGGCCAAGTTTTCTTTTCTTCTGCAGTGGGATCTGCTTTGGTCCTATGTCTTCTCCTGCTGGACTCCAAGGCTAACTCTTAACACCATCAGGGCTTGTCCACTGGAGAGATTTATTTTGGAAATAAATCTTCTCTACCAAAGACCAATGTTGTTTATGCCACTTCCTTCTTCCAACCAGGTATCAACTTCCTCATGTAAGCACAGTTCTAGCAGAGGCAAACACTGTGTCAGCCGCTCCTAGTGTGATAAAGAAGTCACCTGTTTAGCCCTTTTCTCACTTGGTCTCAGTCTAAAGGAAGATCAGAGTGCTCATGACCAAGGTATACCCTTACAAGTATCTGGCTTATAGCTTCACTTCCTTAGCCCCAAATAAGCTGCTGCTGAATAAAGAACCCCCTTCCACCTATTGGAGGTCTCTAATAAACAGATGCTTCCAAGACTATTTCAAGGTAGTACATAAATACTTCAGAAAAGTGGACCTAAAAAAGTTGGAAAATATAGGAGGAAACAAAATCTTACTTTTTTATATTCTTTCTATTACTGAGAAATTAAGGCATCTCTAGTCTTTTGCTTTCCTTTTCCACATTGTCTCTAATGCTCTGGAGTTTTCTGGAGTTCTGGAGCAGGGACACCAAACTCTCCCTAAAATCACTAGTTCCATGATCCCTGCCAGCATTTTCAAGCTCATCAAACAAAGTCAAGGTCTCTTTGAGTTTGGCTTGAACAATTTTTTGCTCTTCTAGTTCTGCAAGAAGGGCTTGCTTCGTACACAGTTCAGTCTTATACTTCTCCTGTAACTCTTCAATTTCCTTTTTGAGAAGCTGGAATTCTTCTTCACTAAAAGGATGCATCTCCTGACATTTATCTTCAGGAAGCAGGATGTTTGGGGGAATACGCAAAATTAACTGCAAAAAGAGCTGCTCCATTTTGCCAAAAAGCTTATCAAAACGTTTTTTCATGAAGCCAAGAAACTTCTCTGTACATTTACGAATCTGGACAGGGCTAATCTCACAGTCTGGAATGTCCTCCAGCTTCTTCAGAATAACCTGTTCAACAGCCTGCATCACTTCAAACAGGTAGTCTTGAAATGCAATATAGATCCTCAGTAGGCAAGTTTGTGGTGTGAAGCCGAAGAACTGGGCCTCATAGATCATTGGATCTACAGACATCTTGCTTCACTTTGCTATTCTCAATTGTGAAAAATCTGTAAATATAAAAAGAAGAAAATTGGATAGAATCATCAGTGTAGGGGGCTGGAGAGAGTTCAGCAGTTAAGAGCACTGGCTGTGTTTGCAGAAGACTCATGATGTTTGGTTCCTAGCACCCACAGAGTGACTAACGACCACCTATAACTCCAGTTCTAGGGGATCCAATGCTCTCTTCTAGCCTCTGCGGGTGTCACACAATACATGACACAGGACAAGGGTGCACTTATATACATGCACACAAAACACATACTCATAAACACACACAAACAAATCAGCAAAACAAAACTTGCAGATGGCAAATAAACAAAGGAAGCAAATACAAACTAAAGAGTTTGTGTTTCTTTGATACCTGACATTACTTCTAGCCTTGTCCACAGAAGGATGAAAGCTGCTGCCTCTCTCTTCCCTCAGTCTATAACCTCCTTATTGTTCATTTCCCTCATTTATTGAAGACAGGCACATAGCCAATCTTCTGTTCTGCTATATTAGGCAACTTTTAAAGTTTAACTAGATGACCTATCCAGTGCCCTAAAGCTTCAATAACCTCTATGCCCTGCCCCCTCCCCTTCTGACACAGGGGCTTGCTATGTAGCCCAAAGGATTGGTCTCAAAATTTTTCATTTCTTTGTGACAAGATCTCATGTATCCCAAGCTGGCCTCAAACTTGGTATGCAGCTTGAGAATGACTCTGAACTTCTTTTTCTACCTTGACTGCCAGAGTGCTGAGAATACAGGCATACACCAACAAAACCAGTTTGTTTTGTTTTTTAGTATTTTGTTGTTTTTATTTTATGTGTATTAATGTGCTGCCTACATGTGTGTAAGCGTACCCATGCCGTGCAATGTCCACGGGGGCCAGAAGAAGGCACTGGATTCCCCTGGAACTGGAGTTATGGACGGTTGTTAGCCACCATGTAGATGCTAGCAATCAAACCCAGGTCCTCTGCAAGAGCAGTCAGTGCTCTTAACCACTGAGCCATCTCTTCTCGTTTTGTTTGAGGATGGATAACAGGACCCTATATGCTAAAAGGTAAGCACTCCACTAAGCTATTTCCAGCCCCTTCCTGTGCTATTCTAATTGTCATTCACATAGTACTTTAAGCTTCTGAACTTCTCTTTCTTGGTCTCAGCCCTTCCCAATTCATTTCTTTCCCCATTTCTTTTATGTTTCATGACATCATTTTAAATGCCCCATTATAAATGTCAATTCCTTTGTCTTACAACCTAGCCATCTAAGAAAAAAAAATCCTACTAGATGATCAAATCTTTTACCTTGACTTGTTTCAAGGATCTTAAGAGGCATTCCTTTTGAATGCAAGTATCTAGGAAAATAGCATCCCATTTTCCTGTCACTGTAGGAGCTTAACATAGGTATCTCTGTCCTACCTTAATGAAATAAGACAAGTTTTACTCCACCTCCAGGTAAAGGCATTTAATGTAATCCACAAACTGCTGCTTCAACTACAAGGTGAATTTTGGTCAATTTCACACACACACACACACACACACACACACACACACAAAGCATAACCAATGGTGTGCACCAATCTTATGGGAAAACAGGATGCTATTACTCTTGAAAACTTGTATATGTTATAGTTTAAAAGAGTGGTAATTAGTTTAAAAGAGTGGTAATAGTGCAAACATCTCAATATCAATTGCATTAAAAATGAATTTTTCTATATGAAACTGTATTTTAATAATGAAATGGAGATCTTTTTTAAAGGTTGAACCTCATTTAATTTTATGTCTTGTAGGGTTTATGCTGAGGACAATATTGTATAACTGTATTAACTCAACTGAAAACCTAAAAATTTACAGCCAATTTTGAGATGCATCTTAGCTCTGGAAATTGTTGTTGAATATGTCAATGCTGTTGTAATGGAATGCTTCTTCTAATTATGTGGTTATTAAATAAATAATTAAAAGAAAAAGGAGTGGTGATAACTGTGCGGCCATATAAATAGAATCTGTTTTTAGTCTCATTTACAGATCATCCCTGGATTGATCTGTAGGATGTTTAATTTCCCAAACTCTTCCCAGAGATTATGTTCCTACGTAATCATGTTACTTAGGCTGGTCTCAAACTTTCTATCATGTTACTTAGGTTGGCCTCAAACTTTCTATCTTTCCACCTCAGGCTCCCAAATAGCAGGATGATAGAAATATGCCATGGTGTCAAGCTCTCTCAAGACTTTTTTTTTGGGGGGGGGGGAGCAAGCATGGAAAGATAGTTCAGTGGTTAAGAGTGCACAGTGCTCTTGCAGAGGACCATTCTTCAGTTCCCAAAACCCACGTCATGTGGCTCACGACTACAGTAAGTTAACTCCAGCTCCTGGGGATCCAAAGCCCTCTTTTGGCCTCTGCAAGCATTGCACTCTTGTATACAAATTCACACACACACACACACACACACACAAAGCATTTTAAAACTTTTTTTTTATTTGAATCTATTTGTACTTTATTAATTTGTTTTTTTTTTAATTTATTGAATTTCATACAGAACATCTCACTCAATCTTAATCATTTTTATACCCCCTTCTCCACTGGCACCCTCCCATTGCCTCCCTACTGGAATTCATACATTCTGTCATCTGTGTTAAGGCCTATTGTGTCAAGTTAGTGTCCCCAGACATTTCTCAGTGCAAGTTCAACTCAAGTTCATCTACTGAGGTCTAGTCAGCCCATCTGGAGCCCCTCACTTTAGAAAGAAATGGTGATAGCATGCACAAGGCCCACGCAAACTCAAGCAGACAAAAACCCAGCATAGCAGGCCCCAATCTTAGCTGAAAAAATATTGGTAACTGATTACTGCCACACAAGCTGATCTTCCCAAACAAAAATTTTTAAGCTTTCCTCCCCCCCCACCTTT
>NW_008357929.1:10124320-10202571 GCF_000622305.1 Nannospalax galili | reverse complement strand
TTTAACACAGGTAGCCCTGGCTGGGCAGGAACACGCTATGTAGCCCAACCAGGCCCCAAATTTGCAGTGATACGCCTGCCTCTGCCTCCTGAGTGCTGGGGTTATGGGCATATGCCACCCTCCCCAGTTCTTACCTACTATATCTATTTTTTTTTTTTTTTTATCTTTTTGAGACAGGATCTCCCTGTAGCCCCAGCTGTCCTGGAACTCACTATGTACACCAGGCTGGCCTTGAACTCATAGAGATCTGTCTGCCTCTGGCTCCCGAGTGCTGGGATTAAAGGTGTGCACCACCATGTCCAGCAATAAAAAGATTTTTAAAAATTAAAAATAGTAGGTTAAAAACCAGGCGTGGTGGCACACGCCTTTAATCCCAGCACTCGGGAGGCAGAGGCAGGTGGATCTCTGTGAGTTCAAGGCCAGCATGGTTTACATAGTTCCAAAACAGCTGGGGCTACAGGAAGACCCTGCCTCAAAGAGATCAGAAAAAAAAAATTATTTATGTTTATGTGTACAAGTGTTTTACGTGCATCTATGTAAGTACACCAAATGCATGCAATGCCATGGAGGTAAGAAGAGGGGTTTAGATCTTCTGGAGCTGGAGTTACAGGTGACTGTGAGCCACATGACATGGGTATGGGGAACTGAACCCAGGTCCTCTGAAGCCACTCCTCTTAGATCTATCCTATGCTTCCAATATGGGGGTTGAGGAACTGATATACAGTGGCATGTGTATGTATGAGGCAGTGTGAAACAAGAGAAAATCCTTCCCTATTGTCTAGATAGCCAAGAGTTTTCAACAGAGCTTTGAGCATACATTAAGAGTGAGGAGCCAGGTGAATAACAGGTTATGGCACTGAAACGGATTAGCACAAGGTTCTGCAGGTTCAGCTGGGGATGTTTCATTGCATGCCACAACTATGGGATTTAATGACAGCCTATGTCAAGGCAGAGTATTTTTTTCTGACATTTCATTTTCTAGCAGACAACCCCTTCAAACCACCTATAACTAAATTTACAAGAATTTATCATCTAAAAAGCAACAGTAGGGGCTAGAGAGATGGCTCAGAGGTTAAGAGCACTGACTGCTCTTACAGAGGACCTGGGCTCAATTCCCAGCACCCACATGGAGGCTACGAACCATCCTTAACTCCAGTTCCAGGGGAATCCAAAGCCCTCTTCTGACCTCCATGGCATTGCACGACATGCGTGCACTCACATACATGCAGGCAATACACACATACACATAAAATAATAAAAATAATAAATAAAATATTTTTTAAAAAGCAGCAGTAATGTCAGCATTGGTTTTGATACTCTGAAATAACAGTGGCATCCTGTTTTAACTCTTCCTAAAACACCTTTATCTGTTCACTACTATGTGACCCAAGCTCTCATGATCTTCTAGTACCAGAGATCACACAGATCTATAAATCAGATAGGGGTCTTGGAAATGGACTCAGAAGCATGCCATGTGATGTGACTTTAAAGTCAAAATAACCTGTACTATTGCTGAAATAAAACTTTAAACCATAGTTCCCTTTTAAATTTTATTTGGCTGTTACCCTATTGTAAGACCTCATCTTTTAAATTTTCTCTCTCTCCCTTCATGTGTTCATCTAAGAAGACTTAAGTTCTTCCAGTTCTAAAAATAACTGTTTTTAGAAACTATAGCAATAAGAGAATTTACCCAAGAGTCAGTAAAACAAATTTTAATGGAGCATGTGTATTTACTCTGACTTGGATCATAAGACAGAACCATTCCTCACTGTTCTAACACGCTCAAGAAATCATCTGCACGGGGAGAGATGAACAGTGAGTGTTACATCAAAGGAGGCAGCATTATTTTAGCAGCATCCATTCTTGCTTAAGCCTTCCACTGTTAAAAGAGATTTGAGATTACAGGGTATACTTTATGCCCCTAACTGATGTAGAGAGCTGGTAAAATCTATAGCATTAGCACTGGAAGATAGACATCTATTATACTCCAAAATAGGGTTTCAAAACATTTTATAATTTTCGCGGAAACTGTTGGGTTTGGGGTTATTAATCTATTGTCCAATGTACTGTATCAATCAATGAATGATGCAAGTTGTCAGATAAGTGATCAACTGCTAGCTCTGCTAGCAATTTAGTTTTCTTCAATAAAACTGCACAAACCAGAAGGAGGGAATGAATCTTCCTATGATGTCTTCCTAGGGACTTGACACTTGTTTGCATATGTAATTTCACTAAATACTGACAAAACAGTCTCAGAACATCTAGGCTGAGGCTGGTTTATACAGAACTTCTTATATCTTTACCAATACTATACAGTAATCTAACTTTTGTCAACTTGGTGGTTATAAAATTGATTGTTTTTCTTTCCTGCAGTGTTAAGGACCAAGTCCAGGGCTTTCACAAGCTAGGCAAGCACTCTACCACTACATCCCCAGCCCTGCACAGTATTTTAAAAAGCAAAACCATCTATCCATACTGTTTAGACACCAAAACTACCTCTACCCTCACGACTTAGGATGACTTTTATAGAGGACAAGAATATTTCCATTATTCAAGTAGGATGGTTGTCCATTACAAATTCTCCCAAAGATGGATCAATTCTTAGTGCCAACTATCAACAATCTGCACCTTAAAACTCTTGCCTTGAGCTGAGTGTGGTGGTACACCCCTTTAATCCCAGTGCAGAGGCGGGTGGATGTCTGTGCGATTGAAGCCAGCCTGGTCTATACAGCGAATTCCAGACCAGCTGGAGCTACAGGGTGACAATGTCTCAAAAATAAAAGAAAAAAAAAATTCCAACAATCCTGGATTGATGTGTCACAATTTGATGTAGTCAATTCTAATTAGGCCCTTAAATTGAAAGACTCACTTTAAATCAAACTTCTTGTTCAGAGGGAAAGTTCTCATTTTAATTTTGCCTTTCTTCCCTATGAAACACTGTCAATGCTTTGCTGCGGTGGTAAGCAACAAATCTGCAGTTTCAACACCAACGAGTAAAGACAGTACCTTCTGTGAATAACCCATCTCTGCCCCCCAAATCTCACTATGTTGCTCAAGCCACTTCCCTTTGAATTCCCCTCGGCGTTACTACCCTGTGCACTACCTCCTCTCGGCTACATTAGAATTCCGGAGGCAAAGGTAGACACGGGAAGAGCCCAGGCCTAGAATTCTAAGACTTAAGAAATCCTCTTGCTTCACCCTCCGTGGCTAGGCCACAGACTGCCACTGCACTCAGCCTTATGTTCTTACTTCTACACGCCATCCATTCTCTCCAGACTTCCTTTATGTACTACCAGACCTGATGGTGACGCTCTTGTTCCATTCTTTGGGAGCTGCACGTAACTCACTGAATAGTTACACTTCTGCCACAAGCAGGCCAGTCTCTGCTCCAACCAAACCGAACTCTATTTTTTCCCTTCAAGTAGGCACGCACTGGGCACAGCCTTCAACGGCCAGTTCAAATATTTCCCGATGAACCCGCCACTTCCCTTTGAATTCCCCTCGGCGTTACTACCTGGTCCACCGCCTCCTCTCGGCTAGATTAGACTTCCGGAGGCAGAGGTAAGCACGGGAAGAGCCCAAGCCACGTCGGCGAGTTTCAGCACCTTCAGAGCCCACCGCCGCGCTGGACAGGACCCAGAAACCACAGAGTGGGAGCCGTTTCCGGGAGCTCGGAGCTCCCGTTAGGCCCCGCTGCATGCCGGGATCTCCGCATCCTCCGAGTCCCCTGGCCCCGCTGAGAGAGCCAGCGAGGCCGACTCTAGAGGCCGCTAGTCCACTCCCGCCCTCTCCGCTCCTCTGAGAACGCCCTGCCGCCCTACCGTAGCGACCCGGGAGTGATGGAGTCCGCCACACACTGGCTTCCCGCCACCGCCGTCGAACCCCCGGGAGTGACCACAGCTGGGCGGACGGACTCTGAGACGTGCGACGGCGATCGAACGCGAAGGCGGGACGGTACCGCACTCCTGATTGGCTGGCCGTGGAGTCGAAAGGGCCACCCCAATTGGCGACGGGAAGGGGCCAGGCGGGAAAGCTAGCTGTGGCCGGCACGGATTGGCGGAAGGAGCCGGTGCTTTCTCTCTCGGTTGGGAGGTGGAGAAACACTGATGGGCCGACGCCGAGACGCAACTCGTGACTGGTGGGTGAGCCGTACTCAGGGGGCCAACGATAGGCGGCTGGCCGAGTGCGCGCCGCTGATTGGACAACGCCGGCAGGCTGAAGGCAGGCGCCCGGAGTCCGCCCGCCGCCTGGCATACTGGCGGAAGGGGAAGGGGGGCAGGCGCGGTGGGGAAGATGGCGTACCAGAGCCTCCGACTGGAGTACCTGCAGATACCACCGGTCAGCCGCGCCTACACTACTGCCTGCGTCCTCACCACCGCCGCTGTGGTGAGCAGCAGTGGCCCCGGGTTCTCCTTTTCCAGGCTAGATAGGATTCGGGTCTTCAGAAAACTGGGGTTTGGGCCGTCGAGAAGCCCAGAGGGTCTGGTCCCAGGGGTGGGTGGAGACACCCAGGGTTCAATCTATGGTTCGGGATAGCCCTAAGGGTGCCAACCAGTGACCTGAGAAGGGAGTGCCCCTCCACGAGGAGTCAGGTCAGTTTTTAAGAGATGAAACCCAGACCTGTTAGCGGGTCTGAGCTGCGGGGAGCCGCCCACCCAAAAATGTGTCTGAGAGCTCTCTAGCTATGGCCAGGTGACTAGTGGGGAGCAAGGTCCGCCAAGTTCAGAGACTTACTTACTGGGGATAGGAATTTGAAATTACCCGGAAACATCTTAAAATAAGAGGGTTTGTAGAAATAAGGGACTGGCAGGCTGCACACAGCCCCGATGGTAGCGGGGCCTTGGATCTCTTATTTCGAGTAGTACGTGATCCGGATTCGTCACAGCTGCTGTCACTTCTCTTGGATCTAAAATATCACCACCTGTCTGCTTATATCAGCCTCATATATGCAACGTAACACTTACATTGTGTATAGGAAATACAAAAAAAAAATCGCACAAATTCTGAAGAATTCCTTACCAGTCTCTTCCTCTTCATAAGAAAAGCTTAAAGGAATTCACTCCAAGTTATTGAATTAGAAATTTTAGGGCTACTAATCCTTTGTTGTTAATGCTGACATTTTGTTTTATGGTTGATCTGCTTTAAGAAGCTCTTTTTCTATTTCAGCAGTTGGAATTGATCACACCTTTTCAGTTGTACTTCAATCCTGAGTTAATTTTTAAACACTTTCAAGTAAGTGGTCTATGGCAACTGTAACTGATGTTTCCATTACTCTTTTTTTCCTAATTGTTAATCACTTAAGGGCTCTTAGATTTAGGGGCTTTTCATCATATACCAAATCAGAATTGCCAAAAGTAGAGCTGGAGATGGTGACCCAAACCTTTAACCCCAGCCTTGAACAGGCTGAACAGGAGGATTATCAGTTCTAGATCAGCTTGGGCTACATAGGGAGACCCTGTCTCAATTTAAGAGAGAGAGAATGAATTTGCTAAGGGTGAGAATCTAGAATTCATCTGTTTTCACTGTAGTTTTGATGTGCTGAGTTAACTGGTTTAGAATTAATGAGACCATAATCCCAGCACTCAAGAGGTAGAGGCCAGCTTGAGCCTAGCAAGAACCTGTCTCAAAAAATAAATAGCTGGGTGTGGGCACACGCTTTTAATCCCAGTACGCAGGAGGCAGAGACTGGCAGATCTCTGTGAATTTGAGGCCAGCCTGGTCTACATAATGAGTCCCAGCCCAGCTGGGGCTACAGGAACATCCTGTCTCAAAAAGGCAAAAAAAGAACAACAGTAACAAAAGTTAATGTTGTTTGAAAGGACTCTGACCAGCTATCTGCCCCATGGAGTCTCACAGAGTAGCCTTTTTTTTCCCTCAGTTCAGCACCTACAGCATGCCCACTACTGTTGTTAATCCTCATGGTCTGGTTCATAAACTTAGTTCTGTAGTGCCTTAAAACTCATTCATCTTCCAGAGGTCAGATCATACTAACACAAGTCTAAAAGACCATTATCCAAAATAATATGTTGGTTTATTAGATCACAGTGTGAGGAACCATTTTCCAGTGATTAAAATGCCAGAGAGTTACACTTTCCTGCTCCAGGATGATCATCCACATTCTAAGTAAAGAGGAGAGTCCCTGATGGTGGTAATTCTTGTTCCATACATGCTATTGCCTGTCACAAATATGTTGCACTCACTCTGTACCTACTGAACTCCATCTTGTCTCTCAAGCTGCAACTTTTGCATGCCCTCAGGCAATTATCTTTTGTGTTAGAGTATCTCTCACCCTTACTTGTAATTTTTATATTCTGTCTCCTCACTAGGATGAGGATTCTGTACATGTTTGGATGCGGTTAACATACAGAACTGGATTGTTTCTGTATAGTGTATTAGTTTTCTCATTGTTGTGACAACATACCTGACAAAAATAGTTTAAGGAAAGATTTATTTTGGCTCCTAGTTTAAGGGTAGAGTCAGTGATGGGGATTATGGCCACAGGAGCTTGAGGCAGTTGGTCACATTGCAGCCTTAATGAGGAAACAGAGCACATGGTGGGTGCTCAGTTGGCTTTCTCCCCTTTAGGCAGTCCAGGACTCCAGCCCAACTGATGGGTTGGTCTTCCTATCTCAAGTGACTAAGTCCAAAAACTGCTACCTTACAGGCATGCCCAGAAGTTCGTCTTTAGCTGATTTTAAATCCTGTCAATATTAACTCTCACAGACTTACCAGTACTCAAGGGTTTGATGCTGTGTGAAGCAGTCAGGCCTCTGATGTCTTGACATTGCCTTCTTCAGTATTCCTATGGCCTTTGCTGGGACTGCTTCCTCTCAGCTTGTTCTTGTATTTTTTTAGTTTGCCATGTAGCTGTTGCCTGATATTTATAGTCTTCCTGCCTCAGCCTCCCAAGTACTTAAGATTCTGTAATTTGCCTAACTACACAGTATGGGCTTTTCGTGATGTTTTATAAAAGATAATAATTTTGAATTTTCTGACCTATTGTCCTTGTAAGTTTCATAGTCAATTATAGTTTTCCAGTCTTTCAAGTAGAAGTAGCACACACAAAAAATCCAGTATTAGATTGGGTGCCCCAGTTTGAATGGTCCTTTTCCAGGGCCTTTGAACATCATAATCATAGGATTTCTTTTCAAAAATTTTAATATAGAAATGTTTCCTGGTCATGTATGTTACTTAATATATTTCTCAATTTTTTTCCCCCTACAGATATGGAGGTTAATCACCAATTTCTTGTTTTTTGGTCCAGTTGGATTCAATTTTTTATTTAACATGATTTTTCTGTATCCTTTATTAAGTGAAGTCAGCATCAAAACTTTAGGCTCACTTTGGGATCTACAGTTCAGTTGAAACTATTACTCCTGTTTGTTTTTTTGTTTGTTTCAGGGTTTCATTGTGTCTCCCCTGGGTGACCTGAAACTCACTACTGTAGACCAGGCTGGCCTTGAAGTCACAAAGATCCACCTGCCTCTGCCTGGTAGTCTGTTTATTTTTTTTATGCCATTTTAGCTACGACTTCTAGGTCAGTGGTTTGTAGAGTAATTGGTTAGATAGGCAATGTTTTGAAGGTGTTCGTAGCTCACATTTACAACTATAAATTAAGCATATCAGTGCCCTTAAATTGCTGAGAAAGTCTGATGAAGAGAAGGGAGATAGGATTTAATTTGGGCATGGTTGTAAATAACATCAGGTACCAAATGGTAAAATACAACCTGATACTGTGATAACTCAGCAGAATTTTGCCACTGGTTTTGGTATGGGCTCATGAGGAGTGGGGAACATAATTCCTAGATCTACTGGCTGAAAAGATGGTGTAATGTCTGCTGGGCTTGACTCATTCATGTTGAAAGCAAGAACAGTCCTCCAGTCAGATGTTAATTGGGCCCACTGAGCTGGGCATTTCTACCCTTTTGATTAAGAGGGGGAAGTACAGATCATCTCATCTGCAGTGCACAGAGGGGTGGGCTCCTGTCTTAGAATGATGTACTGCATAGGATATTATTCTGACAAGTTCCTAATAAAAGTTGTTTCATTACAATTCACTTTTTTTTTAAGTTAATTTTATTTTTGGTCTTTATGAGACAGGGTCTCCCTATAGCCCCACTGGGGGCTACACTATGTAGACCAGACTGGCCTTGAATTCACAGAGATCCTCCTGCCTCTGTCTCCTGAGTGCTGGGATCAAAGGCATGTGCTGCCACGCCTGGCATACAGTGCATGTTAATTAACTGAGGTGTAGAAACGTTTAATCTGCCCAGCATGGAAAAGTAGTTTATCACACAGGGCTTCTTTTGGGGGATTTCTTCCAAATTAGGTCATGGAAAAGCACAGACGGTGCAGATAACATGTGGCTGAACAGAGAAAAGACAACACTACACATTGGAAATGATTTAAAGGTGATGCAGTTTAAATGTTCATGCAGTATGTGAATTAGTTCCCCAATAGGGACAGCCTTTGTAAAATATGGAGCTATTTTTGATTTCTAAAATACTTTAAAAAAAAAAAAAAGTAATCACATTACTACTCAAACATTCATACAGAACTGCAGCTTGACCCTTTATAGATAACATGAAGCCCAGGTATACTTAAGTGGTTGATTGTATTTTGTTTTCTTCACATTTGTATGCATAATATTTTCTTAACTTGGAACTTAAGATATCGTTACTGTCGAATGCTAGAAGAAGGCTCTTTCCGAGGTCGGACAGCAGACTTTGTTTTTATGTTCCTTTTTGGTGGATTCTTAATGACTGTATCCTTCAAGAAATAGGACACAGGAAAATGTTAAAGAACAAACTATTTCTAACACTTTCATTTATCTCCCATCAATGACTAGGTACTCTGAACAAACAAAAGTAGATCTCCAGGTTTAAGCTTCAAGCACTATCATTTGTTTCACAGCACACTTTGACAGCTTTCCAAGCCTGGAGGTCTTACAGGATGCTTTTCTGTGAACAAGAACTTTTAACTAACCCAGGTGGTATATTACAAAGTATCTCAGTTATGTCACTTTTAAACTAAGTTCGTGAGACATACATCTAGTGACTATTTTAAAAAGAAAAGCATCTTGTTCTGTGTAACAGACTTGGATGTAATGCTTTTTGCCAGGATGGTCTGTCCTGGTTGGCATTATTCACTCCCTGCAACAGTGCCAATGGTAAGTGCGCTTTACTGTACTTACTGACCAAGAAATTAACATTTTCCAAAAAGGCAAGAACATCACAAAAGCAGAATTTTAGTTTGTAGTAGCTAGAGTTCAGATGGTTTAGCCCAGGCAAGTCTTTACCTGATTGCCCTGGGTTCAGACTTTTCTTTTATAAAAAATGTTGCTACTCAACTTTTCTAATTCAAATTTTAGTTAGAGAGCAATCTTTAGTTCTCTTGCTTGTACTTCCCTATTATGCTTTTCCTATTTATTTTCCTTAATGCTCTCTGCTAGCTTTTTGGTTTGTTCGTGAGCTTAGTTTTCTTGGGCCAGGCCTTTACAATAATGCTGGTCTACGTGTGGAGCCGAAGGAACCCCTATGTCCGCATGAACTTCTTTGGCCTTCTAAACTTCCAGGCCCCCTTTCTGCCCTGGGTGCTCATGGGGTTTTCCTTGTTGTTGGGGAATTCAATCATTGTGGACCTCTTGGGTAAGAGTCTTATCGCTACTTCCTCTACCATTTATTTATCTTGTCACTATCTTTGATGTTTATTCTGTTTGGCCTTCATGTGTAACTGTTATAAGATTATTTAATAGTTATATGCCAGTGTGGTTGCACATGCCCTTAATCCCAGCACTCTGGAGGCAGAAGCAGGCGGATCTCTGTAAGTTTGAGGCCAGCCTGGTCTACAGAGTGAGTTCTAGGCCTGCTGAGGCTACAGGGAAAACCTACCCCAAAAAGACAAAATACATACATGTTTCAAAGTCTACGTATTAGCTCATTAATTTTTAATAATTATACTGATATTTATCCTAAATATCTGATAGTAGGACTACTTATTGAAGTTTTAATCCTTTTCATTCTTCACTTCTGGTTGACTATAGGTATTGCAGTTGGACACATATATTTTTTCTTGGAAGATATATTTCCCAATCAGCCTGGTGGGATAAGAATTCTGAAAACACCGTCTATTTTGTGAGTATTTAACTCTGTGTTTCACTCCTGTTGTTTTTGTGGCCAAACCATGATCTGGGTTTTCTTGGGACTCCTGTAGCTCCTTGTGCACGTGTAGGTCAGATCAGTAAGTATTTGCTGTGATTGAGCAACCTGGCTCAGTTGAGGAGTGTTGGCATTTGCCAGAAGCCGGTAGGCCCAGAGTTGTAGCAAGAGTGCTTGTTGGGCTTCTGAAATCATGGGGGTGACTTTGCACATGTGTCCTGAGTAACTGCTAGAACCTCTGTCCCTGAGAGGAGGCCTGCTGGTTTATGAAGGCTGCTGTCCAAGTTGAGAAAAGTGAGAGAGCAGAGTGAGCAGCAGAGAGGAGAGGACCTTTCTGGTGGGATTTCTGACTTGCCAAGCAGGCGGTGCAGATAGAATGAAGTAGAGTTGAAATAGCTTTGCCCCAGGAGCCAGGCTGCTCCAGCACCCAGCAGTGCAACTGTAAGCAAATCTCTTCTCCATTTTTGTACTGCAGTTGCTTAAGCTAGAGCTTTGAATTTCTGCTCTAGAATTTGTGTCCTTGGGAAATACCACATGAACAAGGGCTCTACTTAGGGGACACAGTGATTTGGTATAAAATGTTTGGTATACAGTAGTTAAGCAAAAAAGAATAAAGTTGCTGAGCATAATGGTGCCTGCTTGTATCCCATCTACTAGGGGCTGCAGCAGAAGAGTTGAGAGTTTAAGGCCAGCCTGGGCAGCATACTAAGATCCCATCTCAAAAGGAAATTTCATTTTTAATTACAGAGAAGAAAAACATCTATAATTCTACTTATAATGGCAGTGTAGCTTTATCACCTTTTTGATAGGTAGTCTTCCATCTTTCACTGTCTATATACAGTTTTTTAAAGGTTTGTTTGTTTGTTTGTTTATTTATTTATTTATTTATTTTGGTCTTTTTGAGACAGGGTCTCTCTGTAGCCCCAGCTGTCCTGGAACTCACTATGTAGACCAGGCTGGCCTTGAACTCACAGAGATCTGCCTGCCTCTGCCTCCCAAGTGCTGGGACTACAGGCATGTACCACCACGCCCGGCCATATTTTATTATGTATATGTGTGTACTGCCTGCATCTAAGTAAGTAAGTGCACCCATGTCGTGCAGTGCCCACAGAGGACAGAAGAGAATGTTGGATCCCCTGGAACTGGAGTTACGGACAGTTGTTAGCTGCCATGTGGGTGCTGGAATTTGAACCCAGGTCTTCTGCAAGAACAGCCAGGTTTCTTAACTACCGAACCATCTCTCCAGCCCTGATTTATTTTTATTTTATGTGTATGAGTGCTTTGCCTGCACATACGTAAATGTACCATGTGTGTGCAATGCCTGTGGAGGCCAGAAGAGGATGTCTCATTCCCTGGAACTGGAGTTACAGATGGTTGTTAGTTACCATGTGGGTGCTGGGAACCAAGCCCTGGTCCTCTGAAAGACCAGCTGCCCTTAACTGCTGACCCATCTCTCTAGCCCTGTCTGTATACTATTTTAAAATGCTACTTCATTTTTTTTTTTTTTTTCTTTCTGTTTGTTTCCTTCTTTTGGAAATAGGGTCTCTCTGTAGCCCCAGCTGGCCTGGAACTTGCTATATAGACCAGGCTGGCCTCAATCTCATAGAGCTCTCCCTGCTTCTCTCTCCCAAGTGCTGGGATTGAAGGCATCTGCTGTCATACCTAGCTTTATAACCTTTTTAACTTAATGTGTCATGATCATTTTTCCATAAATTTCCTACAAATTTTAATGGCCACATGATAGTCTATGCTACAGATTTAACATAAATTTACTAATCCCTTATTGGTGAACTTCGACGTTAGTTATTGGTTTCCCTTCTATAATTGGAGTGATGAATGTCCTTGTAGTTTAGTTTCTGCATGCATCTATTACATCCATTTTCCCAGGATTAAGTCCTAGAAGAATTACCCTTTTTTTGAGATAGGAACTCACTCATTCTATAGCTCTGACAGGCCTGGAACTCACAGAGATCCACCAGCAGGGATTAAATGCAGGGATTAAAGATGTGCATCACCATGCCCAGGAAGGAATTGCCATTTTGTTTATTACTACATGACTTCCAGAAGTATTGTTCAAGTTTATATTTTTACCAACAATGTAAAAGTGTGTATATTTTGGGGGCTGAAGAGATGACTCAGCAGTTAAGAACACTGTTCTTGCAGAAGACCCAGGTTCAAATCCTAGCACCCACATTGCAACTAACAACTGTCTGTAACTGTTTCCAGGGGGATCCAACAGCCTCTTCTGTCTTCCTCGCGCATTGCACAACATGGGTGCACTTGCCTAAAGTGTATATTTCCCCCACAATTTCATCAAACACCCTACTTACCCTTTCCTACTTTGATAGTGGTGTGGTGTAATGGTATATTGTTTTTTATGATTTCTAAAATAATATTTTTAAATAATTTCAAACTTACAGAAGTTTTAAATACAACACAAAGTACTTTCCCTCCCCTCTTAGCCATATGAAAATAAATTGTCCATGAGCTAAATAAATAATTGCTGCTTTAAAGGTTGTGGTATATTAGATTGACAGTTTACTATCACCTCCTTTACTTATTTTTGGGTGGCTTTGTATTTTCGAGACAGGGTTTCCCTGTAGCCCCAGCTGTCCTGGAACTCACTATGTAGACCAGGCTGGCCTTGAACTCACAGAGATCCACCTGCCTCTGCCTCCCAAGTGTTGGGATTAAAGGCATGCACCACCATGCCTGGCTGTTTTAGTTTTATTTTGTTTTTTTTTTTAAATATTTAATGTTTTTATTTTATGTGTATGAGTGTATTTCCTGCATGTGTGTAAGTGCACCTGTGTCATGCAATGCCCACAGAGGACAGAAGAGGCTGTCGGATCCCCTGGAACTAGAGTTACAGAGAGTTATTAGCTGCCATTTTGGTGCTGGGATTTGAACCCAGGTCTTCTGCAAGAACAGCCAGTGTTCTTAACCACTGAGCCATCTCTCCAGCCCCAAATCTCATTTATACTTTGATGCTCATATTGTCACAGATTTGGCCAATGGGTACCACTTCAAACTGTTCTTTATGCCTTTCTGACATAGCATTTCTATTATTATTTTAAGCGTTTTATGACTCTCGGATATTCAGGCTGTTCTTGACCACCCAGGCCTAGAGTTGGCTGTTTCTTCAGGGAGCTTTGGTTCCTTTTCAGGGGAGAATGGCATCAGAAGCCAGGCTCTGTGCCAGTTGTGCTCATCATTATTGCCAGGTCCCTTCTCAGCAGCATGGCATTATGTGTACAAGGAGCATGTATGCATTTATATTTTTAAATCTACATATTTATGCCGATGTGCCCAGTTCCAGTACAACTTCAGATAAGCATTCTTGTCTTTATCTTTTTTCTATTCTTCCTCTAATATCTTAATATAAACATTTTCATTTATAGAAAACCAGAAAAAAAATTGTGCATTTTGTTATCATTTACCTACTACATAGTAATTTGTGGGGTCGCTCCCTCTCCTCGTGGGTCGTTGGCCACCAGTCCATGAGGACAAAGGGAGCAGAAGCGACAAGCGGGGTCAGGATGGCCAGTGAGCACTGACAGAAGAAAGCCTTTCCGGAGAGGCAGGTTCAATGATGCAAACAGCTCCAGACTCAGTGAAACAGCTCCGTTTATTCAGTGGGAGAACTAGGGAAAATACAGTGTGGAGGCAGTAGCCAATGCCTCAGCTGATAGGTGCTCATAGTATGCTTTATTTACATGTGGCAGTAGGCTCCTATCCTCTGACTACCAGGCAATGCCTGATTATCATATAGAAAAAACCTGGGGGTAGTTTTTACTCCAGGTAACTATGCCAAAGGTCATGTTCCAAATAAGGTCAGGCATCTGTGCTTAGCAGCACTTTCCAGGTAACTTGGGAAGAGAGCAGGAGGCCCCCTGCTGAGAAGGGGAGTCCTTCCATATGGTGCCGAGCCCCTTAGAGCTATCCGGACATGGAGAACTACAACCCTAACAGCAGGGTTCCCCAACAGTAATTAATATCTTTTCTTTTTTTTTGAGATAGGGTCTCCCTGTAGCCACAGCTGGTCTAGAACTCACCTTGTAGACCAGGCTGGCCTCAATCTCACAGAGGTCTGCCTGCCTCTGCCTCCCGAGTGCTGGGATTAAAGACGTGTGCCACCATGCCTGGCAATATTTTGCTGTTCTTGCTTTTTGCACATCTGTCTAGCTTTCCAATCCAGTAAACTCATTTTCCTGAATATTTTAGGGTGTTTATCAGTAGCTCAAGTTCAGTATTTAATTATATACAATCAATTGTACAGCTCTTAAGTGTCTTATCAATGAATAATATATATACAATATAAGTAAGTAAACAAATGCATACACTGTTTAATTCATACTGTCAAAACAAAAGTATTATCAACTTAAATGTTTTCCTGATGTCCGTTCCCTGTTGCTCATTGCTGCCATGCCAACAGTTGCTGTTCTGTTCCTCTGTAGATAAGTTTTGCTTGTTCCAGAGCCTCATAAATAGAATCATAGCTATACAAGTACTCTTTTGTATAATTCTTCTTTAACTCATCCTATTTGTTTAAGTTGTGGATATCAGTTGTAGGTGCCATACCTTTTCCCATATATTCTGACAGAAAGCTGATTCCTTTGATCATTAATGTATTTACTTAATTACCCCCTTTGATCATTAATGTATTTACTTAATTACCACCATATCGATTCCCCTCCCCAACATAGATGCTTTGTTTCTGGCCTAGGTCCGTAGGTGCCCTACCCTAGACCTGTTTATGTTCCTTGGTTTTTGTTCTTTTCAGACAGGGTCTCTAGCCCCAGCTGACCTTGATCTCACAGAGTTCCACCTGCCTCTGTCCCCAAGTGCTGGGATTAAAGACATGGGTCACCACACCCAGCATCTGTATTCTTAGGAGAATGCCCTCCCCACTCTCCTTGGGCTGGCATCCATCTGTATTCTTAGGAGAATGCCCTCCCCACTCTCCTCGGGCTGGCATCCTATTGCATCATCTCCATATATGCATAAGCCAGTTGGGTTCTTGACTTTATAAGCCTGCCTTTCCCACCTCCGTCCTGATTGTGGCCTCTGTGACCCCTCTCCCCTGCATAGATATCTACATATTTTGTTCCCACCTAATGTTTTGGCAGTAGAAGGAATTTCAGTTTTTAATGTTTTCAGTTGATTATTGTGATAGAAAACATTTTGTGTGTGTCTGTGTGTGCAGTTAGGATTGAACACCTTGGATTTTGCATAGGCTAAGCACATGCTCTACCACTGTACTACAGCCTCAGTCAATCCCTCCCTTTCTAAGGCTAACAGTTTATTACATATGTATTTAGTATGTGTCTGTGAACATATTCACTATATTTTGTTTATTCATCTGTTGATGGCCAGTTGGGTAGTTACCCTTTTTATGGAAGACATTCATGATAAATGAAAACTACGGTAAAAAACAGAAATGTGACCTAACCTTTGTAAAATTCCTAACCCTAACTGCTGCTGAACTACAAGAGACTTCCTTTCTAGGGTTAGCAGATTTCAGACTACTGGTGAAGTAAATGTAGGCAGTATGATCTAAAGGAATTATTAAAGCACCAACAGTATTTATTACAGTTTAATTACGTTGATTATCTGTATTTCCTTTTTTTCTTCTACAACTGTTATTGCTTTGTAGTAAAAACTAGTAAAGGAGCTGGGCGTGGTGGCGCACGCATGTATATATATGTATATATTTTTTTGTCTTTTTGAGACAGGGTCTCCCTGTAGTCCCAGCAAACCTGAACTCACTATGTAGACCAGGCTGGCCTTGAACTCACAAAGATCCACCTGCCTCTGCCTCCCTTTAATCCCAGCACTCAGAAGACAGAGGCAGGCAGATCTCTGTGAGTTCAAGGCCAGCCTGGTCTACATAGTTCCAGGATAGCTGGGGCTACAGGGAGACCCTGTCTCAAAAAAAAAAAAAAAAAAAAAAAAAACTGGTAAAGGAGATAAAAATTAATATAAATGTTAAATAATTGTGGATATCTTTAAGGTATGATACCTAATTAATTGACAAATAAAAATAATGCCTATCCATCTGTGGAAACCCTGTGGGAATAAACTGACTGTTTACTCCAGATCTAAGATGGCTCTGGTACTGAGTTATATCTGTGTCTTTTAGGAGGAATATTTTTGATACACCAGATGAGGATCCCAATTACAACCCACTACCTGAAGAGCGGCCAGGAGGCTTTGCCTGGGGTGAGGGCCAGCGTCTTGGAGGTTAAAGCAGCTGTGCTGATAATGAGACCCAGCTGAGAAAGACTCAGTGAAATGCCCGTTGGGATTCTTTTATCCTTTGTTGCAAAAGTGTGGATACTTTTGCCAGCTTGACAGATTTTAACTCCAGAAGCACTTTACGGAATGGTACACTGACTAATCCAGAAGACTTTTCCAGCAGTTTGCCAGTGGGTCCTCCCTATACTGGCACTGAAAGTACAATCTCTTGGAGCCAAAAAAACTGGAGAAGCAGATACCCTGCCACCCTAACAAGTACACATGTACTTGAATTCTGTGGCACAAGGCGGGGCTTTTCATCATCCTCCTCTTTGATAGACAAGGCCATGGTGTAATGGAAATTTCAGAGAGGACAAAATAAAACTGAATTCCTTCTCTCTCACACTGTATTAGAGCTGTTGTGTGATCTTTTAAATTATCTTGTAGCTCTCCTGCTTAGGTCAGCATTCAGGGCAGTTTCCATGCCTGCTCTCCTATCTTCACAGCTTTTTACTGGATTTCATTTCAAGACTGTAAATGCTCAGCTGTTGTGCACATCTGACTAGTTCAGAGTGCTAGCCTCAGGAGGAAGAAGATGGGTTTCTGCCACTCAGGTAGTTCTCCGTCTGGAAGTTACAAAGCTTCATGTTGTCAGACATGGAGAAAGAGAAGGGAAGGTGATTCCTTTAGCAGAGGAATCTGGCTGTGGGAAAGTCAGCTGTCAACAAAGAGCTAATGTGACATCTCATTTAGCTGGAATTTCCCCATCAAGAAAGATCAGACCAGTAGTGGCCACATTTTGTCAAACCACAGGACTTTGAATGGGTAGCAGTCGACCATGTATATTCCTCTTGGGTCTTTAGCTGGTTGACATTTGTCATTTGTTTCATAAAAAGCTGAAAATCTTCCCAGAGCCAAGTACCTGGTTCACCTTCTCAATCAGGTAAATGTTCAGGCTTACGGAAGCAACCACTTAATCACCCGTGGTTCAGCAAATCCTTGTCAAAGATGCTACATTTTTTTCTGAATCTCAGTGGCTTTACCTTCATGTTGCTTAACCAGAAAAGTAAAAATATCACTCCCCTCCCCTAAGGAGATGGTCTCAGATGATCTTCACAATGTATAGGTACAAGACTCCCTAGACCGTATTGTCCTGTTTTGGTTAAGAGTCGAGTTCCAGAATGAAATTTCCTCAAAGATTAGCATAGGCTTAGATTAGCCACAGTAAACGTTCTAGGTGGAAATTTTCAGATTGTTTTTGAAGTAAAAAGTATTTTAATGTCTTTCTAAGTGGAATATGCATAATAGGATTTAGTATTGGTATTTTACATGTTGCTAGTAGATAACTTTGAATATGATGGTTGAGATTTTTAAGGAACTTGGGTCCCCTCCTACCCCGTTAACAAATTTTAAAGTTTAAATGCCAATTTTGGATTGTACGATCCTTATGGGATTTTTAAATTTGATCACTGTTTTTGTTCAAAAAAGCTTTATCAGTAACTTCTATGAATTTTTAATTGTTTGCTTTTGAGCCAGAAATAAGTTTTATTTATTTTTCCTGAATTAATTTTAGATTAGCCAACTAAGAATTTTTTGTGAAACATTTTCATTCTACAATCTCCTCACTGGTTGTTCATTTAAGTAGGGAGTATTTATACTAATTAATGACTGGGTAAAAGAGGAAGCACATTTTGATGTGTAGCCTAAAGGCAGGTAGTTACAGGTTTCTGTGATTTTTACAGGATGTGAATTCCTAGTGGTAGAATGCTGTGCTATGCTACTGCACTGTGTCCTATGCAGTAGTGATGTCAGTCACTGACTTCTTAGCAGTTTGGCCAGTCCCACGTCACTTCCCGAGGTCTGCATTCATGATGGGATCTTTGTGCTCACCCGGGCATGAGGAAAAGTCCTCACTTCTCAACTTACCTCGTGATCTTGATTCTTCTAGAACATACTTCCTTTTTATAATGTGAATCAATTGAAAAATGAGATTTGATATGGAATTGTGTAAACAATTAAGCTTACATGTGTATAATTTGACAGATTCCCTGTATTGTACCAGTAATAACTGAAAAGCACACCTAAGGCACAGGGTTTTTTGGGGTTTTTTTGGTTTGTCTTTATTACAGAAATACAGTATATGTTCATTTAAAAATGAATGGATATGCAAATTGCATCTCCCAAGGGGATGTATTTTCTATACTTTTGATGTGCTTTTTTTCACTGTGAATTTTTACTTGCTTCTTCCACTTGGTCTTTTCCTCTGTCACTTTCCTAGGTCCTACTGTCTTTCATATTTATCTAGGTTCTTGAGGCAAAGCTTTCACATCCCTCTTGAAATGGACCCACTACTCTGTCTCTGGGGTCCTCTGCAAATTAGGAAACAGTGGAGCTATTGCCATGTGTGTAACATGCTTCCTAGAATTGTCATGCCTTCTGCCAGTGTGGCTATTCTGTGGCCATGTTTTCCTTTGACAGGATTGCCAAGATCCTGCCCTTGCAGAACTCTTCAGATGCCTCTAAGCGAGTTTACAGTAAGCTGCTGAACCTTCCTTGTGTGGTGAAGCCACTCTGCTCATGAATCTGTAGTCACTTCTTAGCCCTTATCAAGTGCATACTTGTCTTCTGAACCTTGCTCCCACTTCTACCTAGCAGGGACCTCAATTTAAGTCTCTTCAGTCTTTAAGGCCTGGCCTTATTTCTGGCACTGAACGAACTCTTAATTCTAAGGTCTATTTCATTCATTGTCTTCTTTGAATCCCTACAAAGCTTCAAATCTGTACTAAATATTCTTATACCAAATCATATATTGTCTTGTACTGTTCCTAGCTGCTACTGTATATTAGTTTTGTCTGCCTCATGAGAATGTAAGCTCTTCAAGGGCAGGGATCACGTCTTAATTTTTGTATTCACCACAGTGCCTAGCACAGTGCTTGGCACATGGGTGCTGAATAAATACTTTGTTTATTGATCAGCAAACTATTATCTGGTATTTTTAATTACGAAGGGATAACATGTATGTATACAAACCTGTGCCTAGTTGCTAAGATTTAGGATTGCTTCTGGAAGCAGGATGAAGCCAAACTGACTATGATCAATGGCAGTGATTTCATGGTCGGACATGCAAGCCAAGGTGACCACCAGCTACTATAGTCATGGTCAGACCAGATAATTTGGTCTTCAGACTTAGCTATCTCAGACAAGTGTGAAATGGGCCTGACACATTCGGTTTTGGAAGAAGAGCCAGGATATTCTTTCAATGCTTTGTTAGCTTCTTTATATGAGAGTCCACAAATAGACTTCTGAAGAAGAGGCAGCAGATTTCAGGCTATTGTTAAGGGAAGTGTGGGCAATGTAGTTTGATGCTAATATAAGAGATAGTTTTTCATCTGGTCCTTTTAGCTTTGAGGCAGCTGTATAAGTAGGTCACTAGCACAGACATGAATGAGTTCCTTATGTTTTACCTTCATTTAAAAAAGAAAAACTATTTAAAATTAAATAACCATCTAAAAACCTTCCTTTCCCCCCTTTGGGGGGCAGGGGTGAGAAGAATAAATGGTTTGCGTGATAATTGTGCCTGTGATTAGTGGATGCTTCTAGAGAAAGGGCGTGCGCGTGTGTGTGTTGGGGGCCATCAAGATGACACTGCAACTGCAGTAGAATTGGTTGCCTCAGAGCATGAGGACCTGAGTTTGATCTCCAGGATCCATATGGTGGAAGGAGAGAAGCAACTGTCACAAGTTGTCCTCTGACTTCCACTTTCTCACATGCACAATAAATAAATGTAACAAAACCAATTTTAATGGGTGTTTTGTGGGTTTTGTTGTTCCTTGTTGCTGTTGGGTTACTTTAGGATTGTTTCGTTTGAGACAGGGTCTCACTATGTAGCCCTGGCTGGCCTCAAACTCAAGATCTACCTGCCTCTGCCTCCCAAGTGCTGGGATTAAAGGCATATACCATCACACCTGACTACAAAAAAGTTTTAAAAGGGGACATGTGCTTTACTTACCAAAAGATGATTTCACTCATTTGTATTACCTACTTGGATTCTTGTAATCATTTGATATATAGGACTTCCACATTAGGTTGCTTGGAAAGAGCACCAAGAAAAACGAATGGGATTTGCCTTTTATTTATTCAAGGTCCATAACTTGATATAACAGCTGTTCTCCCTTTTAGGGGACTGCCTTTCTAAATTAGTATTTAAGAATAAAAGCCAAAATTTATCAGTTATTAAACATTCATCCTAAACATTCAACATGGGCATTTAGTAGCCCCTAGTTACACTGTCAGAAGTTAGATGAAAATTATCTCTGGGAGCTGGGCAGTGCCACATGCCTTTAGTCCCAGCTTGGGAAGCAGAGGCAGGAAGATCTCTGTGAGATTGCAGATAGCATGGTCTGTACAGCAAGTTCCAGGCCAGCTGGGGCTACGGGAAGATCGTCTCAAAAATAAATAACCTCTGGAATTTTTAAAAAACGGGTCCACATACCATATTCAATGAAAATGAACTGTTAGAAAATGTCCCTCACATGAGTTGAAGATTATAGTTTATTCTCTAGAGGCCACGTTCCCTATCTGAAAAGCCGAGAATTGGTTGCTAGTCTTTCAGTGTTCAATCAGTAAATCACCTAAGAGCTTGTAATTTAGGAGAGGAAAAATTAGTTACATATTATTTCCCTGTGGCATCAGGTCATTGGTTAAGGAAGTAGGGCTGGAGAGCTGTCTAAAGAATTTGAGAATCTGACAGGAATGGCAAGGAAGAGTCAAAGACAAATTTTCTTGCAATCAATTCTTATTTTCTTTATTTTTTAAATTATTTTTATCGTATGTATATGTATGTATTGCCAGCATGTGGGCAAGTGCACCCGTGTAGTACAATGCCCGCAGAAGACAGAAAAGGCTGTTGAATCCTCTGGAACTACGGACAGTTGTTAGCAGCCATGTGGGTGCTGGGATTCAAACCCGGGTCTTCTGCAGGAACGGCCACTGCTCTTAACTGTAGAGCCATCTCTGCAGCCTGCATTCATTTTTTTTCCATGTACTATTTTAGAGATATTTACAGAGGAGCTTTTTGAGAACTTTGTTTCGAACAGGTTGTAGGAAACTCAGAGTTTGCAATAATCAACTCTTTTTATACAAATGAATCCATTAGATTGTCTGCAACAATGTATTATTTTGTTATGGGTGGGCATGAAGGCTAATCTTCATTATCAGCTTTATGGGGGACTTGGCACACCTCTGGATGTGTCTGCTTTCTCTTTCTTAATTAATTGTCTATTTTTACTACTTTAAAGATGTGCCAGTCTTATTTTTTTATTTTTAGTTTATATGTATGAGTGTATTGCCTGCATGTAGGTAAGTGCACCCGTATTGTGCGGTGCTTGCCGGAGGATAGAAGAGAGCGTCGGATCCCCTGGAACTGGAGTTACGGACAGTTGTTAGCAGCCATGTGGGTGCTGGGATTCAAACCCGGGTCTTCTACAAGAACAGCCAGTGCTCTTAACCGCTGAGCCATCTCTCCAGCCCCCAATTTCTTATTTTCTTGCTTCCATTATTTGAGCTTATGTCCATCAGGATAGTCACGTGGTGAGGAAAATGCATGATTATCACATAATCATATAATTAACTTAAGATATTTACCGGTAACATTTTCAATATAAGATTTTGTGGCATCTGAATGACTTTAAACTCGGAAAATAATTTTCCACATCTGTATATCGGGGTTATCAGTTTGTACGTTGTTTAGACGATTAAATAATGCAAATGTTTGTGTTCCTCGTTAGTGTTACACAATTTCCTTAACTATGACTTGCTGGAGACAGAGATAGGACACTAATTTTTACTCAAGAAATACAGTTTAGCCGGGCGTGGTGACGCACGGCTTTAAACCCAGCACTCAGCACTCGGGAGGGTAGAGGCAGGCGGCTCTTTGTGAGTTCGAGGCCAGCCTGGTCTACATAGTGAGTTCTAGGCTAGCTGGGGCTACACGGAGACCCTGTCTCAAAAAGATCAAAACAAAACAAAACATCGTTTGTAGAACAAAGCAGTCTAGGAGAAAACGTCTTTATCCAAGACGAAGGTCCTGCAGAACCTCACACCCATCGGTCACTGTTGTTGCACGGAGTGAGTTTTCGGTTGCACGCCGGGAGGGGCTCTCCCGGGATGTAAAAGTATACTCAAACCCCCAATGCATGTTGGGAACTGTAGCTTCTTTCCTAACGGCTTGAGGCGGCCGTGATGTCATCGGTGGTCGACGAGGCAGGTCTGCACGTGGCGAGAAAGGGGCGGTGCGCGCTTGCTGTCCCCAGCCGAGCATAGCTCCCGCAGGGCGCCCTCCCGACATGCTGGAGAAGGCGGGCTTCCCGCCGGCCAAGAGATTCCGGCCAGGCTCCGCACCTCCCGGGAGGCGAGTGGTGATGCTGCTGGCTGCGGGCGGTGGTGGTGGAGCAGGAGGAGGAGGGCGGAAGCCGGCGCCGCCGCTGGCCCAGCCTTCGGCCAGTCCCTACCGCGAGGCCCTGGAGCTGCAGCGCCGGAGTCTGCCCATCTTCCAGGCGCGCGGGCAGCTGTTGGCCCAGCTCAGAAACCTGGACAGCGCCGTCCTTATTGGTGAGTGACCACGCCAACCTTGCCCTGGCTGATTTCTTGACCGGCTTGTGGGATTGAAGGGGCAAGATTCACCTTCCGTGATGGGCGGGGGGGGGGCGGCACATCGGAGGCTTTGGGAGCTTGGAGTAGTGAACCCTACCCAGGCTTTGAGGAGGGACCTGGGGTGGGGTGTGCTTATGTTCTATGCAGAGGAGAGACTGGAGACAAGAAACCGTTCTGTTAAGGTAACTTGTTTCTGATTCACGATAAGAGCTTGGCAGAATTGTAGGACAGCGACAGATTTCAAGGGGCTTTGATACACAGTGTTTAAGAGGAATGACAAGTCTGGAAGGAGCTGGAAGAGTGCTGGTTGTCAGAGGACTCTGTTTTAAGGAGGGAGTGAGTAGATAGTGAAGTCTGATGATAATATGTAGACAAAAGAAAAAAGTGCCCAGGTATTGATTAGGGTTCCAACTGAGAACTGTTTAAAAAGAGCTGTAAGAGCAGATCTAGCATTGGGCTCAGTAACTAGAAGGTAAGAGAATGAAGACATTGGGAACAGGCTTCTGCCTTAAGAGGCTAAGGAACTTGCAAGGATCCACAAGTTAAGGGGAAGAACTCAACAGAGAAAGGATGCTGAAGATGGAATAGAGCTAGTGGATCAAAGATCCGGAAGCACAGGGAAGGGGAGCTACTTGGCAACAAGGATTATTGGAGAGCTGGCCTGGGACAGCAGGAAGGCCATCTCAGAGTCTATGGACCTGGAAATAGGCATGAGTGGTGTGATGGTAAAAGCACTTGTAGGGGAAAACTTTATATGAGACAGATAGAGGAGTTCGGCTGAGAATGAAAGTCCCAGCGCCTCAAGAAAGCCCTTAGGGAGCACAGAGACAGAAGATATGCTGCAAGGACAGGAACAAGATGCATGATAGAGCTGGTGCCCAGCTGTATTTTGACCCTACATTTGCACAGTTAGCTTATTTATTTTAGCAATGGTCAGTTGCCTGGGAATAGAGGTGGGAAAGATGCACAAGATACAAGATACATTGATCCAAGTCTGGGGTTGTGCCTGGTGGATTCAACAGGAAGACTGCAGAATAATCAGATTCTTAGTTTGTGATTCCCGGCTGAGTCAGGAACCGTGAGCAGTCAGGGGGCTGATTCCTGGGGGAAAATGTAGGACCCATGGAATTGGAGAGGACTTAGGTTAAAGTACCTTATTGGGTGCTTTCTGTGCAGGGTACCCAAGTCTGTAAAGAGACAGACCTCCACCCTCTGGTATTGGAAGAAGGCAGAAACATTTAAATGTGTACTGTACAGGTTGCTGGAAGAGAGGTGAACAAGGCACTAAGGATCCCAGATGAGGGCCGCTTGTGTAGCCTTGAAGATGAGAATTTTTGGCCTAAGTCATGCTGAAACTTGCTGGTTAGTGCTAGGGCAGGTAGGTATTCTATCCATATTAGTGTGAGCAAAGGCAGAAAGTTTGAAAGATCAGTGGCCAGGGAATAGTGAGGAGTGTATAAGTGGACATCTCTTCACGTCAGTACATACCATCTACGTGATTGTCATATTTCATTCTATCTTGTAATATACAAATTACCCATTAACACATTTCCAATTTTTTGCCATCATGTGGCAAACTGAATAAAACATCTTTGTTTCCTTAGAATCCATTCCTACAAGTAGAATTGTGAACTAAGTTGTATAAACATAAAAGCTTTTGAAATGTAGTTTGGCCTCCTGAGAAAGAGCAGCAATGAATATTGTTTAGCAATGTACATGAGTGTCCATTCTCTTGACTTTGAGCTGTTTATTTGGTGAACTTATGTCTATCTTCATTTAAAAAGACTTTTTCTTTCCCAGGGGAAACTGGTTCTGGAAAGACAACTCAGATCCCACAGTACCTCTATGAAGCGGGAATTAGCCGCCAGGGCATCATTGCTGTGACCCAGCCACGTCGAGTAGCTGCCATCTCCCTTGCTACTCGAGTCTCAGATGAGAAGAGGACTGAACTTGGGAAGCTGGTATCTCATTTCCTTCTTTGCCATCAAGGCTTCATCACTAACCAGCACCCCACACTGTGCCCTTGCCCTTGCCTTTCTTTCTTTCTTTTTTTTTTTGAGACAGGTCTTATATGTATAGGGATATGTAGGCATCATGAAACTCACTATGTAGACCAGACTGGTCTCAAACTTACAGAGTCGGACCTGCCTCTGCCTCCTGAGTGTTGGGATTAAAGATAAGTACCACCACTCCCTTCTGCCTTTTATTTTTGTGAACAAATCTTCTTTCTTTCTCTGGTTGGTTTGTTGTTTCAGAGTCTCTCTATATAGACTGATACTCTCTATCCTTCTACCTCAGCCTCCTGAGTGCTGGGATTATAGGATGTGCCACAAAACCCAGCTGAAGACTTTTATATATGAACTTCTTTCTTACCACTGCTATTTAGGCTAATCTCAGAATTCTTCCCCAGTCCCAGAGAGATCAGGGCTTTAATAGACTCCGAGTCCTGTTTGCTTTGCTTCCAAAATGGTTTGCAAGTTAGATAATTTACATGTGAGTTTTCTTATTTAGTCTTTTTTGGGGGGACAGGGGGATGATGCTAGAGACTGAACCCAAGGCCTCATGAAGGCTAGGCAGACTCTGCCACTGAACTGCACTCTTTGCCCCTAAATTAGGTGTTTGCCTTGGGTCCCATTAAGGCTTCAGAATCATCTCTTTGTTTACTTGTTTGGTTGGTTGGTTTGGCTTTTTCAGACAAGATCTCAGTGTAGCCCTGGCTCACTTGGAACTTACCATGTAGATCAGGGCTAGCTTGAACTTGTGGCAGTCCTCCTGCCTCTGCTTTGTGAGTGCTAGGATTACAAGCCTGGCCAGAAGCTTTATTTATTTATTTATTTATTTATTTATTTATTTATTTTTGAGATAGGGTCTTATATTGTCATTCTCACTGGCCTATAACTTGCTATGTAGGCCAGGCTGGCCTTGAACTCACAGAGATCCGCCTGCCTCAGCCTTCCAAATACTTTTACTGAGCCATCTGGCCAGCTGTAGTTTTTAAGTCTTTGTAATGCTTGGTTTTGTTGCAATCAAAGAGGAGTCTTCAATGTTTCTGACCCTAGCTAGACTACACACTCTCTGAGGGAATGGGCAGAGTGGTGTTGGTCCTGTTTACTGTGTCAGCACAGTGCCTAGGGCAGTGCTGGATACACAGTGAATAGATGCTCAACAAATGTTAACTGAATAAAGGAGTCACATCTTCACACAGGTGGGCTATACAGTACGCTTTGAGGATGTCACCTCAGAAGACACCAGGATCAAATTCCTAACGGATGGCATGCTTCTGCGTGAAGCCATTTCAGACTCCCTGCTTCGGAAGTATAGCTGTGTCATTTTGGATGAAGCCCATGAGCGGACTATCCACACAGATGTACTCTTTGGAGTGGTGAAAACTGCGCAGAAGAGACGAAAGGAGCTAGGGAAACTGCCTATCAAAGTATGTGTAGTGCCTGCCTTTCTTTCCCAGGGCATTTTCCCCTATCCATTCTGCTTCAAGAGCATAGGAGAAAGTTAGCCATGGTGGGTGTGGCACAGGCCTCAATCATGTGCTCTACAGAAAGGCTGTCTGGTGTTTGTTTCCCATGCTCCTCCTCTTCATTCTTTTATATAGGTGATTGTGATGTCAGCTACAATGGATGTGGACCTGTTTTCTCAGTATTTCAACAGAGCCCCAGTCCTCTACCTGGAGGGTCGGCAGCATCCAATCCAGATTTTCTATACCAAACAGCCTCAGCACGATTACCTGCACGCAGCTCTTGTCTCCGTCTTCCAGATCCACCAGGTAGGGATGGGGGTGAAAATTCCTAGAGGTTCTGTTTCGTCTTGCAGTGAGGAGTAAGAGTATTCAGCCTCTAAAAGAAAAGCCACTGGATCAAACAACTTTGTGAGCTGTGTTGTCAAGAATGAGTTCATTTGAGCTAGATATGGTGGCACATGCTTTTAATCCCAGCACTCAAGAGGAAGAGGCTGTCAGATATCTGAGTTTAAGGACATCCTGGTCTACATAGTGAGCTATAAGCCAAGGCTATGTAGTGAGACCCTGTCTCAGAAGAAAAAGAGCAGAGGACTCAGTTCTATTTTTAAAGAATAAGTTCATTTGCAGGTCAGTAAGTTGGCTAGCAGGTAAAGGTACTTGCCATTGAACTTGATGACCTTAGTTCAATCCCTGTGACCCACGTGGTAGAAGGAGAGAACCAATTCCCACAAGTTTTCCTGTGACCTTTACACATGTGCTGTAGCATGTGCATGCGCGCGCACACACACACACACACACACACACACACACATGTAATAAAATAATCTAAAATAATAGGCTCATTTGTCATGTCTAGGCTTTTGCCTCCCTTTTTTTTCTTTTGGTCTTTCTGAGACAGGGTCTTCCTGTAGCCTCAGCTGTCCTGGAACTCACTGTGTAGACCAGGCTGGCCTTGAACACACAGAGATCCACCTGCCTCAGCCTCCCGAGTGCTGGAATTAAAGGCGTGTGCCACCATGCCCGGCTTTGCCCCATTTTTATACTTCTTATTTTCTCTGAAAAAAATAAATCAACTGTAGTCAGTATTCAGAAAACTTCCCTATGTTAGAGCAGTAGCTTATGTACTTTTTCTTATATCATAACCCCTGGGAAGAACAGACACACACACACACACACACACACACACACACACACACACACACACACACACACACACACACACACAAAACCCAGGCTGACTTGAACTTGCCATCCTTCTGCCCAGGCCTCTTGAGTGCTAGAATTAGAGGCATGTGCCACCATACTTGGCCTAGCTTTTTTTTTTTTAACTTTTACAGAAATATTTCAAAATCTTTTTATGTTGTTTACATTTATATTTGCATGATTAGGGGCTAGGGAGGTGGCTCAGTGGATAAACTGTTTACCATAGAAGTGTGAAAATCTGAGTTTCGATCCCCAACACCCACACACAAAATCATGTGTGGCAGGGTGCACCTGTCATCCCCATGGGTGGAGGGGTGAATATAGGTTACAAACCCTGGGGTTTGCTGGCCAGCTATTTTAGACAGTATGTGAGCTTCAGATTCGTGAGAGATCCTGTCTCAAAAAATAAGGTGGAAGGGCTGGAGAGATGGCTCAGTGGTTAAGAGCACTGACTGATCTTGCAGAGGACCTGGGTTCAAGTCCTAGCACCTACATGGCAGCTAACAGCTGTTCATAACTCCAATTCTTGGAAATCCAACGTCTTCTGACCTCCGTGGGCATTACATGACACGGGTGCACAAACACACATGCAGGCAATACACTCATACACATAAAATAAAAATAATTAAAAAAAATTAAAAAATAAGGTGGAGTGTGATAGAGGAAGATGCCCATTGTCAATCCCTACCCCCCACATGAACATATACACACAGAAAAAATTTTTTTTGATTGATTAAATCCCAGCATTTTTGTTCGATTTGTATAGAAATAGACTTTATTTATGTTTATTTTCTAAGAAAATCTAGAGGCAAATATTTTTAATTTTAAACTAAGTAGTTTATGTAGTTTAAAGTTTTAAAAAGTCAAGGAGTTAGCTGGGTGTGGTGGTGCATGCCTTTAATTTTAGCACTTAGGAGGCACAGGCAGGTGGATCTCTGAGATTCTGACCTACATAGCAAGTTCTAGGCCAGTAAGGGCTACAGGGAGACCCTGTCTCAAAACAAAAATACAAAACATAAAAACCCCCAGAAGTCAAGGAGTTGGTCTGGGTTAGGGTTAGGGTCAGCATAGCCAGACCATAAATCCAGCATCAGTAACTATAATATTAGGAACATACATTGTTAGCAAGCTGCTGTCCCCATTCTTGGTTTCTTGAACATAAGTCTTTGACATAGCTGTGGCTCATTTCCCCCCAGATGTTACAGTGTGTCTCATATGGCAGCCATGGAATTAGTTGTGTTCAAACACAGTCTACCTCTCTGGGGCCATTTGTGCTACCATCCATCCAGCTGGAGCAGGTTGCTATGCTGGGCCTCTGGGCAGCTGTCATCTTATTTCCCCTCACTGTTGTGTAGTGAAGCCCACTCTGGCCTCCCCGTGCTTTCAGCCTGGCCACACTGGGTGGAGGAGGAAGCCTGATGGGGTTAACAAGGCTGTGCTGACTTTGAGCCAAACTCTGGGTTTTCCTTCTCCAGTCTACCTTGCTCCCCTAAGTCCTGAGCCTTTCTGGATCTTCATGGAAATTAACCCATCCGTTGTCACTTCAAAGTTTGTTTTGTGGTACTGGGGATTGAACCCAGTGCCTTGCCCATGTTAGATGAGTACTCTACCACTGAGCCATGTTCCTAGCCCCCGACCCCCAATCTCAGTAAGTGTACCCTAACCAACCTCCCCTTTGTCTTCCACTTTTCAAAACTGAGTTGAACCTTCTTGTCTCCCATTATCTTTGTCATTTGGGACAATTATTTTTACTGCCAATTTGACAATATTTGAGAAAGAAGAAAAGGCCATTCTGCCTTTTTTATAAATTGAATTTTTATGATTTTTCATACAATATAGTTTAATGGCCTTTGGATCTACGTGCCTTGCCACACACCTCCCCCCGCTGTCCCCCTCCCAATTTAATGAACCCTCATATATATAATATGGCCTATAGAGTATGATTTATGTCCCCCAGTGTCATTTGGTGTGGATCCATTCACTGGGCCACCAAGAGTCCCAACCCCGTAAGACACTATCTCCCTTCCCAGCAATCATCAATTGCCAAAATTCCTTAGATTGGATTGGGATTTCTTACTTCCCCTTATCTATGCTGGGATTTTGTCTAGTTTGAGCTTACATAGGACTTGTGCGTGCTGTCACCATTGCTGTGAGTTCATATGAGTAACTGACCAGCTGTCTGGAAAACTGTTTCTTATAGTCATCTACCTACTCTAGCTCTTAATATTTCTACCTCTTCTTCCCCAGTGATCCCTGAGCCTTGGGAGGCAGAGGTTTGAAATAGCTGTCCTATTCAGGGATAAACACCCTGTGACCTTTTATTCTCTGCGCATTGGCCAATTGTGGGTTTCTGTGTTAATCACCATCTGCTACATAAGGAAACTTCTCTGGTGAGAGTTAAAGAATGCATTCATCTAAGTGAGGTTGCATTGAAGATGTGTCACTGAAGGTTAAGTATCTCACAGACACTTAATTCTCTGTGTTTGACCATTTCTGGAATATAATATGCTCTACCTTTTTTAACTGCTAAAAGCCAGCATGAGATGAGAATTTTTTTAGAATTTAAATTTTCAATGTGTGTTTGTATGATATCTGTATCAGGGGAAAGGACAACTTTGTGGAGTTAGTTCTTTCCTCCATTTATAGGGGTTCTGGGATCAAACTCAGGTTGCCAAGCTTGTGCAGCAAGCACCTTTACCCTATGAGCCATCTCACTAGCCCCAAATGAGAATTTTTTAATGAAGGATGGCTGTGTTACATTCAGGTAGAACTGATGAATTCTACTGATTAAGGGCAGTTCTTATTAAGATAGGGTCTCATTTTGTAGCCCAGGCTGGTCTTGATCTCACAATCCTACTGCCTCAGCCTCCTGAGTGTTAGGATTATAAGTGAGCTACCAGGTCCAATCTGATGAAGTTTTGACTCTTTCAGATTTTATATAACTGAACATTTGTCCTGTTAGGATAGGCTCAAAAAACATACTCAGGCTGGAGAGATGGCTTAGCAGTTAAGAGTGCTTTTGCAGAGGACCCAAGTTTAATTCCCAACACCTATATCTGGTGACTCACAGTCACCTATAACTCCAGTTCCAGGGGATCTGATGCCCTCTTCTGGCCTCTGCAGGCACTGCACTCAGGTACACAAACCCACACTCACACACATACATAATTCAAAAATAAAAATAAATTATTTTTTAAATACACACATATAGGGGTTTGGGATTTAGCTCAGTGGTAGAGCGCTTGCCTAGCAAGCACAAGGCCTTGGGTTCGGTCCTCAGCTCCAAGGGAAAAAAAAAATACATATAAATATATAAACATATGTATATACTAAACTATAAAGCTGTCCTTTGGTGTACATGAGGAAGAGGTTCCAGGACCACCTTAGATACCAAACTCTAAGGATGCTCAAGTCTGTTGTAGAAAATGTATTTGTATAGAACCTGCATACATCGTCCCACATAAGTAATCTATAGATCACTTATAATACCTAACACAACTTATGTACTGTGTAAATAGGTATGATACCTTGTTGTTCCGGGAATAATGATAAGAAAGCAAGTCTGTATATATGTGTAGTTTTAAAACATTTGGGATCTGCAGTTGGTTGAGTGGATATGAAATCTAAAGATGTAAGAGGCCAACTGTGTGTGCACAAATGTACACAGTTACTGCTAAACATGTTTCAGTTATTTTGCCATCAAGCAGTTTATAAATTAATCTGTCTGAATAGCTATCAAAGAAATATGAGGCAAATGAGATATGTCATTAACACTTGGATATTGTTCCTTTTGAAGGTGAAAACCTCAGTTAACCTGTGTCCCAAGCTGTTGTGGCGTATGCTTGCAGGTATGCAGAAGTGCTTTTAGTGGCCCCACTGAGTAAGGGCTCCATGGCTGGCATGACTCCTGCTCGTTCCATGGATTGCAGTTTCCCTGAGTTGTCTTCTCTGCTTTTATCAGTTTGTTTCCAAGATGCCGCTGAAAGGACAGAAGGGCTGGGGAGATGGCTCAGTGGGTAAAAGTGCTTGCTATGACAGCATTTGGACCTGAGTTTGACTCCCCAGCACCCATGTAAAAAGCCAGGCATGACTGCATGCCTAAAACCTCAGCACTGGAGGGCAGAGACAGCCAGAACCTGGGTACCCACTGGCCAGCCAGCCCAGGGAAATGCAAGTGTCCAGTTTAGTGAGAGGCTCTGTCTAACAGCTAAATGGTGGAGAATGATAGAGGAAGACACCTGACGTCTTCCTTTTGTCTCCACATACACACACACGAGCACACCACATACTCCCATACATTCATACACACACACACACACACACACACACACACACACAAGAAAAAAGGAAAGAAACCTTAAAAAAATTTTTTTAATGGGCTGGAGAGATGGCTCAGCAGTTAAGAGCACTAGCTGTTCTTGCAAAAGACCCAGGTTTGAATCCCAGCACCCACATGGCAGCTAATAGCCATCCATAACTTCAGTTCTAAGGGATCCAACACCCTCTTCTGTTCTCTGCGGGCATTGCACAACACGGGTGCACTTACAACATGCAGGCATAACACTCATACGCATAAAAGAATAATAAAAATAATAAATAAAAAATTTTTTTAATTTACATTTATTTGTGTATGTTTGTGTGGGCACATCCATGCCTCGGTGCACATGTGGAGGTTAGAACAACCTGAGGGAGTCAGTTCCCTCCCTTTACTATGTGGTTTTGGGGATCTGACTTAGGTCATCAGCCTCAGCAACAAGCTCCTTTGCCTGGTGAGCCATTTCACCAGCCTGAAACAAATTTTATACAGATTTTATTTGCCTATCTGATTAGGTTTTTTCATTGCATTGCTCTTACAAAAACAGTCTTTTCCTTCACAACTTCTTACTTGGTTTCAAAACAGCTGGCTGACTCTCATCTGTTAAAGTTCTGCACATTGCCGGTAAGGATTTTCTCCCAGGAAGATACCAATATTCAGACTCCGTTCCATCTTCAGAGTTCAAAAACAAAACAACACTCCCCCCCACAAAAAAAAAAAAAAAACTCTTGGAAGCAAAAGGGTTTTTGTTGTTTCTTTTTCTGTTTTACAGGAAGCCCCCTCTTCTCAAGACATCTTGGTGTTCCTCACTGGTCAGGAGGAGATTGAAGCAATGAGCAAGACCTGCCGAGACATTGCAAAGCACCTCCCGGACGGCTGCCCTGCAATGCTCGTCCTTCCTCTCTATGCCTCCTTGCCCTATGCACAGCAGCTCCGAGTCTTTCAAGGGGCCCCAAAGGTGAGTGTGCCACCTCTTCTGTCCAGTCCATCATTGGCCATTAAGTCAGACCCAGTGGATCTGTATGCCTGTCACCATGCTGCAGATGAGGTAGAAGGAGAGGATACTCAGGTACCAGGTCAGCTCGTTGAAAAGGGAGCAGGTACGTAGTACACAGTTGCCAAGAAAGCTGTCCTGTGAGAAGGAAAGGCACCAGTCAGGGGATGAGGAAGAGTGCAAGGGCAGAGGCTGAAGAGTAAATGAGTGGCTCTTCTGAGGGATAGTATAAGCCATACTCCACAGTACCATCTGTTGTGTGCCTTTGTATCCCATTCACAGTGCTGACACTCACATATACCATCTTTCATCCTCATGGAGTGCCATGGGGGATATAGGCCCCCAAGAGAGGGGAAGCAGGACTTGCTTAAGGGGCACTTAGTAAGGAATTGGCAGGGCCAGAATTTCAACTCACATCTGCCTGTTTGTGAACCCTTTGCTTGTTCCATTGCATCATCGTCTCAAATGAACCTTTAGGACCACAGTAGCATCCCTTTCCCCTTTGTTCCTCAAGTTTATGACCAAAATTCATAGGACTGCTGTTAAGAATGAAGTCATCTTTCTTGATCATTAATAAGTGGTGGAAATTAATGGTAAGAATATGTTTGTACGTTTCTGAAACTTATGTGTGTCATCTGGCTTTTTGGTTTTCTTTCTCCTTTTAGGGCTATCGCAAAGTGATCATTTCAACCAACATTGCTGAAACCTCCATAACCATTACAGGAATAAAATATGTAGTTGACACGGGCATGGTTAAAGCAAAGAAGTACAACCCTGGTGAGAATTTGTAGCTCATGAACCTCTGCTATGTATAATGAGCCACAGTTGAAACTGTAGCCCCACAATTTCCCCCCCAAGTGAACATTGCATATTTGTAAGGAGCTGAGATTTGAGTGGCAGGGACCATAAGTGAGACAGATCCAGTGTGCCCAAACAGGAGACCTGCAGCAGATAGGTAAGACATGGAGTCAAGAGGGAAGAAGAGTTCAGTTGAGGCAAACCTGGGAAGAGATCAGCCCTGGGCAGAGGGTTGGTGAGCCCATAGGAAGCTGGGTGAGAATGATGGCACAAAGGCCAGGGATGGTCTGATACCAATCACAGGCTCTCAGGGAGGTGATAGGGAGTGTGGCTGATAAGGATCTCGAGTTTCCCAGGAAGGAGACAGGTGCTGGGCTAGGGTAAGGCACAGCGGGTGAAGTACCAGCAGTTTGCTATGAGTCTAAAGTGGGAAGCTTGCTTACTGTCATTTTTACTCATTTCTGTTTTGTACCTTGCTTTATCCTACAGAGGTTTTGAGGCAGCTGCAGTTACTACTGCTGACTAGTATTTAGCTTGTTCTACTAAGCAGGGGAGGGGAAGACTTTCATACTTGTATCTCCTAAGGACAGTATCTATGACAGAGTGTGGGTCTCCACTGACTGGCACAGAATGTGCCCCCACTGAGAAAGTTAATGTCCTTCATTCCTAGGAAACTAACATCACATGATCTGTTTTCTCATAGAACTCGGAGAGAAGACAGTGACTTGAGGCATTTGCTTTGTCATCATTGATTGATGTATGACAAACCTTTCTAATTTGCTAGAAACTGTCCCAGTGTTAGCATCAAAGTCCCAAGAAACTGTAAGGGAAACTGGGGTAGTTGGCTCTGACATAAGCTAAGATCTTTTAAATCACTCTTGTCGCCCCTTGCTATAACCATGAGGCTTTTCTGATGTTTTTGTAACCGACCCCACATGTGGCTCATTGCTGGGCTCGGTTTCACTGTAATCTTAAACCACTGCTGAACAGCCTGATTTTAGACGGTCTCCTTTAGCCTTGAATTTTTCTGGACCCCTGTGCATAGAAACACTTGTAATCTGAGCATCATCTTTCTTTGCCAGCGCTCTAGAAACAGTTTGCTATATAGTAAGCAAAACTCTCATGGGGCCCATTCTCCCTCCAGACAGTGGACTTGAGGTACTAGCTGTGCAGCGGGTATCAAAGACCCAGGCCTGGCAGCGCACAGGAAGGGCTGGCAGAGAGGACAGTGGTGTCTGCTACCGGCTCTACACTGAGGAGGAATTTGAGAAGTTTGAGAAGATGACTGTGCCAGAGATCCAAAGGTAGACCCATCAGTACCTGCCCTCCTGTCACCCATTGTGATCTCTCCTTCCTGTTTGCTCCTGTTTTCAGAGCTGCAGTATTTGCTAATGCTCTGCAGTGAGCAGTTCTTACTCAATGGCGTGGGAGTCAGGGATAGATGTATGACCCGTGCTTCTCCCTTCACAGGTGTAACCTGGCAAGTGTGATACTTCAGCTCCTGGCAATGAAAGTCCCCAGTGTGCTCACCTTTGATTTCATATCCAAACCATCTCCAGGTAAGTGGAGTCCTGAGTGCTGGGAAGTGGACAGGTAGACAACAGCAAACACTCGTTCCTTAAAAAAAAGTATTTTGGAGAAAAAATGTATATGTCATCTCCTTTTGCTTATTTGATTTTATCTGTCATAAAGTGGTAGACTGCTATAGCACCATCGTACAGAGACCCATAGTCAGGGGCCTTGACATCTGGAGCCAATTACAGTTATTGGAGATCCATGGGGTACTACTGCCAGAACCTCATGGAGGTGTACTTTCATCAGCAGCATGACAGAGATCAGATTTCTTTGTATTAAACTGGAATGTGACAGTCCCTGCCCCACCCTTCATTGGCAATCTCTCTGTGGAGTAGGAAGGAAAGAAAACTGGTACTCTTAAATGTGGTAGCTTTGACACCTGGAACTTTATCACCCTACCATATTTCCTTTTTGTTTGTTTGTTATAAGGGTATTTTTGTTGTTGTTGTTTTGTTGTTGTTGTTGTTGTTTTTGTGTGTGGTGGTGGTGGTAGTGGTAGTGGTGGGTTTTTTTTGAGACAGAGTCTCTCTAGCCCCAGCTGGCCTAGAACTCACTATGTAGACCAGGCTGGACTTGATCTCAGAGCTCTACCGGCCTCAGCTTCCCGAGTGCTGGCCATTTTCCTTTTCTTTAAGTAAAGAAATGCAATTGTCTAAAGATAAATTAAACCATGGATGGATAGCCAAGGTCCCACCCTGAACCTCAGTTCAGTTTTTTCCACAATCATTTTCTAGCTATCTTTTACATAAAAATTTACATATGTAGGACTACATGAAGTCTTTTTTAAAAATTCAAATGGCAGCACATATGATGCACTGTTCTGCTCTTGATTTTTTAATTGTGAAGTTCCTAGAAGGGAATAATAAAAGTAAGGTCTAAGGGGTAATATAGCCAGAAGCTGTGTACTGCTACCTAAGCTCAGAAAGCAGAGCCCCAGGGCCCTACCTGGCTGCCTTTGTCCCCTTCCCACTCCTTCAGGTAACTATTCTCCCTTGATTCATACTTCTCCTGCTCTTTGGTTCTATCATTAATGCTTGGGGAAGTATGTCGGGGACAGGGATGAGTGGTCTTTATGGTTATTTGATGTAGAGTTATAAGCACCCAGAAGTATTAAACTAGCTGCAACTTCTTCCTTTTTTGGACTTTGGGCTCCTTTTTATGTCTCTGTTTCTGTAGATCACATTCAGGCGGCCATTGCCCAGCTGGACCTGTTAGGTGCTCTTGAACATAAGGATGACCAGCTTACCCTGACTCCAATTGGAAGAAAGATGGCAGCATTTCCTTTAGAGCCCAAATTTGCCAAAGTAAATGACCCCTCAGTCCCCCTCCTCCTCAGTCTCCTTTCTTTGTGTTACAGGTTAGCAATGCCTATACCCAGTCCTTCTCCACTCACCCATTTGTTCTCTTAAATACAAAATTATCACCCTACTTTGTGTATAATGCTGATTTATATTGTGTGGGGGATTCAAAGACAAGTCGCAGCCCTGTCCATAGGGATTGGAATCCCAGGGACAGCATTCTGTTTTACAAAGTAAAAGACATTGACATCCAATACCTGCACTTTAACTCAAAGGGACACTGCAAGAGAACATACAGAAATAGTATATTCAGAATCCAGGAAAAACTTGATTTCTGCATTTTTAAACTTTGATTTTCAGACTATCCTCCTGTCCTCCAAGTTCCACTGTACAGAGGAGATCCTAACCATTGTTTCCCTACTGTCCGTGGACAGTGTTCTCTACAACCCTCCTGCCCGACGGGATGAAGTGCACAGCGTCCGCAAGAAATTCATATCCAGTGAGGGGGATCACATTACCCTGCTCAACATCTACCGGACCTTCAAAAACATAGGTGGAAATAAGGTGAGCCTCATTGGTGTTCTTTCAGGCCTGTGTTTTTAAGTGCTCCTTCCTTCTTTGGCCAATTAAGAGTGCAGGTGTCATTTCAGTCTGAGTACTGGGAGATCACTGAGAAAGAAAGGTAATGTTGGGGCTGGAGAGATGGCTCAGTGGTTAAGAATACTGACTGTTCTTACAGAAGACTCTAGTTTGAATCCCAGCACCCACATGGCAGCTAACAACTGTCTGTAACTGCCAGGAGATCTGAGGGCCTCTTCTGCCCTCCACGGGTATTGTATGACATGAGTGCACTTACATACAGGCAATACACTCATACACATAAAAGAAAAAAATATATTTTTTTAAAAAAAGATAACGCAAGCCTTTCTTCTGCCTGTGTTTAACATAGACTTGATGAGGACAACTTAGGTAATTGATGACTCAGTGTCTTAGCCGTTATAATTAGTCTGTTTTTCATTACTGTAAGGAAGTATCTGAGACAAGCCATTTTATATAGAAAAGAGATTCATTTTGGCCCATGTTCTGGAGTTGCAGGACTTAAGCCTTATACGGTGCTTACCAAGTTGCCAAATCCTCTAGTATTTTAGACGTTTCCATTTCCACCATCCTCTCCAGCTTTTAGTTGAAATAAATTCAGTTTTGACCATTTGGTTGTGAAATATTATCTCAATTATTGTAAATCTCATTGTCATTGCCACGATCCCTCAGGAGATCAAGCATAAGTTTACTAGGCATTTGTATTTCTTAGGTCTACTTTTTTTCCTGGATTGCTGGTCTTTTTCTCATTCTGTGTAAAATGTATCCTAGAGATACTAATCTTTTAGAGGAATAGTGGCACAAATATCCCAGCCTATAGCTTTTCTCATGGTGATCTAAAAGAAGGGAATTTTGAAGTTTTACTTTTAAGTTAAATCATTCATATTTTCACTATGGTTCATACTTTTTGATATGAAAGTATTTTCCTCTATTCCTTTTGACACTTAAAAAATGTCCCCTGAATTCAACTGTGATTTCTGAGAGGATTGTGATACCCTTTTTCTCTTCTTTAGGACTGGTGCAAAGAGAATTTTGTCAACAGCAAGAATATGATGCTAGTGGCTGAAGTCAGAGCACAGCTGAGAGAAATCTGCCTAAAGGTAGCGTCTTTTGTTGTCTAGGGAAATTTTTTATTTTATTTTGGGAGGTTAAATTGCTTATTACTAATGATTCTCAAAGGAGTCCTCACTGTAGACTTTTCTTTTCTTTTCTTTTCTTTTCTTTTCTTTTCTTTTCTTTTCTTTCTTTCTTTTCTTTCTTTCTTTTGTGACAGGGTCTCACTGTGTAGTCCTGGCTGACCGGGAACTCTAGACCAGGTCAAATTCACAAAGATCTGCATGCCTCTGCTTCCTAGGCACTGGGATCAGAGGCATGTGCCACCATAGAAAAATTTTTAAATAAGCAAGAAAGTAAAACTTATCCATAATTTTACCTCTCACTATTTTGGTCAATTCCTAGTAGAAATAGGGTTTTTTGCTTTTCTTTTTCCTTTTTTTTTTGTCTTTTTGAGACAGGGTCTCCCTGTAGCCCCAGCTGTCCTGGAACTCATTATGTAGACCAGGCTGGGCTTGAACTCACAGAGATCCGCCTGCCTCTGCCTCCCGAGTGCTGAGATTAAAGGTGTGTGCCACCATGTGTGCTCTTTTTCCTTTTTAAGTGCTGGTAATTGCCAGGGCTTCACACCTACTAGACAAGTGCTCTGCCAGTGAGCTGAATCTCAGCCATATATTTTATTTTTTACATTTTTTATAGTTACATTGTATATACGATTTATATTCGGTTTTATAAACCTCTTTTTCTGTGCTAGGGATGGAACTCTGGGCCTCATGCCTAAGTTTTATAAACTTAATCATCATTTTCTGATTTAAAAAATACTACTAGAAGTATAATAAAAGAAAGAACAAAGGCACACAAGAGAGGCAAACAGAGTATTAGAGCAGCTTCTTTGTGTTTGAAACTTGGAGCCTGCCAGGTCTATGTGGGGTGAGGATCAAATGAACTTCTGGGCTCCTGTTTTTCTATGATTTATGTTGGTGCTGAGCCCATATTAGACAAGTGTCCCATGTATGCCAAAGCTGTTTTCAATTTAGTAGCTTCCTTTTTTCATGTAGCAGAGCCCTCTGCTGGCTACACTTAGCTTTATAGTCTTTGGGTCTAGCAGGTTCCCCCACCCTTCAGAGACTCCCTAGTCCACACACCCGGGGATAGCTACTTTTCTAGCTAGGGAATTTCCCTCAAGTGTGTTGGAAGTCAGGGAAGCAACCACATCACTGAGATCGGAAGAATCCGTATCTGTATTTACATGTTATGCCAAGTCTCAAACACTCTGCTGGAGGGATGCAGATGTCATGTATATGCAGATGTCATGTCTACTGGAGGAATGTCATGTGTCATGTATATAGACTGTTGGCATGTCAGAGTTCTCAGTCTCTATCAGTCAACCTCATGGCACCTAAGTGAATCCAGTGGCCTCAGGTTCAGGTCTGTCAGACTCCAAAGTTACTCTCAGGTAATGAAGTATCCTAGCCACTGAGGACAGGGTTACTTCCTCTGTACACTTCACTGCCTGAGAACAGTCTCCTATCAACCTGTACTTTTAGCATCCATACCCCCTACCACCACCACAGCTGCCCTCCTCTGCAATCTCACCCTGGGGCTGTGGCAGGTTGGCTTCAGGCTTCCTGACTTAGGATCAGTACTTATTCCTCAAGCCTCCAGAGTAGCTTGTTTTTAAGCAGTAGCTTTCCTGTGAAGGCACCTGGCTACAGCTCTCCTAGCCAAGGAAAATGACAGTGGAATTCCTGTCCTCTGCTGACCCATCTCACTGGAAAAATCATTCTCACCAAAACTTACAACTGGATTTGAGGCTTGTGAGAGCTTACAGCTTGTCTTGTGGGTGGGATTACCAGTCTCTCTTCATCAGGGCACACTGGTGAGCTGCAGGTGGCTGGAGCTGTGTGTGGCTTACTTCTCTTCACCAAGTCACCTTTCTGTTTCTCATTACTTGTTAGCTGTCCTGTCACGTGGTGAATCAATCAATCAATCTCTCTCTCTCTCTCTCTCTCTCTCTCTCTCTCTCTCTCTCTCTTTGGAATAGTCTGTTCTCCTTATCCTGTTCTTGTCAGACGGAGACAGCTTCTAGTCATATTGAATGGTTTAATGGCACTCCACATTTTACATGAGAGGCGGAGAATTGTGTATGTGAGCCTTCTCCTTTTGCTGAGCACTGAGATGAGCATGTCTGTGGTGAATGGTTTTGTGTGGAAGGCATCTTTCATTTGTTAGTGTCCCAGTGCAAATAGTGCCACACTTTGAAGGGACAGTTATGACCTCTAACCAGGTCAGTGATAGCACTAGAGCGATTTTTTTCTCTTAGTGGCCTCTTGTAGTCTGTACTTTAGACAAATCTGATTTGAACAACCACTCTTTCCTGTCTGTTTCTTGCTTCATGAGTTTTCTCAATCCTGGTGGAATGGTGTGTCTCTTGGTTCTGAACAGTGGCCAAGGATGCCTGTCTGTATGCCTGGCATTGATTAAGGTTCTCAGTGCAGACTTGCCCAAGACTGTCTAGAGTACAAGGAAGAGTAATGATTATAATCACTACCACTTATGAGACATTCAGGAGCTCTTCTAGACACTTTTCATGGAATTGCTTTATTTAAAAATCCTCATTTTGCCAGGCGTGGTGTTGCACGCCTTTAATCCCAGTACTTGGGAGGCAGAGGCAGGCGGATCTCTGTGAGTTCAAGGCCAGCCTGGTCTACATAGTGAGTTCCAGGACAGCTGGGGCTACAGGGAGCCCCTGTCTCAAAAAGACCAAAAAAAAAAAAAAAAAAAAAATCCTCATTTCACCAGTTAAGGGCAGTCCTGTTGTTATTCTCATTTTACAAATGATGAAACTATGCTTAATCCAGTCAATAATTAATTCAGTCTGTGAAGGGTGGAGCTGGCAGAGTGGAAAGAAAGCTTGTCATCTAGTCTGTGGGGCTTCCTGGTGACAGCTGATGCAAGCCATTGAACCCAGGACCTTGAGCATGCTAGACAAGTGTCCTACTTCTGAACTACACCCCAGGCTTCGGTTGAACTCTGTCTTGGTAGATGAGTTAAAGGCAAGGAATAGCTAGCTGATTGCTGAAACCAATAGCCCTGGAGCCATTATAAAGTAAAAAATGGGATTTTTCAAAGAATAAAGAGGTATTTCTTGGAACCTATAGGCAGAAGATAAAGACATGCCCCACATGGTACTGGATAAGGACCCAGAAAAGACCACCTGGGGACTCACTGCTCCTCTTGTCCCTGCTCCTCTCCACATACTTCCCTCCCTCCTCACCTTCCATCTCCACATGCAAAAGATTGCTTGTCATGGTATTTACTACACTATTCCTGGGGAGATATGAACAAATATATACTCACCCTAAATAGAGAACTGACAACACACCAAAGTAAGGATACCACTCAAGTCCAGCTTGGTGAACCAGTGAGTTTAATTAAGGTTACTTATAGGAGCAGAAATGACTCAAAAACACCAGCATCCCAAAAGCCCACCCATCATAGGTGACAACGCAGGAAAGCAGGAAACCTGGAGCACACTGCACAACCTGCAGGCAGCTGGACTGGTTGAATAAGAATGTCTTCCAGGCAGCTCAGCTGGTCTCTGCTTCTTGGAGGCAGCTCAGCTGGTGTGAGAGGTCTATCCCCAGTCCTTAGGGCCTGTATATGCTTGGGGAGGAGGCCTCCTAGTCAATCTGGTCAGTTTCCTGCTCTTTTTGAAGCTGTTGTTTACATTGGAATTTAAGAGCTTCCTAGCAGGATGGAGCTTCCTAGCAGGATGGAATGTTTCACTTCTCCTCAGAACATCCTCCTTCTTAACAGACTTCTCTCCATAGGAAATTGCTACACAGTATATAGTCTCTTCACTCAGGAGCCTAGCATTAACTGGTTGAAGTTCCCATTTCAGACCTAGGGACTGCAGGAGAAACATTTAGGCTTGGCTGCATAGGTCCAGCAAACATGCATCACTGATCTGTTGGGCTGTGGTCAGCAATGTAAGGGTTCATAACCTACTCAGCAAGGGTGTAGAACCAGGGCACTGACTGACAACTGGCATCCCACTACAGAGATGAAGCTGGCATGCCTGCTAAAATCAGCACATGCAGAGACCTTAAGATGGGAAGCACTTGATAGGTTTGTGAAAGAGGAGGGAGTCAATTATGGAAGGCCTGCACAAAGGGCTTGGAGAAAAGACAGATGAGGTAGGTAGGCTTGCTCATGCTGGTTCATTCATAGTCTCCCATAGGAGGTTTGCCTTATTTTGCTAGGAGCAATGGAGACATTGAAAGTTTTGAGCAAGTGAGGTGATTTGTATTGCTCTTTAGGAAGATGAATTTGGCAGCAAGATCTGAGAAGATTTGGAGCTAGGAGTTGATGATGTAGACAAAGTGAAAGGAAAGCTTCCCCTTCCACGGTCTTCCTTATCAATATTTAGGTGAGGGAATGGGTCACCTAAACCCACATGCAGTCTCTAGCCTATATGAACTCTGCAGGCCCGTGATTCCCAGTTTTCAGTCTGCGCTCCCTTACCTCTGCCCTCATTCCCCAGCTGAGCTCCTGCTTAAGACATTTGAGGCATCTATCACTTCTGGGGGGTCAGGATCCACCTTGAGTGGGCTGCACTGTAGGTCTGGTTCTCTAATGCACTGAGCAGTGCTGAGGAGGGTTGATGTCTGCGCTGTTTTCCATCTTCTAAAACAGATGTCAATGCCAGTCATGTCATCGAGAGGGGACATGGAGAGTGTTCGCCGCTGCTTGGCGCACAGCCTCTTCATGAGTACTGCTGAGCTCCAGCCAGATGGTACCTATGCTACCACAGATACACACCAGCCAGTGGCCATCCACCCCTCATCTGTCCTCTTTCACTGCAAGCCGGCCTGCGTTGTGTACACTGCATTGCTCTACACCAACAAGTGCTACATGCGAGACCTCTGCGTTGTGGATGCCGAGTGGCTATATGAGGCTGCCCCTGAGTACTTCCGGAGGAAGCTGAGAACTGCCAGAAACTGAGTCAACCCAGGATGCTGCCAGCATGGCTGGGCCTGGAGCTTAGATCACAGCTGTCCTCATAGCAGACTCCAAGGTTGGCAGCTAAAGAAACTCAAGCCTTCAGTGCAGCTGAATTTGCCCAGCTTTCAGGAGCTTGAGAGTGTCTTTGATGAAACCCTCAGACTGAACCGTGTAGACCTGTATATATTTATACCTTGAGAAATTCAGAATTATGCTTTTGGTTCTGGCTGGGTGATTTTGGGTGGCTGAACTGACTTCTGAACCTCAGTTTCCTCATCTGCCATGGGGGATAATATATTTAATTTGTAGAATTCAAGTCTTAAAGTTCAGAAAATGAGTAGAAAGTTACCCAGAGATTGGCCTAACATAATGTGTCAGTGAATTGTAAGCCATTGTGCTTAATGTTACCATTTGCTACTTGATACAAGATGGTAGAGCAGAAGTCCTCTAAGTTCTTGTGATGAAAGGGATTTTCTGGAATGGGGCTACCGGAAGCTGCAGATCCAGTCTGTTGTCTTCAGTTCTACTACTTTTTTTGCTAAGTATTGAACCCAGAGCCCCATGCATGCTGTGCACTCTGCCACTGAGCCAGATACCTAGCCCTCAGTTCTACTTTAGCATCTACCTATATGTCTTTAGTTTAAGCATAAGAAACTGACTTCTGTAGACATATCAGGAGGGAGGTGTAGTTGTTTCTGACCTCCTATTGAGCCTCATGTCTCAGGGTGTGAACCATTCTCTCTGCTATCTCCAAGCAGAGATGAGCAAAGGATTCCCTTGGTCCTCAGTGCCTCTGTGGTTGCTTGTCCCTAGCAATGCTTTCTGGAGAAATACAGGTTTCCTGGTGAAAGTGGCTTTGAAACTTCTGGATCATGTTAGGTGTGGATATGGAAACCAGATTTTTAGTGTCGTGGCCTTCTGAAACCCAGTCATTCTTTTAAACTGGGCACCTATGAATCTGTGCACACAAGGGGCGGTCCTATGTTCTTTTCTGTTGTTTGGCTTCAGGCGGGGGCCCAGGTCACAGCAATTGGGGTGGGAGGGAAGAGATACATGCATGATCAGTGAGAAACCTCCCCACATCTGCTCTTTATATTTTTGGATCTTACTGATTTTTCCTTCTTTGTAGGGACTTGGAGACAATGTAGCTTTGCTACTTCTAACTGCACCAGACCCCCCCCCCCACCAAACCCTCATTGTCTGCATTTGTCAGAGGAGATTTCATAATCTCTGCATTCTTTTCCTGTTTAGAAAAGACATTAAAAATTCATCTTAGCTTATTATTAAAAGGGAACAATCTCTGGGCATGGTGGTATACACCTGTAATCCCCAGCTGAGATAGAATTGAGTTTTGAGGGTTTTACTATACTGGGTTTTACTATACTGAGACCTGTGTCAGCAGAGAAAAAAAGCACTTCCCAGACAATGTCTGAACTTAGGAAAAGCCAAATTTAGTCCTTTTCTTTTTCTTAGTTGGTCAAAACATATCTGTGCTACTAGTATTTTGTCATTTATACAAAGAATTGCATGTTGTTTATAAGCAAGAGGCCAAATTGCTTACAAGGTACTTCAAAAACAGTGGGCAGTTTATTCATTCTGGATCCAGCAAGCTCTTTCCAGAGATCATTGCCTGATTTGGGCACTTCCATTTCCAGGGTCTCACTGGTCCACAGGTGTGTGTGCTGAGTCCAGCCAGTCTGTATTCTAACCCTAGCCATGACCATGAGCAATCAAGCTTTTTAGCCGTGTTAAAATTGTCTGGGTACTTGTGATTTACTTCTATGATAAATGGTTACATTTAGACTAAATGGGATCAGACTTTGACCTGGTTCTTCCACAGATGGGCTTATTTTTACCATACTAACTCTGAAAAGCTCTCTAGGAAGTTTTTTGGTGTTTTTTTTTTTTTTTTTTTTTCTTTTAAAGTATATTTTTCTTATTTACACTAAGGGGTTAGGGTATTTATCTAACCTGACTTGGTAAGAGAAACTTTTGTATTTTTAATAGAATATTCATTATGCTGGTTACACAAAAGGAGGTGGGCAATATATTCCTCAGCAACTAACTGTTCCTCAGTAAATTAACAAGAAATGTTTTCTGAATCAAGGAAAAACTTAACTTGTAGTAATTTATGTCCAGTGTAAGTACCCAAAAAATTCCCCAAAAACTCTTTTTTTCCTAAAGCTTATGTAAAGGTTACATCTTCTAAGTAGCTTTAATGTTTCTGTACAGAAGTATGTTTATCACTGTTAACATTGTGGTAGAATTTTATTATGGTATTTATTTTTTTATTGGGCTTTTTAAAACCAGCTTTTTAACAAAGCTGCTCAGGGATTAAATCAGATGGAAATCCCATCCTGACTCCACATATCACTACAAAGAATTTATGATTATCTTGAGCTGCAGGGATAGTACACTTTAACCTTTCTTAAGAAAATTAAATGTTTCACAATTTTATTGCAATTCAATCTTGAGGTACTCTTTTTCAAACTCTTTGGTAGTGTCACACCACTTTCCAACCTGAAAAACCTAGACAGATAACAAGTTCCATATGCATCAAGTAATCATGAACCCCAACAGCCCTGCATGCCTCTGGTGTTTGTCCTCTTCTGCCAGTAATCATGGAGTGTGCAACACCCAGGGCAACACTCATTACAAACACCAGGTCCCTGGTAAAAACTCTTAATGTTGCATCTCTGCTAGTTGTAAAGAGATTCTAAAATGGGAGCAAAACATTGCCTGTGACCCAATCTAGCTACCAAGAACTGCTTGCAACTGTCGCCATGCGTCCAAGATGCCATTCCTTGAACACATTAAGTGACACTGCACCTGTGGAGAAACAGTTTTGTACTGAATGCTATAATGCAGGAAAAAATAAAAACAAATCAGGTTGATTTGGGCTTATGCTGTATTGTTTGGTCTTAGATGTAACTTTAAAAATATCAGCTCTTGTATATAATCCTCAAATTTGCACTTGACTCAAATCCATAAAAAAATGAATCTTGTACTTGATCCATGTGGCTTCCTTTTGTTTGGTTTCTGTACTGGTTGTCATCTTGTCACATCTGGGAAGAAGAAACCTCAATTGTGGAATTTCCTCTGTGGGATTGGCCTGTGGGCATGCCTGTGAGGCATTTTCTTGATTGTGGAGTGATGTGGGAGGACCCAGCCTGCTGTGAGTGTTGCATAAGAAAGCAGGCTGAGCACATTAAGGGGAGCAAGCTGGTACACAGGCCAGAAAGCAGCATTCCTCCGTGGTTTGTGCTTCAATTCCTGCCTCCAGGTTCCTTCCCTGACTTCTCTCAATAATGGATTACGACCTGGGAGCTGAAATAAACTCTCCTCCTGGTGTTGTTTTTGGTCAGTGTTTAAAGCACAGCGATAGAGAAGCAAACTAGAACTGCTTCGCTCCCCTTATGCAGTTTGGATAATATAAAACATTAGTTTTATTGCCATTCCTTTGGGTAAGAGTTGATACCTTGTAATAGCCTTGATTCTTAAATCTGGTGTAAACTGTGCATTCCTGCCCCAGGAAAATGATGGTCCCTTAAAAATTGGATGAACTGTTAACAGGGTGCAAAGCGAGGTTACCCAAATAAACCACAGTTCTGGGCGTTTGGGTTCTTGGTCTGGTGCTGGTGAGTCCAGGATGCCTGCTCACAGCAGTTGGGTGCATGAAGTCAGCTTTCCAGTGAGAGCAAGGAGCTTCCAGGAAGACCCTCTAAGGGAGGTGACCTTGAAGTCTGGAGAGACACCTCCCTCCGGGAAGGATTCGGGAGGGACTCGGGGAAATGTGCGGCGTCCGAAGCCGGCTGCACCGGCGGGTCCCAGCAGAGGGCGCGCTCGGCCTCGTGCCTTCAGCAGGTCCGCGTGGGCGGCGCTTCCCGGCCGAGGGCGGGATTTCCGGCGGCGCGCGAGGTCACGGGGCGCCTTGGCCGGGATCGTCCTTCCATCCGCACGTGTCTGTCGCCCGCGCGATGCTGCCCCTGCTGTGTGCGGCGTCCGAAGCCGGCTGCACCGGCGGGTCCCAGCAGAGGGCGCGCTCGGCCTCGTGCCTTCAGCAGGTCCGCGTGGGCGGCGCTTCCCGGCCGAGGGCGGGATTTCCGGCGGCGCGCGAGGTCACGGGGCGCCTTGGCCGGGATCGTCCTTCCATCCGCACGTGTCTGTCGCCCGCGCGATGCTGCCCCTGCTGCGCTGCGTCCCCCGAGCCCTGGGCGCCGCGGTCACCGGGTTCCGCGCCGCCGCGCCCGCCCCGGCGCTCAGGCAACTGCTGCAGCCTGCGCCCCGGCTGTGCCTCCGGCCCTTCGGGTTGCTGTGCGTGCGCGCTGGCCGGTCCGGCCTCCTCCGGCCCCCGGCGCCGTGCGCGTGCGGCTGCGGGGCGCTGCACACCGAAGGTGAGGCGGGTCCGCTGCGGGCCCGAAGGACCCTGCCAGGTTGAATCCCTGCCCGGTTGTCAGCCAGGGTGAACCTTCGCGGTCGCCGTTCTCTCTTCTACTGACCGAGGGCTCTCAGTGTGGAAGGGGCGGAGTGTGCGATTCAATTAAGTGCGGAAGGTTACCTTTATACATAGTCTCTTGCAAATGTTACTTTGGGAAGACCTGGAGCTGTGGTCTGTAGATGTGGTTACGTCTTTGGATAAATTGTTTCTTTTTATAGTGGAAGGTGGTAATGAGTTCATGATTAGAAATAATTCTTCAGAATCGAGCTCAGGTTCTCATGAGTAAATCATGAGGTTTTTGTTTTGTTTGTTGTTGAGACAAGATGTCACTAGATAGCCCTGGCTGGCCTGAAACTCACTGTGTGGACCAGAATGGCCTTCAGTTCCCAGAGGTCCTACTGCTGGAGTTAAAGACGTGGTCCAGGCCCAAATCATGGTATTTGTTTACAGAAGAAGAAACTGAGGTTTTAAGACCTAAATTGAGCTAAAGCCTCAGAGCAACCCAGTAAGAGATTAGAAACTGTCCAAGTCCAGGTTTCTAACTGGTATCCCCAGTGGTGTCAGACTAATTGTCTTTTCTCTTTTTGGATCATCTGAATCTTTCATTTAGGAGACAAAGCTTTTGTTGAATTTCTGACCGATGAAATCAAGGAAGAAAAGAAGATCCAGAAGCATAAGTCCCTTCCCAAGATGTCTGGAGATTGGGAGCTGGAAGTGAATGGGACAGAGGCTAAATTAGTGCGGAAAGTTGCTGGTGAAAAGTAAGTACTGGAAACTAAAACCTCAATCCTTCAGGGGCCTGTCCTGGGCCATTCCCCAAACAGCCTCAGTTAGGCCCAGTACTTTGATAAAATGGTTTTCAAGAGAGGGTTTCTTTAGACAGCTTCCTAAGTTCCAGTAGTACATTCACTGAATACAAAATTTCTGTGTATTGGTTGGTTACTAAGGACACTAAGTAGCCCAAAAGAGTACAGGAAAGTCTGTTGGAATGGTCAACATATACATTCAGTTGGTGAGGGATGCCACATCATGCCTGGGTTTAGGTACTGGAAAGTACTGATAAAATCAATTTATCTATTTCTGGTTCAGAGTTTTGATAAAAACAAGCCCCTGAAGGCTCCCATTTATGGTAAGTGAAAATGCAAGATCTGCAACTGTGTAACAGGACCATGCTACAGTGTAGAAAGGACAACTCAAAGAGGTGGAGAATTCTTAACCAAGTTTAGCTATACCCTCCCCCCCAAGTCTTTGTTTTTGAGATGGGTCTTCGTCTTGCTGTGTGGCAGAGGCTGGCCTTGACTTTTGTTCATCCTCCCATTGCTAAGTTCATGTGTTTTCCTTAGAGAACTGTCTACTTGAACTCTATGCCTGTGTCTTTTTATCACTGTTATAAGAATCCTTTGAGTTTAATTTCCTTAGATGTAATTTGAAGTTTCATGGTTTTACCTAGCATGTGTGAGGCCCCAGGATCAATCCCAGCACCACATGTGTGCACACACATCCCATGTACAAGAAAAGCAGTTTAGCCAGTCATGGTGGCCTGTGATCCCAGTAGGTGGATGGAGGACAGGAAGTTAAAGGCTGCTCAGCACAGGTTTCATAGGGAGACCCTCCCTCAGGGAAAATTAAAAGGTTCATTGTGGCTCACATGTCTGGAGGGTGGCATGCATATGATGGTTATCTTTTTCTGGCAGGGGCTGAGGTGGGGCAGTGTGCCACATAGCACAAGACAGAGAGTATTTGTTTGGTTTCTGCCTCTTTATAAAACCACCCAAATTCATTCATGGGAATTCTACCCTGATTACCTTATCTTAACCTAATTCCAAAGCCCCACTTCTAAACACCACAGGTGAATTAAGTCTCCACCTGCTTGGTCTAGGGGATATAGCTCCTTGGTAGATGCATGAAAGACTGGATTTTGATCCCTAGTAGCAAGAGGGGGCATAAAGTGATAACATTTCCCCTTCTTAATACTATTAATTTTGGGGGACTAAATTTCTATGTGCATGGGGAGAGAGCATAAACCATATAAAACCATAACAATACATAGAAGTATCTGTATACTTTTTGGTGCTGGGGATTTATTAATCACTTGCCTAAAACATGGGAGGCCCCAGGCTGGATTTACAGCATTACACACACTGACTTTTTAGAGTCACCTTTAAGAAACTTGTCTAACCAAAGGTTGTAAAGATTTAGATTTGTGTTTTCTTATAAGAATCTTAGCCAGGTGTGTGATGGCACATGCCTTTAATCCCAGCATTCCGGAGGCAGAGGCAGGTGGATCTCTGTGAGTTCAGGCCAGCTGGACTACAGGGAAACCAAAAAAAAAAAAAAAAAAAAAGGAATTTTATAGGGCAGATGGTTTCTTAGCTGCTCACCTCTACCAGAGTTCCCTGGAAAGACCAAGGTGGGCACATGGCAGGGAACCTGGGGGTGCCAGCCTGATGGCTACATCCCCAGCCAGAGCTTATCAATTTAACTTTAGCAGCTGGCACATTATTAGGTACACATTAGAGCATGTTGAATGTGACTTAGATTGGATATAGGCATACAACTTGCTTTTAAATTCTACATGTAATTCAGACATGCAGCCAGCTAGGATTGAGATGTTTCAACTTGCCTTTGTACACCTTACTGCAGCAGGCCTCCCTCTTGCCTGTTGTATTACTCAGTTAAAACTATACCTTGTTGACTGTGCTTTCCCTTGCTTTTCTAGGATTACTGTCACTTTCAACATTAACAATAGCATCCCGCCAACATTTGATGGTGAGGAGGAGCCCTCACAAGGACAGAAGGTTGAGGAACAAGAGGTAAGCCAGCCAGCCATTCTTCGTCTGTTCTAAAAGGCAAGAGGGCCGTTTTCTTTTAAAAATTCCTCTCTAATGCTAGAGGTAGACAAAGACACCCATTTAGGGGGCTCTAGAACAGTGGAATTGATATTTTGAGGTAAGCTTTAGCCCAAGGTTTGGCCCTGTTTCCTAACTGCCCAAATACATTGCCACCTGCAGGCTTGGGCTTTATTGTTGGGCCTGTGTTCTCTTAATGCAAAGGAACCACAACTGTCTTACCCCTTAAGAGATTATCATTTGGAGTGTTTTCAGTGTAGGAAATGTTCGTTAAAAGGGGAGGCGGAGGCAGGCGGATCTCTGTGAGTTCAAGGCCAGCCTGGTCTACATAGTGAGTTCCAGGACAGCTGGGGCTACAGGGAGACCCTGTCTCAAAAAGACCAAAAAAAAAAAAGTAGGTGATCAATACTAGTGATTTAACCAAGATAGGAAGGCCAGGGACTTACAGGCCATTTTTTTCTTTTGATTAATTTATTTATTGCGTGTGCATGCCACTGAACACTTGTAGAGATAAGAGGATGACTTGCTAGGGTCAGTTCTTCCCTTCCACTCTGTGGGTCCCAGGACTGAACTACGTCATTAGGCTTTGGCAGGAAATACCTTTGCCTGCTGAGCTACCTTGCCAGCCCAGACATAAGGATTTTAACATAAGGCCAGTTTCAATCTTTCCTTAGGTTCCTGGCCCTCTTGGCTACATCTAAATGGTACTGGAACATTTTAGGAAGCGGTGTTCTCAGTCTAGAAACCAGCCACCCTGGGAGCCATAGGGTCCCAGGATCATGAGACTAAGCAGATGACCATGCTAGTACTGACTACTCTGAAGAGCAGAGTCTTCTCTTGCATTTCTGTCTGAAACTCTGTGGTTGCAGCCTTGATCCGTTCCTTAGGTGATCATGAAAGGGAGCTTCTGCCATTTCTGATTACGATGGCCACATGTGCCAGCATCTGATCCTGCTCCATAATACAGGAGGATAGCCAAAACAGCCACAGGAGAAAGAGCTCTACTACTTGCTGTAGCCATCTCTGCAGTGAGCAGAAACAGGCCCAGAAGGGGGAGGGGCTGATCGAGATCTCAGTTAGATGGTACATAGCTATGGCTGGAGACCTCAACCTAAACCCATGTGTTCTTTTAAAAAGGAGGGTGCTGAGGCAGGAGAGATGGCTCAGCAATTATGAGCACTGGCTGCCCTTGTAGACAACTAAGGTTCAATTTCCAGCACCCACACAGCGGCTAACAACCATCCTAGCTCCAGTTCCATAGGAGACAATACCCTTCTCTGACCTCCAAGGACAGTGCACATCAGGTGCTCTTACATACATGGAGGCTCATACACATAACCTAAAAAAATCTTTTTTTTGAAGTAGGGTCTGTTCCAAAGGCCAAAAAATGTCAAAACTATTTGGAAGCTTTTATCTAATCCTTAAAAGATTTTAGGGTTACCTCTTCAGAAGAGGGAATGTTAGAGTAGCCAAAAGCCCCATTTAAAAAAAAAATAAAGAATACATGAAGATATCAGAAAAAATGTGATGGGGAGGGGAGAGGGCATGGATTTGATCAAAACACCTTATTTGCATGTATGAAATTCTCAATAAATTATTTATTTTAAAAAAATAAAAGGGTGCTACTAGGTGAGACATTGTTTAGTACACCATAAGACTATAAAAATGGCTAATAGCACTAAAATATCTTAATGGTGGCACCATAGACATTCTGAACTACCTGAGGCCTTTGCCTTTGACCAAGCACCTACCTTCCAACATTGGTATATGCTGACTTGATCTTGTTTCTCCAGCCGGAACTGACATCAACTCCCAATTTTGTGGTTGAAGTTACAAAGAGTGATGGCAAGAAGGCCCTTGTCTTGGACTGTCACTATCCAGAGGATGAGGTTTGTAGGATGGACTGCCTCCTGATCCCATTTAGCATATACTGAAATACTTGGTAATCTAGACCAAGGCAGGGAAGACAGGTGGGAGTGGGGAGGGAACAGGGTTAGAACCTGGGAAGTTTCAAACTGTAGAGCCTGTCTTTGTATGAGGCTGGCTTATTCTGGAATACTTTTTTTCCTTACCTCTACTACATCTTCCCAGATTGGACAAGAAGAAGAGGCCGAGAGTGACATTTTCTCTATCAAGGAAGTTAGCTTTCAGGCCACTGGTGACTCTGAATGGAAGGATACAAACTACACACTCAATACAGATTCCCTGGACTGGGTAAGTGTAGATGAGATAGAGGCACTTGGCCTTTAAAGGAGGGTCCTAGTTCAAGAAGAAGAAAAGTATTATATACAACAGATTGTTTTAAATTTTTAAAAAATGTGTTTGTGTGTATGCCTGATGTTCATGCACACCGTGGCCTACCAGTGGAGCTCAGAGGACAACTTTTGGGAGTTGGTTCTTTGCACTGTATGGGTCCTGGGAATCAAACTGATGTCATCAGGCTTGGCAGCAAACACCTTTACCCACTGGGCCATCTTGCTGGCTCGTTGGTTGGTTTGTTTAAACTAGTAAATATTCCTCTCCCTAGGCCTTGTATGACCACCTAATGGATTTCCTTGCGGACCGAGGGGTGGACAACACTTTCGCAGATGAGTTGGTGGAGCTCAGTACTGCCCTGGAGCACCAAGAATATATTGCTTTTCTTGAGGACCTCAAAAGTTTTGTCAAGAGCCAGTAGAAATGTGAGAGACACTGAAGGCCTTAATTTTAAGGGTGAGCTTTGGCCAGTGAACAAAAGCTACCCTGACGTCAGACAAGTGTTATAAAGTGGTTGTCATCCTAATATCATGGGGAAAAAAGCAAGTTTAAACTATTGCTGTTATGTTCCCATTTATCATTCATTTGGTTCTTTTCCTGTACAAATCATTATTTGTATAGATTTTTGTATAACATAATTATGGACAATAAAATTGGTTATTGCCTCCCTCCAAGACAGTTTTAATTTTCTATTCTGTGGCCTTGCATCAAAACACCAAGAAAAGAGATGTTTAAAAAGCTTTAATGCAAAATAAGTTACAAAGGCTTGTTCACGTAAGGGTCTTAATCAGAGGAAACGAGTTGCTTTCAGCCTAGTGGAGTGACAAGTCCAGGATGACTCTAGAGGATCACGGCCCAAGTGTCACAAGCCTGGATTAAACAGAAAACAAGTTAGCATAAACTGAATTCTAGTCATGAAAAGTTAGGTGAATATATGGCTAAAAGTTGTTATCAAAAATGGGATCTAACTGGGGCTGGAGAGATGGCTCAGCAGTTAACACTTGACTTCTTACAGAAGACCCAGGTCCAAATCCCAGCACCCACATGGCAGCTAACAACTGTCCGTAACTCCAGTTCCAGGGGATCCGACAGCCTCTTCTGTCATTGCATGACACAGGTGCACTTACATACATGGCAGGCAATACATTCATACACATAAAAATAATTTTAAAATGAAAAAAAGGGGCTGGAGAGATGGCTCAGCGGTTAAGAGCACTAACTGCTCTTGCAGAGGACCCGGGTTCAATTCCCAGCACCCACATGGCAGCTACAAACTGTCCTTAACTCCAGTTCCAGGGGAATCTGAAACCTCCTGACCTCTGCGGCATTGCACGACACTGGTGCACTCACATACATGCAGGCAGTACACTCGTAGACATAAAATAAAAATAATAAAATATTTTAAAAATTAAGAAAAAATTTTAAATGGGATCTAACTATATTGCCCAAGCTGGCCTTGAATTCCTGGGTTCAAATTACCCTGCCTCTCAGCCTCTTAGGGAGCCAGGACTACAGGCATGCGTTGCCAGGCCTGCACTTCCTCTTTTTTTTTTTTTTTTTTTTAATTTTTTTTAATTTTTTTGTGTATGAGTGTATTGCCTGCATGTGAGTGTGCCTGTGTCGTGCAATGCCCCAGAGGTCAGAAGAGGGCTTCAGATTCCCCTGGAACTGGAGTTAAGGATGGTTCGTAGCCACCATGTGGGTGCTGGGAATGGAATTCTGGTCCTCTGCCAGAGTAGTCAGTGCTCTTAACTGCTGAGCCATTTCTCCAGCTCTGTGTGTGTCTGTGTGTTCCCAGATCTCGCTGCTCTGGCTAGTCATTTTGCCCCAAAGATCCCCTGCCTCTACTTCCTGAATTCCAGGATTACAGGAAGCCACCATGCCTGCCCTGATCCAAATTCGGGTCCTCACACTTGCAATGTGCTCATTTTTCTAAGGCAGAAGACAATGTCATCTAACTTGTACCGCTTCAACTCTTTCCACTTAGGCAAGCTGGGTGTGGTGGTACACACCTTTAATCCCAGTATTCTGAAAGGCAGATGCAGACAGATCTCTGTGAGCTCTAGGCTAGCCTGGTCTACACAGAGTTCCAGGCCTGCCAGGGCTATATAATTAAATCTAATATCCAAACCAGGTAATGACGCAACCGGAAAAAAAAAAAAAAAAAAAAAAAAAAAAAAAAAAAAAAAAAAAAAAAAAAACCCAATAACAAAAATCACATTAAGCATCTATTTATATACCAAAGTAGTCCTGGGAGTAAAAGTAGTCCTTGCCCTCAGAAAGATGTAAACAGTTAACACCTGCAGCATTGCAGGGAACACAGCAGTAGATACAGTTGGAGCCCACAAATGCTAAACAATTTTATGTGAGGGTCAGGTTTTACAGAGTATCTGGCATGCTGTAGCACTCAACTGTTTCTAGAGTTGCCCTTGCCTGGGACCTGAAAGCTGTAACAATATATGGCATCTTCTGTGTAGGAGACATTGGTTTCCATAGTAAACTTAAGGCTTCTAAGACAGGTGGCTCCACCCATTTGTGTAGTCCTGTCCCTCACACCTAAGTTACCATTTGACTAGAGTCTAACCTTGGATCTCTGTGAAGACTTGTTGAGAGAGATGAGCCTGGCATTGCTCTGCTGTGCTTCCTGTCCTGTATCCATCTGCAAAAGTGATGCCAGGATGGCCATCTGGGATTTATGTCCATGCCCTTACTTACGGAGTTCAGACCACGGCTGCCAATCCAGCAAAAGCCGACTCCCCAGTTTCCTGACCAATGCTCCGCCAGGGCTTTAGGCCTACTCTCAGCACACTGTCAGGACTCTGGGCCTACTCTCAGGGCTCCACCAGGAATCTAGGCCTACTCCCAATGTTCTGCCAGGGCTCTGGACCTATGCTCAACGATCTGCCATGGTTCTCAGCCTACTCTCCTTTATCAGGCTTTTTAGGGGAAATGACTTATGACCTATACTTTTTTCATTCATTTGTGATAAAGTCTCACTATGTAGTCCAGGCTGGCCTCAAACTCCTTGCCTTAGCCTCCCAAGTGTTGGGATTACAGATATTCACCACCACACCCAGCTGATCTTTTCTATGAAATAAATTCCTCAGAAAATAAATTGTAGTTAACGTTTACCTATTTCTAAGCTATTATTTTTGCCAAGGCAGGAACAAAAGTAAATACTGACATGCTTGTAGAGCTGACTGGTCCCACTGGAGGCTTACCTACCAGACAGCTCATGAGAAGACTGGGCTTTTCTTCTGCCCCATCAGTGACTGAAAATGCAGGGGTGCAGGGACAGTGTAGACTGTGCTCGTTTATGTTATCTTCTAAGCAGGCACGAAGCTTCTGCTCTGTCAACTCCGGAGACTAAAGAAAGTTCAACCACAAACTAATCTTAATTATTTGTAATCAACAGTTGAAAATCCTGAATCCTCATGCCAATCAATGTAACTCCCTTGGTTAGGATAGTTTGATTCTTTAGAGCTTTAAAGACTGAGGAATTGGGAGTGCACTTCAGTTGGTAGAAGGCTTGCTTGGTATGCATGAAGCACTAGGCTCCATTCCCAGCACCATATAAAAACCAGGTGCAAGCCTAATTCCAGCACCCAGAAGGTGAGGACAGACGGATCAGAAATTAAGGTCAGGGGCTGAAGAGATAGCTCAGTGGTTAAGAGCCCTGGCTGCTCTTGCAGAGGACCTGGGTTTGGTTCCCAGCATCCACGTGGCAGCTAACAACTGTGAGCTAACAACTTCATTTCAGGGGATCCAACACCCTCTTCTGGCCTCCATGGGCATTGATTGCATGGCATGGATGCACTTACATGCAGGCCAAACACTCATACACATAAGATAAAAATAAATTTTAAAAATTCAAGGTCATTTTTGGGCTACATAGTGAGTTTGAGATCAGCTTGGGCTATTATTAGACCCTGTCTCAAAACCAAAAAAGATACCCTTGAGCTCATAACTGCCAAGATATCTTAATCTCCATTTACCTACTCCTATAGATTAACCAATGCTCTCCATTCCAAAAATAAGTAAATAAATAAAAATTAAAATAGAAAAAAAATTGCCACTCCCAGCAGGAAGAACAGAGCCAGCAGGCTATTCTAACCTCGCTCTGCTTCTGCCCTCATGGGCCAGTGTATCCTTAGAACCAGCAGGGTCTTCTTCCAGATCTGTTTTTGCTAACTGAACTTGCTACTGTAGCTTTATGATTTAATGATACTGTATGGGGGAAGAAGTGAACAAAGTTTCATTTTTATGATTAAGAGAAAGTTTTAAGAGACATTAGGTAAAACATGGGGAGAGCAATCCTAAAGTTGTATAACTACCTTCTTATTTTGTTTTTTGTTTTGTTTTTTATATAGTTTCACTACTGGGCTAGAACTCATTATGTAACCCAGGCTGGCCTAAACTTGCAATCTTCTTTCTTTTTGAGACAGGGTCTCCCTGTAGCCCCAGTTGGCCTGGAACTCACTAGGTAGACCAGGCTGACCTCAAACTCAGAGATCCACCTGTCTCTACCTCCCAAGTGCTAGGACTAAAGGCGTGCGCCACCACACCTGGCTACTTGTAATCTTCTTGCCTCAGCCCAATTGAGGATTTACAGGCCTGTGCCACCATACCTGGCATCATACTTAGCTACCTGGCCAATCTTACAGATATAAAATGGGAAACTTCAGGCTATGCACTGTGAGTTTTTTGTTTTGTTTCCTAGACAGGTTCTCACTGTAGCCCTGGCTGGCCTGGAACTGGCTATGTAGACTCACAGAGATCCGTCTGCCTCTGCTTCCCAGGTGCTAGGATTAAAGGTGTAGGTCATCTGGCTTATTTTTTTAAGTCTATTTTCAAAGTCATCTGAAAAATACCATAAAATGTTTTTATCATTTTCTACTTCAACTGGTCAACTCAGTCTCCATCATGGCAGAAGTCATTTCCTGCATTTTAAGAGCAATAAAGCTTTTAAGTTCTACTGGTGTGAAGTCATATTTGGGAAAGGTTGAATGCATGTTTCAGATCCTAAACTGGGATCTTTTATAGATCTAAATCTAGTGACTGGAGAGATGGCTCAGTGGTTAAGAGCACTGGCTTTTCTTGCAGAGGACCTGGGTTCGGTTCCCAGCACCCACATTGTATCTTTAACTCCAGTTCCAGGGGATCTGATGCCCTCTTCTGATCTCTGTGGGCACTGCACAACAGGTGTACCTACACATAATACAGACAATACACTTGTACACATAAAAATAAATAAAATAACAATATCTGAATCTCTGGTGGCTTTCCATGGGATTAAAAAGCCCCACTGCATAGTGTTTGCCAGTCCCCATGCAGCATGTATTTTCACCATGGCTGATGTAAAGCTACCAATGTAATGTTGCTGAACACAAAATTGGGAATAGATGTTACAGTTTGAATGTGAAATACTCCCCACAGGCTTATGGGTTTAAATACTTCGATTTTAAGAGGTTATGGAACCTTTGAAACATGAAGTTTACCTGGTGGACACAGGCTACTTGGAACAGGCCTTTGAAGACTATACCTATTTTCTGCCAGCCAAGATGCTGAGGAGTCCTGGGTATATGTGCCCATCTCCATGGAGCCACTCTGCTATGCCTTCTATGCCATGATGGACTGCACCTTCTCAAACTGTGAGCCAAAACAAACCTTTCCTCTTTCATAAGTTGTTTCTGTCAGGTATTTTGTCACAGGACAAGAAAAGTAACTAATGAGGATGTGCTGGATTGGCTCCAACCCACCATTAAAGGTTCTTTAAATAGTAGATACATGTAGAAAAGGGTCACAGAAAAGTCTGTGCATGGAACACTTACATGAAATGGGATGAACAGGCCACACTGACACATGACCACACTGTCTATTATTCTCAGGTTGAACCTAGAAACAGAATTGGGATTCCCAGATCATTGTGGCAAGGAAGCCTGGCTCTTCAAACCTTTTCAGTCAACAAACTAGGGGAGAGGGTATGGAGGGGTCCCAGTTACTTTAGAGTAGGGGATAAGAGCCAGAAATGCTAAAAAGATTTAGAAAATTCTTACTTTATACACACAGGGCAGATGAGGGGGTTTGCTTCCCACTCAGTCAGCATGATGTTGAGACAATTTTCATCAAACTGTAAGCTCGTCTCATATTCGTTGATAATGGACTTTTCTGCAAGGCAAATGACTTGGGATCGCCCTGTGCTCATAAGGCAGGGCTATAAACATGAAGTCCAGTCAGGACAAGGCTATGTGGAGTAAATGACCATTGTACCAGTTCCTAAGTTATGGACTCTGGAATGTACTATAAATGCACTATGTCTACATAGTACTATGACACTTGAGTAATGGATCTGACCATGTACAATGACCATTTTACAATGACAGGGTTACCATAAGCTTTTTTTTTTTTTTTTCTGAGACAGTTCTCACTATATTGCCCAGGCTGGCCTAAAGCTTCCTGACTCAACCATCTCCCAGCAAGCCCACCCTCCTGAATCAGCATTGCAAGTAGCTGGTACTATATGCCACAGTGCTCAGTTTAACCTAGTAATGGAATAGGCAAGATAAACTAAATATAGGAACTGGATCCACAAAATAAATCCTGCTTCCCAGATGCATCATTTACTAGCTATGTGACCTGTGTGAGAGTGTCATTTTCAGACGCTATCTTTTACAGTCCCTTCTAATTCTGTCTTTTGTATTAGTCACAAGCAAGAAAGCAGTTATCATGGAATGGGAAGGTCTTAGTACAAATACTGCCACTCTGCAATCTCTTACTGTTGGAAAGACAGACAGACAAGAATTCAGTCAGAGACATTTGATATTTCTGAAGACAGAGCTACTATGTAGAAGACTTGGAATTAATGAATCCTAGCCAGGTTGGTGGCACATGCCTTTAATCCCAGCACTCCAGAGGCAAAGGCAGGCAGATCTCTGTGAGTTCAGGGCCAGCCTGGTCTACATAGTGAGTTCCAGGCCAGCTGGGGCTACAGGGAGACCCTGTCTCAAAAAGACCCAAAAACAAAACAAAACAAAACAACAAAAAAAAAACGAATAAAGACTTAGAGCTTTAGAGTTTACCTCCAAGGCTACATTTAATCTTCAACAATTAATGAAACAAAACAAAACCTAATCCTGATTCAAGGAAAAGCCAGTGTTTGAGTAACTAAATAGAAGCAGGAAAGACTACTTGCTGGGGTTACCTTCATCACACAGCTCCTGTTGGATTTCCTCCAGCACAGATAGGTCCACTGGCAACCCCAACTACGAGAGAAAGTGGAGGGCTGGGGATATTGCCTAGCATGCAAGGTCTTGGGTTTAATTCCCCAGCATGGTACAAACAGAAGGAAGGGAGGAGAGAGGGGAGATCATCATCTTAAGTTTGATTGAAGTATTAATCTGCCACCAAACCCCACAGTGATTAATAACTGAAAGGTGGTTCAAGAGCCCCAGATTTACCTGACAAAATTGGTCCAATTAGCTTATATCATACTGTAAGGACACATAACATGCCACTGAAAAGGCATCATTTATTATATAGTGACTTGATGGCTTCAAAGTAGTTTTTCCTGTTTTGTCACACAGTTCTTATAATGCTCAAGGTATCTTCTCCATGTGTGAAAACTACAGTGTGAAGAGGCAAAGTGAGTCAGTAGCAAAACCAGACTTAGAATTTCAGAAGTCCTAGCCTCTAATCCAAAGCCTTTCCTGATATACTGCAAATGGCTTTCTATGCACACTCTGAATCAGAATGTTGCCACAGACCTTTTTGTTTTTTCTTTTTTTAAAGAGTGGCTTCTAGCCAATGCCTACTGAATCAAAATTTCCAAGAGTAGAAACCAGAGTTGAGATTTTTTTCTTTTTAGTTTCTTAAAGGATGTAGCAGATCTACAGTCTGGTTCCAGTCCAAAGCAGAAAAGCCTGGGCCCAAAGGCTGTTAGAACTGTGCTTAGGGACTTAGAAGTGGGTGAGGTGAAAGAGTGTGATAAGCAGATACAAAGAGATCACTAGAAGTAATTCTTAGCTCAGTCCCCTAGGTAACATCCTGTCCTGACCTGGGTCAAGCCCTCCGGACAGTTCTCTACTGACTGCAAAGAATTCCACTCTTCCTCCATCACTTCTTCCACTAGGAGTCTGTTGGAGACTCTTACTGGCATGTTGCCTCCAGTCTGACGGTACTTGTCCAGGAGCTTGTCCCGGTTGTTTCTCATTCTCTGGAGACATCCCTTGGGGTGGGAGGGGGGAATCGAATAAAAGAAGGAAAATGGCAATTGCTAAGATATAAAAGGAAATTTAGACACAAATGTCATAGTCCCCTCAAATTTTTATCCACATACAGATCGGTAAAGTTACAGTGCTTTGTCCCTATGCTTCCAGATTCCCATATTCCACACTTTATCTTTAATGCAAGCTTTCTTAACGGTTAGGTGTGTAGTATCGCTGCATCCACAGGACATTCATATTGCTTCTAAACTTGTGCTACTGTACAATGGCTTTCCTGGGGCTGGAGAAATGGCTCAGCAGTTAAGGACACTTGCTGTTCTTGCAGAGAACCCAGGTTTGATTCCTAGCACCCATATGGCAGCTAACAACTGTCTGTAACTCCAGTTTCAGGGGATCCAACAACCTCTTCTGACCTCCATGGGCATTGCACAACATGGGTGCGCTCACATACATGCAGCCAATACATTCATACACACAAATTTTTTTTAAATAAAATAAAAAAAATAATGGCCTTCCCATACAACAATATTTCCATTTCGGCGATTTTTGTTGACAAAGGAACATATGACATTATTTGGAGATATTTTGGTCATCACAATTCTAGGTATAGAACTAGGTATAGGATACTACATCTAAATACAAAGTATATAACAGCCCTCCATATCAGAATTTTCTCCTTCAAAATGTCACTACCCACAGATGAGAAACTTGCTACATACAATTCTTCCAGTATTAGATTATTTTTCCTGGAATATACCCGCTACTTTAGAGAGTATTAGGGAGGAAGGGAGAGGGAGGAAGAGGGAGAGAGAGATGGAGGGAGAGGGAGGGAGAGGGAGAGGGAGAGAGAGATGGAGGGAGGGAGAGAATTAATATGAATGGATTTCTCGGTAGGAACTATTCTGACCTCAAGAGGCCAGAACTGCAGTACAACTCCCCTAATAAGTAACTGAGGCTCTTCTGATTCCTCTTTAGAAGTAATTTCTATCTCACACAACAACACAGGTGTACAGAGTTCTTCTCTCTAAGTGGTCATGTTATTAGAGCGCAGAGGCTGTGGTCATGACACTTTAAATTTGAAACAAAACCAAATCCAAAACCAAAGGTTCCTGGGATTGACTCCACCTGGTGTAATCCCACACCTAGAGGACCAACAACTCTGGAGGCGGCGGACGGTAGTCAAGACCCAGTCCTATGGCAGGAGGCTTGGGGTTCCAGGTTCACTTCCCTGGCGAAGAGGTACAGCACCTGCTTCATGAGCAATGCTGGGGCTAGGGCAGAGGACAGTGGAGCCTGGGAGACATTAGTGACCAAGCCCCACACCCCACACTCACCTGCCTGAAAGCCTCCTTCCAGGGCGGGGAGTTCACCTGTTTGTAAAGCAAGTGGTGAGGAGATCCGGAGGATTCTGCCATACCTCGGCCCGAAGGGGGCACCCGAAGGCCCGCCCCTTAGCCAGCGCGCAAAGGCCTCTGGAAGTTGTAGTTTGGGGATATTGATCGCGCTTCGGGCCTTAAGGAATCCTAGTACGTGTCCTATGTAGCCTGCCGCAGCACGGAGACAGATGTGGGAAACCCCAGGATGGCCGACGACAGTTAACCCAAACTATATTGAGTCAGGTGAGTCTTAAGAGAAAGGTCTGGATTGGAGGCGTCCAGTAAGCAATTATACAGATCTCATTCGTTCTCATACTGGTCTTCTAGTAGCACTAAAACTGCCTTTAAACCGGAGCTATTGTTGACCCTGTTCCGCTCGCTTAGGCTTCAGAATAAATGCTGCATATAGGCTTTCCTCTGGTGATGCCTCTCTTTCGCCCCACCCTCCCTGCCACAGCGTCGGGCCTCCGGAACTTCTACTCGATGATTGGCTGAAGCAGTGGAAGGCTGGCTGCGGATTGGCTGCGCCCAGAGGCGGGCTGAGCAACCAACTGGAGAGTAGTTGAGACAAGATGGCGGCTGCCGAGGGACCCGCGGCAGATGGTGAGCTGTGGCAGAGTTGGCTTCCTAACCACGTTGTGTTTTCGCGCCTCCGGGAGGGACTGAAAACCCAGAGTCCAGTCGAAGCGGAAAAGCCGGCGCCTTCGTCCACACCCTTGTCGCCGCCGCAGTTGCTGACGAGAAACCTGGTGTTCGGCCTCGGTGGGGAGCTCTTCCTGTGGGACGTGGAAGGCAGCGCCTTCTTGGTGGTTCGGCTTCGCGGCCTCAGCGGGGGCGGTGCGGAGCCCGCTCTGTCCCAGTACCAGGTAGGCCAGGCCATTCGCAGGGCTTCTGGCTGGAAGCGGATCCACTCTTCCAGTGGGAAAATCCATCTCATTTTCTTTCCTCCCCAGCAGGCTTATTGACTCCTACCGCCGCACTTTAGGTGCTTGTGTTGTGAGCATCTGGGAGGAAGGTAGAAACCAGACGCTCCCGAGACGTCTCGCCCTGGGCTCCCTGTTAGTAGGCACATTCCTGATAAAATGCCACAGCTGCGCTCGTGGGTGCGCGCGCGCGCGCACACACACACACACACGTCTATGAGTAGTAGTTTTTAAAACAATAACAAAATCCTAAATGCTGTGCTTATTACAAGGTGACCTATGATTTGAATTAGACTTGTCAAAATCAGGTAGAAAAAAAGATGGGAGTTAAATGTGGGGACTAGTAAGAAACACAGTTCGATTAGAATTCCCAACAGCCATTTAAAAGACTGACAGATATCAGTAGTAGTTACAAGAAATTTCATTATATTCAAAGAAGTCTTATCTAAAAGGATTTTTGGCTCAGAGTGATTGTCTATAATAAATGACATTGATAGTCTCATTTATTAATAAAAGTAAAAAAAATGGGAATCTGAGATGGCCATGAGAAAAGAAATAGGACATACCAGTGTAAAAAGTGAACAGTTTTGCCAGGAGTGGTGGCGCACGCCTTTAATCCCAGCACTCAGGAGGCAGAGGCAGGCCTGGTCGACGTAGTGAGTTTCAGGATAGCTGGGGCTACAGGGAAACCCTGTCTCAAAATGACAAGATAAGTAAATAAACTTGGTCTACATAGTGAGTTCCAGGACAGCTGGGGCTACAGGGAGACCCTGTCTCAAAAGAAAAAAAAAAAAAAAAAAAAAAAAAAAGTGAATAGTTTGAGGACATAGGATGCTATGAAAAACAGAACCCCCTTAAAATATCACTGGTCTTCCATAGCAGTACTCTGCTGCAGAAGCTCTTGAAGATATTCATTATTCTGCTGTACTATTTATATAATGGATATCATTTATTAATATTTGCAGATGTGCTTCTTTACTTAGTATTAACAGCATGATGCCAGATACTATGCTAGGAATAAAAGAAAGACAACTGTTAAGTAATATCTAGTAGGTTGTGTTAGAGGGGCAAGTTTTGAAAAGGACATTTAGAATGCACCGTGATAAGGTGATAAGAACTATGATGGAATGGAATTAACCAGAATGTGCTGTAAAACTACAGAAAAGGTGCATTTCTCTTTTTAAAATTATTTTTTATTTCATAGTATGAGTGTTTGGCCTGCATATATGTTAAGTACACCTGTGTTGTGCAGTGCCCACAGAGACCAGAGGAGGGCATCAGAGCCCCTGGAACTTGAGTAACAGTTGTTAGCCACCGTGTGGGTGTTGGAAACCCAACCCAGGTCCTCTGCAAGAACAGCCAGTCTCTTAACCACTGAACCATCTCTCCAGCCCTCAGAGATAATTAAAATATAGATTTTATTATGTTTGTTTTATGTGTATGAATGTTTTGCCTGCACATATATAAGTGTATCACATGTGTGCAGTGCCCACAGAGGCCAGAAAAAGGTATCCAATCTCTTGGAACTGGAGTTACAGATGATTGTTAGCTACTATGTGGATTCTGGGAACTGAACCTGGGTCCTCTGGAAGAACAGCAAGTGCTTCTAACTGCTGAGCCATCTCTCTAGCCCTAAATTCTTTTTTGTTTCCTTTTTTTCTAAACAATTTATTATTTTCTTGAGAGAGAGAGTCTGTGTGTGTGTGTGTATGTGTGTGTGTGTGTCTGTGTAGATATTTGCAGGTGCTTGCAGAGGCTAGAAGAGGGTATCAAGTGCCCCAGAACTGGAATTACAGAGGTTGTGAGCTGAACATTTGGGTGCTGAGAACCAGACTCTTGTCCTTCACAAGAGTAGCAAGTGCTCTTAATGGGTTAGCCATCATCTCTCCAGCCTCCGTAGAGAATGTCTTGAGAAGAGGTACGTGGAAGCGAAATCTCCTGAGGACAGTGCAGGAAGGACAGTTGTGCCAAGACACTGGCATAGCAAATCAAGATGATTTCCAAGATATACAGATTACTCTGATTGTAAGAATAAAATTTAGGGGCTGGAGAGATGGCTCAGTGGTTAAGAGCACTGACAGCTCTTGCAGAGGACCCAGGTTCAATTCCCAGCACCCACATGGCGGCTATGAACCGTCCTTACCTCAAGTTCCAGGGGAATTCGACTCCCTCTTCTGACATGCTTGGGCATTGCATGACCGCGGATGCACTCACATACATGCAGGCAATACACTCATAACCAGGTCCTCTGCAAGAACATAAAAATAATAATTTTTTTTAAAAAAAGAAAGTTTAAAATAATAGAAAATGGTAACGTTTGAGGCTAAAGTAGTAGAGTTTGACCATAAACATGAAAACTCGGTGTTGTAGTCTATCAAAGTAGGAACAGCTGATACTTTTTATGTAATTTTTTAGTCTAAATGATTTAAAATATTTAATCAGTTAAGGATCCAAGTGTTAGTGCTTATCCAGAATGCTATTATCTTATAACTACAGAGAATTAAAGCATGATTGTGGTTTCAAGTAATTCCCAAATATATTTACATTAAAATAACTATTTGCTTTAATTTCCAGAGATTGCTTTGCATAAATCCACCCCTGTTTGAAATTTATCAAGTCTTGTTAAGTCCAACACAACATCATGTAGCACTTATTGGAACAAAAGGACTTTCAGTATTAGAATTGCCTAAAAGATGGGGGAAGAATTCTGAATTTGAAGGTGGAAAAACAACTGTGAATTGTAGGTAAGTTGTATTTTCATTTAGTGTTTATCTGTGTAAGTTGCCAAGATCAGGAGTTCTTAATATATGTTTAAGGTGCTACTTTTTTATAGCTGGGCATGGTGGTACACACCTGTACTCCCAGCACTTGGGAGGCAGGGGCAGGTGGATTTCTGTGAGTTTGAGGCCATCCTGATCTACATAGTGACAGAAAAAAAAGATGCTACTTTTTTGTGTGTATGTCTTTTTAAGACAGTATCTACCTGTAGCCCCAGTCTTCCTGGAACTCCCTATGTAGACCAGAGTTCCATCTGCCTCTGCCTTCCGAGTGCTGGGATTAAAGGCGTGCACCACTATGCCAGGCAGGATGCTACTTTTTTTTTTTTTTTTTTTTTTGGTCTTTTTGAGACAGGGTCTCCCTGTAGCTCCAGCTGTCCTGGAGCTCACTATGTAGACCAGGCTGGCCTTGAACTCACAGAGATCCACCTGCATCTGCCTTCTGAGTGCTGGGATTAAAGGCATGCGCCACCATGCCCAGCCAATCCCTTAAATTTTTTAAAGATTTATTGTTCGTTTATGCATATGAGTGTTTTGCCTCCATGTATGTCTGTGTACTGCCTGTATGCCTGGGGCCTACAGAGGTCAGAAGAGGACACTTGATCCCCTGGAACTGTAGTCAACAGTAGTTATGAGAGTTATGAGCCACTATGTGGGTTCTGGGAACTGAGCCCAGTTCTTTTGTTAGAGCAGCAAGTGCTCTTAGCCACTGAGCCATCTCTCTAGCCCCTATTTTTAAAAATATTTTATTTTTATTTTATGTTTATGAGTGTTTTGCCTGTGTATGTATGTAAGAGCACGACATGAGGGTAATGCCCACTCTAGAACAGAAGTTAAATGGTTGTTAGCCACCATGTGAGTACTGGGATCCAAACTTAGATCCTCTGCAAGAGCAGCCAGTAATCTTAACCACTGAGCAAATCTCTCCAGCCTCCTGTGTTTTTAATCATGTGTATCTGGGTATGTGAGTCATGTTGCTCACTGAGGTCAGAGGCTTTGGATCTTCCTGGAGCTGGAGGTATAGGGAACTGTGAGCCACCCATTGTGAATTCTGGGAACCAGACAAGTCCTAGGTCCAAACAAGAGCAATGCACTCTTAACCACTGAACCATCTCTCCAGCCCCTAGTCCCTTACTTTTACAAAAATACCTATGAGTTTACAGTTAGGTTCCCACACCAAAGAACTATGCACAAAATGAAGCAAAGCATATTGGTTAAGGGTTTTGAATGCTAACTAACACCTGCATTCCAAGAAATGGTTTACATGTCATGCCATTTTCTGGTCATTACAGTTTGTGCTATGATATCACAAACTTACCATGAGCTAGTCATGCCCTCAAAAGACATAGCAGTTGATCAGACTGCCAGGTATTCAAGTGTAGAAAGTAGAAGAACAAAACATTTAAACTGAGGCACATGTTACTTCACAGTTTAGCAAACAAAGCATGTGGAAGCCTTAATACCTAATGTAGCAGAAAGTACCTATTAAATTCCCCCCTCTCCTTCCACACAGTAGGATTGAACCTATGACCTCATGTATGCTGGTCAATCTCTCTACTACTGAGCTGTATCCCCCAGTGGTCCTACCTGTTAATTAAACTCTTTTTTTCTCTTTGAGACATGGTCTCTATGTGTACCAGACTGGCCTCAAACTCATAGAGATTCACCTGCATCTGCCTCCTGAGAGATAGACTGAAAGGCATACCACTATTCCAGATCCCTATTAAATTCTTGATATCCAAAGCCTTGGCATTTTCTCAGCTTAGTTCAAGTAGCTACATGAAGTTTTCATTAGAATGGAAAATCCTGGGAGTTATTTGTAGTGTGTGTGTTTTATACTTGTTTTGTTTTTGCTAGGTTCTCTCTGTAGCCCCAGCTGTCCTGGAACTCCCTGCGTAGACCAGGCTGGCCTTGATAGGCTGTTCTTTCTGTTTGGTAGAAATAAGCTTTGGCGTTCTGTGTTTTTTTTAAGGAGATTCTGGGGGCTGGAGAGATGGCTCAGTAGTTAAGAGCATTTGCTGCTCTTGCAGAGGACCTGGATTTAATTCCCAGCACTCCCATGGCAGCTAACACCTGTTCTTAACTCCAGTTCCAGGGGGATCTAACACTGTCTTCTAGCCTCTGTAGGCACTGCATGCACAGGGTGCATTTACATATATGCAGGCACATAAAAATAAATTTTATATATATAAAGGAGTTACTGTTCAGGAGGCAGAAGTTTGCTCAGAAGCTTATCTAGATTTTTAGTTTTAATTGAGACATTCTCACTAAATAGCTGAACTTGCCTCAAATGTGTAGTCATTCTGAGCCTAGTGAATGCTGGGACTACAGAGGTATGACACTCAGCCCAACTTTCAGTTTCAGTTATACATACCTATCTAGAAAAGTGAGATCTGAAAAGTTTATTGAAAAGAATATAAGGTAGAACCTAAAACCCATCTTTACCTGTATAAGGAGATTCTACTTGAACTACTTAATATCTTTTTAGATCTCTATTCCCTAATTTTTTAAAAATATATTTATTCTTTTTATTTTTATGTGTATGAGTGTATTGCCTGCATGTATGTGAGTGCACCCGTGTCATGCAATGCCGCGGAGGTCAGAAGAGGGCTTCGGATTCTCTTGGAACTGGAGTTAAGGACAGTTTGTAGTTGCCATATGGGTGCTAGGAATCAAACCTGGGTCCTCTGCAAGAGTGGTCAGTGCTCTTAACTGCTGAGCCATCTCTCCAGCCCCCTAATTTTTAAAATAATGATAATACTTGCCTTTATAGTTTCCTTATTATATTAATTAGTAAAAGTACCAAATAAGAGGCAGTGTCAAAACACATTTGTAAAGAGCTGTGTAAGCTGGGTGTGTTAATACACAACTGTAATTCCAACACTCAGGAGGCTGAGACAGGAGGATTGCTGTGGGTTCAAGGCTAACCTCGGCTACATAGTACTAGGCCCCAGCCAGGGCTATATAGCAAGACCCTGTCTGAAAAAGCAAAAATAAAACAAAAACTATAAAATACAGTTAGGGTTTAAAAAATATATTTACTCTAACTCCTTGGTATTGATTGTGTAGGTTCTCTGAATGCTCAGGATTTAAGAGAAGGAAATTTGAAGGAAAGAAAAGCAATGAGTATTAAAATAGATTTTCCTTTAAAGTGTCTTTCATCCAAGCTGTATACATGTTTTCAAAAATTGTTATCTATATTTTAGTACCACTCCAATTGCTGAGAGGTTTTTTACCAGCTCTCCTCTGACTCTAAAGCATGCTGCCTGGTATCCAAGTGAAATGCTGGATCCCCACATAGTACTGTTAACATCAGACAATGTAATAAGGTGAGCTTATTTTACCTCCTTTGTGCCTTTGTGAATGGGAAAATCTCTGTTCCTGATTACTTATTTACTGTTTAATAGCTTAAGATAACATAAGTCAGTGGATTTTTTTTTTTTTTTTCCTGATTGGCTATTGTAAACCATTCTTTCTCCTTTTTTCCATTTATTTTGTGTGTATATGTTTTGGTGTACATTTTCATGTGCACAGGCTTCATCCTCTTACTTTCCTCCTTATTCCCTTAAGATAGGGAAGCTCATGGTTTCCACTAGGCTGGCAAGCTCCCAGGATCTACTTGTCTCTGCACCCCCAGTGTTGAGGTTGCCTGTAGGCAAGCGCAGCCATGCCTGGCTTTTATGTAGGTGCTGGAGATTTAACCTCAGGTCCTCATCCTTATACACAGCAAACACTCTTACATCTCCCCAGGCCCATAAACCATTCTTAATCATAAGAATTGCATAACTGCCCTAACTTAACATGTCGTAATTACTGCAATTCCTTCTCAATTAATCTTCCTGCTTCTAGTCTGACCTAAAAGTGCTGCTTGAATAATCTTCCCCAGACTCTGCATCATGTCACACCTTTGGTGATAATGGAGCATAAGGAAAACAGTGTAAGTGAAACAGAATGAATTTAATCCATGCTACAAAGTCATTTCTATTATCTTTGAAATCTTAAACTTACTTTGGTAGACAGAGGGGCTCAGTTTCCAACTGGCTTTTTTGATAATTTCTAGCTTACCTTTATTTGTTTGTTTGTTTGTTTATTTATTTATTTATTTACTTATTTTGGTGTTGGGTACCAAACCTAGCACATTACACATCCTAGGTAAGTGCTCTATTTCTGAGCCATATCTCCAGTTGATTTGAGAATTTCTTTTCTGTGTCTAATGTATTTTTTGTTTGGTTGGTTTTTGTTCTGTGTGGGGTCTAGAGGTTGGCAGGGTCTCACTAGTATTCCTGGCTGGCCTGGAGCTCGATATGTAGACTAGGCTAGCTTTAAGCTCCCAGAGCTCCAGCTGCTTCTGCCCTCCCAAGTGCTGGAACTGAGGGCATACACACCACACCCAGCTTTTGTTTTCTTTTAAAGAGGTCAAAGTTTTCATTACATTTATTTATTTAGTGTGTGAATGCTTGTTTTTGTGTGGTCAGAGGATAGCTTGCAGAGTCACTTCCCTCCTTGGGTTCTGGAGATCAAACTAAGGTCATCATACTTGACAGCTAGCAGCTTTGTTTTATTTTGGTTTTGATAGGGTCTTGCAGTCTGACCCAGGCTGGCCACCCAAGCATGGAGATTCCAAGCATGTACTCAATACCTAGCTCTAATTTTTAATTTTAGGCTTTTGTTTGATTGGCTGGTTAGATGCATTTTTGTTTGTTTGTTTTTAATATTTTCACTGGGACTTAAACCCTAGGACCTTGTACCTGTTAGGTAAGTGCTGTACCACTGAGCCACATCTCTAGTCCTTACTTTTTTTTTTTTATTTTGAGATCTTTTTTTTATTTTCATCTCACTGGGTTGCCATTGAACTTGTATTTCTCCTGCCTAGTCTCCCAAGTAGCTGGGATAACAGGCTTTCTCTGCCAGACCCAGCTTGTTTTCTTTTTGTTCTGTAGGGGGTTTTGTAGCATTTTTGTTTTCGGGGAATTTTGGGGGGAAAGGGGTGGAGTTTGGTGAAAGGGTCTTGTCATATAGCCAGGCTAACCTCAAACTTGTGATCTGACTGCTTAGATTACAGGTATGAGCCACTGCACTCAGCTTAGCATTCTATTAGTTTACTTTTTTCTTCTATAATTAAAAAAAGATTATGTGTGGTGTATGCATACATGCTATACGCATAGTGTGCACTTGGGTGTGTGTATATGAAGATCAAAGGAGGTATTGTATTTGGGTGTCTTCCTCTATCCTTCCACTGTATTTCCTTGAGGCAGGGTTTCTCACTGAACCTGAAGCTCACCATTTTGGCTCGGTTATCTGACCATCGAGCACCTAGGATCCACTTGTCTCTACCCCTACAGTGGTGCCATTATGGATATCTGTGGCCATTCCCAACTTTTATGTGGGTATTGGGAGTTTGAACTCAGGTCCTCATGCTTACACAGTAAATGCATTTACCCACTGAGTCATCTTCTTTAGCCCCTAACAGTTTACTTTCTGAATCTATATTATATGAAATTTGTTGGGAGCATTTAACAAATACCTCTAGTTTTATGTTTTCTAATCGTAGCTTCTTTCTTCTGCTCTACCAAAGCTTCCTTCCCTACTGAAGTGTTGATGGTTGATCCAATCTTACACAGATTCCATAGCCTCTCCTTAGTTTCATTTATTAAAGCCAGTTTGTCTGGAGCTGAGCCTGGTGTCCTAGTTACTTTCTGTTGCTGTGATAAAACACTGACCAAAAGCAACTTAGGAGAGAAAACGGGTTATTTCATCTTATCGCTTACAGTCCATCATGAAGGGAAGCCAAGGCAGGAACCTGGAAGCAGCTTACTGGCTTGCTTCCCTGACCTGTCCCTAGCCTGCTTTCTTATAACTCAGGACCACCCGCCACAGTGAGCTGAGCCCTCCCATATCATTCAGCATTCAAGAAAATGCCTCATAGTCATGCCCACAAGTCAATCCAATACAGGCAGTTCTCCAGCTGAGGTTCTCTCTTCCCAGGTGTGTCAAGTTGACAACTGAAGTTGGTGGCCAGCTCTGTCTATGTAGCGAGTTTCTGGCTATCCAGGGCTACATAATGAGACCCTGTCTCAAAAACCAACAAAAACAACAAAAAACCCCAAAAGCGAAACAAACTGCTATGTCCAGGTTAAAACTCTGAGAGATCTGGGGCCTGGAGAAATGGCTCAGCGGGTAAGAACACTGACTGTTCTTGCAGAAGACCTGGGTTTGTATCCCAGCACCCACATGACAGCTAACAACTGTCCGATATTCCAGTTCCAGGGGATCCGACAGTCTCTTTCTGTCCTCCGTGGACATTGCACGACATGGGTACACTTACCTACATGCAGGCAATACACGCATACACATAAAATAAAAAACAACAACAAACAATCTGATCCGGGGGCCATAGAGATGGCTCAGTGGTTAAGAACACTAGCTGATCTTGCAGAGGACCTGGGTTCAGTTCCCACCACCTACAACTGTCCTTAATTCTAGTTCCAGGGGATCTGACACTCTCTTCTAGCCTACATGAGCTTGCATGCATGGGTGTGCTTACATATATGCACATTAAATGCTCATACATATAAAAATAAGTTTAAAAGCTGGCCTGAAGTTACTTTATTTATGTGTGTGTGTATTTCATAGACAGGAGAGATGGCTTAGCAATTAAGAAGATTTCCTGTTCTTTCAGAGGACACAGATTTGGTTCCCAGCACCCACATGGTGGCTAAAGATCATCTGTAACTCCAGTTCCGGGAGATCCTATACCCTATTTTGGCCTCCTCAAACTTTGGCCACCAGGAGCAGCCATGGGACCTGATTGGATTACCACAGAACTGAAAGTAAACCAGGGGGCCCAAGTTTCCATGCATCTGAGTGCTGATTGCATCAGCAGCAGCTCTGCTTTTATTCTCCATGCTAGTGAGAACCACAGTCACACGTCTGCAGAGCTGAACAATAATAAAATGACTTCTCTACTCCTGAGAACTACAGCCAAACATTTACAGAACACTGAATAATAATAACGTGGCTTCAATATAACAATTCAGCAAATAAGGTGAGCACAGCCACATTATCTCCATGCTGTGTCTACTTAGGAGGTCAGCGTGTTTCACGAGAAACTAGAGGGGGCACCCTGCAGCATTCTGGAGATACCTCCCCAATGAGCATTCTTTCATAAACTTTCTCATGAGACACAAAGCTTTCCAGACACACATGCTCAAGGTTCAGCTGAATTCACCAAGCGTAGTTTTAGTCATAGCAACACTATTTCCCAGTCCCTTCTTCAGACATTGCATATATGTGGTGCACTTACATACGTGCAGGTAAAACATTCAAAAACATAAAAAAAATTTTTTTTATTCTTTTTTTTTGAGACAGGGTCTCCCTGTAGCCCCAGCTGGCCTGGAACTTGCTATGTAGACCAGGTTGGCTTCAAACTCACAGAGATCTGCCGGACTCTGCCTCCCACATGCTGGGGTTAAAGACATGCACCACCACACCCAATTTTTAAAAAAAATTAATTAAAAAAAGAGAAGGTAGTCCCTGTCCTCATATGTTACTCCATAACTAAGAGTGCTGATACAGAAAGAAAAATAAGAACCATGTGAGTGCTGGAAAACAAATTAGGGCCCTCTGCAAGAGCAGCCAGTACTCTTAACCACTGATCCATCTCTCTAGCCTCCCTCCTTCTCTTCTTCAGAATGGATAGAGTTGGTAGATAGATGAGGCAGAAACCTTATCTCTTAGCAATGGTGAAGTATGCCTTGGCTTAATGTAGTTCCATCTGCTGCTTATAACCTCTGTTATTGTGGTAGTGTCTGTATTTTAGGGCCATTGTTTACCTTCCATGTCCTTCCATCCTGAGGAGATCTGTATCCCATTGTCTTCTGTCAGTTACCCATGCTCTACACTCTCAAGATGGAGTAGTCCCAAACTTGGTGTATCCTTTCTTTCTTTATTATTTACATTTTATTTATGCATTTATGTACTGTGTATGTATGTGTACCATGGTGTGTGTGGAGTCAGGACAATTTGCAGGGGTCTTGTTCTCTCCTTCCACCACACGGGTTCTGGGAATTGAACTCAGGTTGTCAGTCTGGCAGCTGGTGCCTTTACCAGTTAAGCCATCCAAGCCAGCCCTCTTATGTGTTTGTGTGTGTGTGCACCCCTACAGAGGCCAGAAGAACCTCTGGAGCTGGAGTTACAAGTGGTTGTGAGCTGTCAAACATGGGTGCTGGGAACCAAAGAAGAGCAGTACCAGTTTGCACTCTTTTCTACTGAACCATCTCCCCAGCTCCTCCTGTGTCTTTTTAATCTATTATGGTTTTTCATACACCCACAGTAGCTATCAATGTCCTCTTTGTTGCCCACCAAGGGCTGTAGAAAACTGGACATAGTCCTTTCTTGTGATGCCCCAATACATCTTCTTTAGGAATTTCTGCAAAAATAGATAAATTACAGTGAGTACATGCCATTGAGGCCCTCAGATGTGACATGTCGGATTCACCTAAGAATTTCCTTGGGAGCAGATAGGTTTCTGCCCCACATATTTAAATAGAAACCAAGACACCAATTTCTCTTATTACAGATACTGCTGCATTGTCTCAGTGTTTCTTCTAGAACTTTCCATTATCACCCATTGCAAACATTGCTCTGTAACTACCAAGGATGCCTTGATACCCTATCATCTTTTTTAAAAAAAATTTTTTATTGTTTTTTATTTTATGAGTTTGCCTGCATGTATGTAAGTGCACCCATGTCATGCAATGCCTGCTCAGGTCAGAAGAGGGTGTCTAATTCCCCCGAAACTGGAGTTACAGATGGTTGTTAGCCACCATGTGGGTGCTGGGAATTGAATCCAGGTCTCTACAGGAAGGGCTCCAGACAGAAAAGGTGGAGTATACGATACATAATAGGCTGCCAAAGAATTATGATGCAGGTGTTGGGGTTGCAGCCCAGGGGTGGAATGCTTGCTTGGTATGCTTGAGGTCTTAGGTTCCATTACTAACATTGTAAACCCCCCTCTCACCAAAGGAAAGCCAAAGTTGATAAGGATAGAGAGCATTTCAGGTCCTAAAGAAACCTCTCTCTTAAATAAACAAAGGAAATAGGCCACTTTGTCAGGAATAGCAAATCTTTGACAAAGAAAATTCTGGTAGGAAAATTCTTCGTAACTGATTAGATGGTGTGCTGGTTAGTTTTGTCAATTTGACATAAACTAGAGGCACCTGGGAAGAGGGAGCCTCAATTGAGGAATTTCCTCCATCAAACTGGCCTGTAGGCATGCCTGTGAGGCATTTTCTTAATTGTTAATTGACTTAGGATGGCCCAGTCCTCTGAGGACTGTGCTGCTCTTCCCAGGCAAGTGGGTCTGAACTAAGAAAAGTAGCTGAGCAAACCAGTGATAAGGCAGTGTACTTCCATGGTCTCTGCTTTAGCTCCTACGTGACAGGTTCCTGCCTTGAGTTCCTGACTTCCCTCAATGATGAACTATCACTTGGAAGTGTAAGGTGAAATAAACCCCTTCCTTCCTAACTTGGTTTTGGTTAATGTCTTATCACAACAATGGAAACCAAACCAAAACAGATAATAAGTGCCTTTTGGGGGAAATGGGAGAGATGAAAGTAAACTTTGCTCTTGTTTTGTTGAAAAGTATCTCACTCTGTAGCCTAGACGGGCCTAGAACTTACTATGTAGCCTAGACTAGCCTGGAAATCTTGAGGCTCTTGCCTCAGCCTTCCTCCCAACATACCGGAGTAACTGGCGTTACCTGGCTTCAAGGGAACATAAATGCTGTTTTTCTTTTCTTTTGCTTGCTAGAATTTACTCTCTTCGTGTGCCTCAGACACCCACTAAAGTGATTGTACTTTCAGAAACAGAAGAAGAAAGTTTAATACTAAATAAAGGGTAAGTTTTTGCATCACAAAATGTTCAGTTTATTGAGATTATAAATGCAGTTTTAATAATAATTGCAACATTTCCAGAGGTAAGTTTTACGTGTTTTTGTTATATAACAAGTGGACAATGTAAATAACTCATAAGAAGTTACACATCTGAATGTCACTTTACTAGCTTGATCTCTTTTCAAGAAAATGCTAACCATATAAGTGTGTGATGGCTAATCCTGGGTGTCAACTTGACTGAATCTGGGATTGACCAAAATGAGAGAGATCTTGATTGGATCATCTGAAGCTGGAAGACACACCCTAAATGCGGGTGTTACCTTATGATGGCAGCCCATATAAAAGGCCATGGCAGAGGAGAACACCTGGCTTCTTGCTGCTTGCCTTCTCTTTCGCTGGTGAGTTCGTCTTGCTGCTGTAGACTAGCTGATCTTTTGGAATTCGTCAGACCTTCAGCACCATATTGGGACTACTGAGACATCCAGCCTCGTGGACTGAGCGACTACGGATCCTCAGCCTCTCCAGTGTGGTACGGCCATTGTTGGAGTACTCAGACTGTCCTGTGAGCTAAGCTGATAATTCTCTATACATAAATATTCATGTTACTGGCTCTGTTTCTTTGGAGAACCCTGACTAATACAGATTGTGGTACCAGGAGTGGTTCTAGAGAAACAGAATTGAAAGGATGAATTTCTTTAATGGGCTTGTTGGTATTTGGAGCAGGCTCTCCAACTCAGAGTCTTCAGATAGCATGGAGAGCACTGAAAACCCGTGGTGTAGACTATTTGAAACAATTATGGAGATAGACGCATTTGAATCTCCTAACTCACCTCTTGTGAAGAGCAAATTTAGTGACTCTATACATAAAACGTTTGACAATTTGTGGAAAAATAAGAAAAATAATGATGCTGGCTGGTTACTTCTAGCATCTCTGGATAAAGTGATGAAGATAAACAATGAGCTTAGTGATAAAATTGACAAGCTCCAGATTCAAATCAATAGTTTAAAAGTTCCCAAATGTGCCCTGGAAGAGAATCTTCTCTCCAGCAGCCAGAGCTGCTCTTTCAGCAGCTCCAGAAAATCAAGCTGGAGCCCTTATTCTATGTTTGGCTGACGTACAACGTAAATTTAATTCCCTGTCTCAAGGGTATATTAGCTCTCCAGCACTGTGCCATAACTTGGTTCAAAGGGATCTTGATTGCCTGACTTTTCCACAAAATATCACAATGGTCCACTATATCGATGATGTTATGCTGATTGGATCCAGTGAGCAGGAGGTAGCAGACAGTCTGGACTTGTTGGTTAAGCATATGCTCATGAGAGTATGGGAAATAAATCCAACCAAAATTCAAGGGTTTTCTACCTCAGTGAAATTTCTAGGAGCTCAGTGGTGTGGAGCATGCAGAGACATTCCTTCTAAGGTAAAGAATAAGTTGTTGCACTTGGCCCCACCCTCCACCAAGAAAGAAACACAATGCTTGGTGGGCCTGTTTGGATTCTGGAGGCAGCACATCCTCATCTGCTTGTGTTACTAGGACCCATATATCAAGTGACTCAGAAGGCCGCTACCTTTGAGTGGGGCCTGGAACAGGAAAGGGCCTTTCAACAGGTCCAGGCTTTTGTACAAGCTGCTCTGCCCCTTGGGCCATTATGATCCAGCAGACCCGATGGTGCTTGAGGTATCTGTGGCAGATAGAGATGCTGTTTGGAGTCTCTCTCAGACCCCCATAGGGGAATCACAGTGGAGGCCATTGGGATTTTGGAGTAAGGCTTTGCCTTCATCTGCGGACAGCTGTTCAGAGGCAGACAGCTCTTAGCCTGCTATTGGGCCTTAGTGGAAACTGAACGCTTGACAATGGGCCTCCAAGTCACCATGCGACTGGATCTTCCCATCATGAGCTGGGTGTTTTCTGACCCCGCAAGCCATAAAGTAGGCTGTGCACAGCAACAATCCATTATCAAACGGAAGTGGTATATATGTGATCGGGCTCGAGCAGGCCCAGAGGCACAAGCAAGTTACATAAAGAAGTTGCCCAAATGCCTATGGTTCCTACTCCTGTTACGATGCCTTCTGTTCTCAAGCATGCACCTATGGCTTCATGGGGTGTGCCCTATGATCAGTTGACTGAGGAAGAGAAGACTAGGGCTTGGTTTACAGAT
>NW_008357929.1:10123006-10124191 GCF_000622305.1 Nannospalax galili | reverse complement strand
AAATGGCCAGAAGTGTGATTATATACTGATTCATGGGCTGTAGCCAATGGTTTGGCTGGATGGTCAGGGAATTGGAAGGAGCATGATTGGAAAATTGGTGAGAAAGACATTTGGGGAAGAAGTATGTGGATAGATCTCTCCAAATGGGTAAAGGATGTGAACATACTTGTGTCTCATGTAAATGCTCATCAAAAGGCGGCTTCAGCAGAAGATGAGTTCAATAATCAAGTAGATCGGATGACCCGCTCTGTGGACTGTCAGCTTCTTTCTTCAGCTGTCCCTGTCATTGCTCAATGGGCCCATGAACAAAGTGCCCATGGTAGAAGAGATGGAGGTTATGCATGGGCTTGACAGCATGGACTCCCATTCATGAAGGCTGACCTGGCTACAGCTGCTGCTGAGTGTCAGATTTCCCAACAGCAGAGACCAACACTGAGCCTCCGATATGGCACTGTTCCCTGTGGTGACCAGCCTGAAACCTAGTGGCAGGTTGGCTACATTGGACCACTTCCATCTTAGAGGGGACAGTGTTTTGTCTTTACAGGAACAGACATGTATTCTGGTTATGGATTTGCCTTTCCTGCATGTAATGATTCTGCCAAAACTACCATTCAGGGACTTACAGAATGCCTTATCCACCGTCATGGTATTCTGCACAGCATTGCTTCTGACCAAAGAACTCACTTCACAGCCAAAGAAGTGTGACATTAGGCCCATGGTCATGGAAAGCACTGGTCTTACCATGTTCCCCACCATCCTGAAGCAGCTGGCTTGATAGAATGATGGAATGGCCTCTTAAAGACATAGTTACAGCGCCAATTAGGTGGCAGTAGCCTGGAGGGCTGGGGCAGGGTCCTCCAGAAAGCAGTGTATGCTTTGAATCAGCATCCAATATATGGTGCAGTTTCTCCTATAGCCAGGATTCACAGGTCCAGGAATCAAGGGGTGGAAGTGGGAATGATTCCACTCACTGTCACCCCTGGTGACCCACTACGAAAATTTTTGCTTCCTGTACCTTCAACTTTGCACTCTACTGGCTTGGATGTTTTGTTTCCAGAGGAGGGAGTGCTTCTGCCAGGAGAGACAACAAACATTCCATTGAACTGGAAGCTAAGACTTCCCCCTGGACACTCTGGGCTTCTGATGCCCTTAAGTCAGCAGGCTAAGGAAGGAATAACAGTATTA
>NW_008357929.1:10102905-10122052 GCF_000622305.1 Nannospalax galili | reverse complement strand
ATTGGGACTACTGAGACATCCAGCCTTGTAGACTGAGTGACTACAGATTCTCAGCCTCTCCAGTGTGGTGCAGCCATTGTTGGAGTACTCGGACTCTATCCTGTGAGCTAAGCTGATAATTCTCTATACATATATATTCAATCTACTGCTTCTGTTTCTTTGGACTAATACAAAGTGGAAGAAACCAATTCTTTGTACCTTAAATAAGACTACACCATAAAATTTTAGGTATAAAAATGGTAAAAACGTGTTGGGCTAGAGACCTAGTAGTTGTTCACTCTGAGTAAGGCAGATTGCTATACCCCTGTTCAGCATGATATCTCAGCACTCTCTTGTGATCTTGGCTAATTTTGTTTTCTTGCTATAGAGACACCTTCCTGGCTACTCTTAGCGCAAGTGCAATTATCCTTTGAACTCACAAACTCCCTTCTTCTGGCTTCCTGATCATTCTTTTCTGGTGATTATCACATATGATCACACATAGTGTATGCACTTAGAGTGAAACTTTTAGTAACATTTCTGGAACTTCCATTTAGTTATATTCATGTTTCGTTTTTATTGTTCTAAATAGCATTTCTTGGACTCTTTTACATCTTTAGTATCTGTATTTGATAGTTTCAATATCTGAAGTCCTGATGTGGTGGTGGTGTATTTGTTCTTTCCTGACCTACAGTTATGTTGCTTTCCTTGTCAATGCTGATCTCTTACTGTGAATTTGCATTTACTTGATCTTCATGTGTGGGAATGTTGAGAGCCTGAATTGGAGATGTTATTTCTCCAGAATGGACTTATGTATGTTACTGCTAGGAACCAGGGGTTGCTACTAACCTGGGACCGCTTTATTCTTCTTTGGTTGTGCTAGCACTGAAAGTTTCAGTTAAATGATATGAAAAAATACAGCACCAGTTTAAATTCCAGTGCATCCATTTCCATAATGGGGGAGTAACTAACTCACAGATTAGTCCTATTCTTCAGTCAGGACATTTGCTGTCGAGCACTGTTTCCAGAGCTAACCAAATTTTGTTTTGTTTTAACAGGCAGAGAATCTATATACGAGGCAGTAGGGCAAATGTAGTGTTAAGATCTCTGGCTCTGGCATGAGTCAACTCTTCTGGGTTCTAATCTAGGCTCTGCCACCTGCCTGCTGTGGCATCTGGGCAAGTTTTTTAAATTTCACAAAACTTGAATTCCATGACTAAATTCCATATATATATATATGAATAAAAACAGTGCTAGCCAGTTACATTGTCCACTTGTTATATTACCATAATTTTGTGGTGCTCCCTTTGGGAGGCAGAGGCAGATCGATCTCTGTGAGATCAAGGCCAGACTGGTTTACATAGAGAGTTCTAGGCCAGCCCTTGTCTCAAAAAAAAAAAAAAAAAAAAAAAAAAAAAAAAAAAAGTAATAGTAATAATTACAGTGCTCATTTCTTATGATTCCTGTAGAGAGTGAATAGGGTAACAAACAAAAAAGTACTGAGTGAGCTAGGAATATAGCTTTGTGGTATAGTACTTGCCTAACATGCATGCGGCCCTAGATTCAGTCCCCACTGGCCCCCCCACCAAAAAAAATGGGCATGGCACAGAATGAGTACTTACTTATATCTACTGCCTGCCTTCCTGTTTTTTAACATTCATTTATAATTTTGTGTGCATGGTGCTTCTGTGCACACATGACACAATGCATGTGGAGGTCAGAGGACAGCTTGAGAGCCCTCACTTTCTACCATATGTGTCCCAAGGATCAAACTCAGGCTTTGCGGCAAACACCTCTGCCTACCAAGCTATCTCACTGGCCTTTTTATTAAGACACGTTCACACACTGTAACTCAGCCTGTCCTAGTACTCATTATGTATTCCAGGCTAGCCTCAAACTTGTAGCAACTCTTCTGCCTCATCCTGAATGCTAGGGTGACAGACATGAGCCACTATGCCTGGATTCCGTCATTATTAGATATATGAAGCTTCGTAAGTTTTGATGGCTTGCACATTATTTCTCATTGACTTCTCTGTTTTTAGTATCTTGGTATTTTCAGTTAACTTGGGCAGTTCTTTTATTGTACTGAAGTCTCGGTTCTTACCTCTTGAAACCATGCACTGTTCCATATGATAAACTAAGGTATAATACTGCATTGCACCTTGCAGTGCTGTTGGCTATTTATGTGAAGTTTAGGTTTTATTTTATCCATATTCATTAACATTTTGAAGTAGAATCATTTTGGATAACAAATTGAACTAAATTTTAGAATATGAAAACACCATAGTTTTATAGATTTCCCTTCCTAACTATACAGGTAATGCATTTGTATTTGGGAAAAATACCACCTTGCTTTCATGTTTTTTTTTCTTCCTATTTCTTTTTATTTATATATACATTTTTGTTGTTTATGTTTAAACTATTTCAAAATTAAAGTAGGACCAAATAATTTTATGGCCTGCTTTTTTCACTTAGTTTTATGAGAATTTCCCAGAGTCAGCATTCTTCCTAATCTTTTTTTTTTTTTGGTCTTTTTGAGACAGGGTCTCCCTGTAGCCCCAGCTGTCCTGGAACTCACTATGTAGACCAGGCTGGCCTTGAACTCACAAAGACACAAAGATCCGCCTGCCCCTGCCTCCCAAGTGCTGGGATTAAAGACGTGCGCCACCACGCCCAGCCCCTAATCATAATTTTATTGTCACTTAATTGAATACAAATTTCATACATATTCCCTAATATTGGATGGTTTGTCAAATCTTTTTGCAGAAGAGCATATACAGCATCTCTCGGAGAGACAGCAGTTGCATTTGACTTTGGGCCATTGGCAGGAATCCCAAAGAATATATATGGACCAAAAGGCAAAGACGAAATAATGGCATACCCACTGTACATCTTATATGAGAATGGGGAGACCTTCCTTACCTATCTTACTCTTTCACACAGGTAAGTTGAGATAGTACCTATGTTGCAGTGTAGATCACTGTAGCTGAATTTGAGATCCAAATTTCTGAGTTTGTGAAGGTAATCAGTCTTTAGATGTTTGGCTTGGATGTTTTGTAGAAATGGTACAAATTATTTGATATTCCATTTCCTTAAGTTATGTAGGTAAGTTTATAATTTAAGACTGAATTTAGGGGCTGGAGAGATGGCTCAGTGGTTAAGAACATTGGCTGTTCTTGCAGAAGACCTGGGTTCGAATCCCAGCACTCACATGGCAGCTAACAACTGTCTATAACTCCAGTTTCAGGGGATCCAACAGCCTCTTCTGTCTTCCGTTGGCATTGTACGACATGGGTGTATTACCTACATGCAGGCAATATACACATACACGTAAAAATAATAAAATATTTTTTTAAAAAACTGAATTTAGCTCTCAAAATCTAGTTAACTGAAAAAGTATTTTTTATTTTATGTAAACAAGGCATCACGGTTATGATTAGATGTAATCTGATGTCTTATAATACCAATTGTGGGGGAAAAGACACGCATTGTACATGAGCATCCAGTCATCCATTCCATAGTACTAGACACATGTTCTAGTTTGCCTTCAATTGCTGTGACGAAACACTCTGACCAATACTAACATGGGGAGGAAAGGGTTTGTTTGGCTTACAAGCACTGTCCATTATCAAGGGAAGCCAAGGCAGGAACTCAGGGCAGGAACCTGGAGCACAGACCATGGAGGATAGCTGCTTAATGGCTTGTTCTCTGGCCTGTGCTCAGCCTGCTTTCTTATATAATACAGAACCACCTGTCCAAGAGTGGCACCACCCACAGTGGGCTGGGCCCTCCCACATCACTCAACAGTCAAGAAAATGCCTCACAGACATGGCCACAGGCCAGTCCAATGAAAGAAATTTCCCCAACTGAGGCTCCCTCAACCCAGGTGTGTCAGGTTGACAACTGAATACACAATACCCAGAGGAAGAAGACATCAGTTTGGTTACAGGACTTAAGGAAGCCTCAAGGAAGGGTGAAGACCATTTTAGGGCAGTCTAGAGTATGCAGTGAGCAAGTAGAGGTACCATCCAAGGTACAGTACTGTGACACTGTGGTCTAGGGCATGAAGTTTATGTATGAAACATTAAATAATAAAGCTAGAATTATCTGCCATAGGAAAATTGGATGGAGTTACAAATCTAGCTAAGGATGGTGGGATCTCTTCTAGAAGAATAGGATAGTAAGAAGCCAGTGATGGTTTCTGGGCAGAAGAACAGATGGTTAGGGAAGGCGTTGGGGCAGCATATGTCTCTAAACCCCCAGCACTGGGGTTACAAACACATGCCACTGTGCCAGGTTTTTACATGCATGCTGGGGATCTGAACTCAGGTCATTAGGCTTACATGGTAAATACTTTATCTACTGAGCCATCTCCTTAACCCAGAAACCAATTTAAGAGACAAAAAGTAGAAAAATACTTTAGAAAGATGTGTTGGGAGAGGTGAACTACAAGAAAAGAAATTGTTAACAAATGTTAAGAATGTCAAACAAAAATTGTTAACCAGCAGAAGATGAAGTTAAGCCTTTTGTATTTGGCAACCGGAATCATATGGTTAACCTTTGCTAGAGCATCAGTGGAGTGACACAGGTGCAAGCTAGGCATGGTGGTACGTTCCTGTAACTCCTACACTGTGTAGAGAGACCTTGTCTTTTTGAGGGTTGAGGGTGGGGAAGGTTGACTGTTACTGGGAGTAGAACTGCAGATCTTTTATTTATTTATTTATTTATTTACTTATTTATTTATTTATTTATTTTTTGAAGCAGGGTCTCCCTGTGGCCCCAGCTGTCCTGGAACTCACTATGTAGACCAGGCTGGCTTTGAACTCACTGAGATCCGCCTGCCTTTGCCTCCCAAGTGCTGGGACCATAGGCATGCGCCACCACGCCCGGCAATCTTTTATTTTTACACTGTCTTACTATATAATGTGGCTGGCCTAGAACCTACTATGTAAACTAACTAGGCTGACCTCAACACAGAGACCCTCCTGCTTCTGCCTCCCTAGTGCTAAGATTAAAGGTGTGTTCTACCTTGCCAGGCAGAATCTCAGAACATGCTAGGCAAGTACCACTAAGCTATATCCCCAGGTCCCCTCCCCCTGCCTTTTTTTATTTTTTCATTTGAAGCAAGGTCTTAAGCAGCCAAGGCTACCTCAGATTCTCTCTGTAGCCAAGGATGACCTAGTACTCATGATCCTCTTGCCTCTACGTCCTGGGTGCTGGGAGTATAGGCATGCACTACCATGCTCAGTTCATGCAGTGCTGAGGACCCAGCACCTAGGCTAGCACTATACCCATTGAATATAGCCCTAAATCCAGTGAGACTCTCGAAGGAAGGAAGGGAGGGAGGGAGGGAGGGAGGGACAGCCGGTACAGAGGAAGTTCCAGGCCAGCCAGGACTACATAGTAAAACCTGTCTCCAAAGACCAAAATAAAATTTAAAAACGGAAGAGGAAAGGAAGGGAAAAAGGGAAGGGAAGGGAAGGGGAGAGGTAGGGAGGGGAGGGGAGGGGAGGGAAAGGAAAAGGGAAAGAAACATACACACAATGAATTTATTTTTTAAAATCACTGGAAAAAAAACCCGTATACCATCAGAAGTTTAGTGCAGGACATTGAATCTCTGCACTATTGACATTTTGTTTCACATAATTCTTTGTTGTGGAGGAATGCTTAGTACCTTGTAATATGACCCAGTAGATGCCAGTCATACTCCCTACACACACACACACACACACACACACACACACACACACACAGTTTTGACAGTTTACTCTGTCTTTGCCAGGCATGATGGTACACCCATGGAATCCTAGCACTCAGAAGGCTACAGTAGCTGGATCAGCAGTTAAAGGCCAGCCTTGGCTATATAATGAGTTCAAGACCAACCTGGACTACACAGGACTTTGTCTTGAAAAATAAAAATAAATAAAAAATTCAACAAAAAATATTTTCAGGTATTGCTACAATCTCTTCAAAACAATATCTTCTCCGATTGAAAATCACCAGTGTCGGAATGTGAGTGGGAAAGCAAGAATGGAGACACTGGCAATACTGTATTTTAAATGAAATTATAGTAGCTGAAGGAAGATAAAAAATTTTTTTTTAATTATTTTAGTGAATAGGCCTGTTTATCCTGTCAACATTTTCCTAATATATTTTCATTTTTTCTTAGCCCTGGAAATATTGGAAAGCTGTTGGGTCCATTGCCTATGCATCCCGCAGCTGAAGATAACTATGGTTATGATGCCTGTGCTATACTCTGTTTACCCTGTGTTCCCAACATCTTAGTGATTGCAACAGAATCAGGAATGCTGTATCACTGTGTTGTACTAGAGGGGGAAGAAGAAGATGAACAGACAGTAAGTGACAGGCTAGTGTTGTTACATTTCATATCTTTAATATCAAATATTATTTCTTGGCCCAATTTGAATGCTTAACATGAGGAATTCTAGCTTATGCATAGTACTTGATATTTTAGAAATTATGCATTTAAGAGTAATTGAAGCACACTTTTAAGTCTGAATGGAAAGCAGTTAGATGATTGCCCATCTTACTTGGTCTACTAAAGTGTACTTCTTTGTGAACTCTCAAAGATTTTCATACCCTGTGTCACTGAGTTGAATCTTCAAAGCAGAAGATGGCACAGACTATATCTATTTATTTTATTCTTTGACTTTTGAGAAGGTTTCATTATGTAGCTGAGGCTGGCCTTGAACTTGCTATGTAGGACAGGCTGATCTCTAACTTAAGATCATTGTGCTTTAGCTTCCTCCATTACTGCTGACATTACAAGAATGCACAGCTCCATGCCCAGTTTCCTACCTATTTATTAACACTGCCATTCATGGTCTTTCTGACCTCTGTATTGTAGGCCTTAGTAACAAATGTAAAGAACCTGTGAATAATTGGACTGGCTTTTCTCCAGGATTACCCCATCCCCCTTCTCTCTTTTAAGGATGACAGTGTACTGTAGGAGCCCTATAGAATTAAAAATTTGAAAGTGCTATCTGACCCAGCCTTTTTGCTTCTGTGTTTAATTGTGTACATTTTCAAATCAGTGTGAGGTCAAAATTACAGTACTTTTTAATTTCTGTTTGTTTCTAGCAGTTGGAAAAGTCCTGGGATTCCAGAGTTGACCTCATTCCTTCTCTGTATGTGTTTGAATGTGTTGAGCTGGAGCTTGCCCTGAAACTGGCATCTGGAGAGGATGATCCCTTTGGTTCTGACTTTTCTTGTCCAATTAAACTTCATAGAGGTAAGGTATTCACCTAAATTTTTTTTTTATCCCATTCTCTTTATCCTAATACTAACAATGATTGCCATGTGATTTATTTGCTATGTGCTTCCAGCTTTAAAAGAATTGACTGGATTCTTTTGGCCTTTCAGTCATTACACAGTACACTTTTCCAAGGCAAACTAAGCAACATACTCAAGTTTTTTGTTGTTGTTTTTTTTTCTTAAAATTCTTTTTATTTTATATGTATGCATGTATTGCCTGCATGTAGGTAAGTGCACTTGTGTCATGCAGTGCCTGTGGAGGTCAGAAGAGGCTGTCGGATCCCCTGGGACTGGAGTTACCAGACAGTTGTTAGCTGCCGTGTGGGTACTGAGATTCGAACCCGGGTCCTCTGCAAGAACAACCAGTGTTCTTAACTGCTGAGCCATCTCTCCAGACCCCAAAGTACTCAAGTTTTAGCATATTGATCTTCATTATGGCTCCACCCACATATTTAATTTTATCTATAAATTATTAGTGTGTACGTACATGTGTGAGTGTGTACAACACATCAGTAGTGTAGACATCAGAGGACAACTTTCTGGAGTTGGTTTTCTCTTTCCACTTTGTCAGTGGAAAAGGGATGCACTTAAGGTGATCAGGCTTGTGATAAAGGTGCTTTACCTGGTGAGCTCCACCCAGGTATTCAGTGATGACCTTTTCCTGGTCTTAACAAAAGTAGATTGTATAGTGTTGCATGCCTATAATCTCAACACTCAGAAGACTGAGGCAGGAGGTTCAGGGCCATCTTGGGCTATATAGTGAGTTCACAGCAGTATTTTTTATATAATAAGATTGCAAAGAGATCTCATTGGTTATGTGTAATAAAAGTGTTTAAAGGGCTAGAGAGATGGCTCAGCAGTTAAGAGCACTGGCTGCTCTTGCAGGGATCTAGGTTCTGTTACCAGCACGCACATGCCAGCTAACAACATCTGTGTGCCTTGCATGACATAGGTGTACTACATGCATGCAGGCAAGACACTCATACACATAAAATAAAACTAAATAAAAAAATTTAAGTATAAGAACTTGATAGATGAAGACCAGGGCTAGTGAGGTCAAGTATTATAAATTATTTGGTTTCCTTATAAAGATGTTAGGTTTTTGGACATCTTAAGTGCAAGCATTTTTTTCCTTGGTTCATTTTTTTCACATGAAAACAGATTTCTGATTTGTTCATATTAGTGCTTAAGCCATAATACAGTAACTGAAATACACTTAATACACTTGCATTTTTATTCAGAGTAAAACGGCTACCAACTGATTCATGTATGTGTGTGTGGTGTCTGGTAAATTTTTAGTTGTCTAATGGCCTCCTTTGTGTCTTTAATGATTCCATTACAGATCCCAAGTGCCCTTCAAGATACCACTGTACTCATGAAGCTGGTGTACACAGTGTTGGGCTAACTTGGATTCATAAACTTAACAAGTTTCTTGGATCGGGTGAGTTTCTTTCTCTGTTTTCAGTAGGTTTCAGTGATGCTGCCAAAATGTCGTTTGGAGAAGAAACAATAGAGAAAGTGGATAAAACCAAAAGTTCTTTGGAAAGGTCATCAGAGCTGATAAACCTTTAGCTAGAAAGACCAAAAACTAAAAGACTAAAATGACTGCAGTGGAACAAAATGGAGATCGCTGTTGGGCTTAGAGAGATTTAAAAGTTATAAGGGAATATGAGAACTAATTGGATGACCTAGATGAAATGGGCGGACTTCAAGAAAGACACAAAAACTGTGAAAACTGACTCAAACGGGGTGGGGAGGTCAATACCTTGTTTTTAAAGTAGATTACACTAGAAAAGGTATGGGGTGGCGGGGTTAAGCTACCCCCCAAAAATAAGAAAGAGCAGGTAACTTAACATTTAAAAAATTAATACCACTAGTTCTTCATGAGCTTCCCCCCCCAAAAGAAAACAAGGGGGACCACTTCTTATAGATATGTCCTTCAAACGTAGACACAAAAAATTCAAGTGGGATTTATTATAGGTTCACGTTAGCATCTAAAAATCTTAACTATAGCTATATTAATAGAATACAAGTGAAAATCCATGATCATCTCAGCACAAAAAGCATTTAAGAAAACTCAACAGCCTTTCATATTTAAAAACGTAGAGCTGGGGATCACTTGCCTAGCATGTACTATACACACTGATTCTGATCCCCAATGCTACATAAAACAAAAACTAATCAAACTAGCCTTAGAAAGAAATTTTTTCAAATAGAGGGCACCTTATAAAACCCCCACAAATAACACCATGCTTAATGATGAAAGACTTAATGTGGGTTTTGTATACTATTTTTAATTTTTTGAGGATTTCATTCATGCATACAATGTATTTTAATCATGTTCATCCCCCACTTCTTCCCCTAACCCCTTCCATATTTATTCCTGAACCCCCCTCAACCTCTCACCAAACTTAATGTCCTTTTTTTTTTTTTTAAAATAACCCTCTGAGTTCAAATTATGCTTCCTGTATTCTCATGGGTGTGGGGCTATCCACTGGATCATGGTCATTTGCTAGGGGCCATACTTATAAAAACAGACTATCCTCCACCAGCATCCATCAACTATCAGTAGCTCCTCAGCTTAGGGTGGGACCTTGTGAGCGCCTTCTTGGAATGCTTTCCGTATTGGCTTTTGCTGCTGGTATAATTCATCACAAACTTAGTGGTTTGAGACATCACAAATTTCTTATCTTAATAGTTCTGTCAGAATGCCTGTAAGTCTTACTAGTTGCAGTTGGAGAGCAGTTTTTCTTCCTGGAGACTAGAGAATCTGATTCCTGTCCTTTTCTGTCTTCTACCATATTTGTTGACTTAGAGCCCTCTTCCATTTTTCAGGGTCAGCAATGATAAGAGGATAGGTTGTATTATTTTCACACTGGATCAGTTGGTTTCCCTTTTTTAGGGGGTGAGGAGGGATCTAAATAGAGTCTGTTACTCAGGCTGGCCTAAACTCTGTGTGTGTGTGTTGCCTGAAGAGGCCAGAACAAGGCATCAGATCCCCTGGAACTTGAGTTATAAATGGTTGTGGGTCATCATGAGTACTGGGAACCCAAACTTGGTCCTCTACACGAGCAGCATGTCCTGTTAACTGTGACCCATGTCATTAGCCCCCATATTTCACTTAAAAAAAAAATTTTAATATGTATGACTGTATCGTCTGCATGTGTGTAAGTGTACCCGTGTCCTGCAGTGCCCACAGAGATCAGAAGAAGGCATCAGATTTCCCTGGAACTGGAGTTATGGATGACTGTTAGCCTCCATGTGGGTGCTGGGAATCTAACCTGGGCCCTCTGTAAGAGTAGTCAGTGCTCTTAACCACTGAGCCATCTCTCTAGCCCCCCCCCCATATTTCACTTTTAAATAAATTTGTGATACATTATGATAGATTGGAGTAATCTTTAATATCATTATCTTAAAGTCATCTAATGAGCAACTTCAATTCCATTTGTAGCTATTCTTCCCTTTTACCAGGTAGGCTAACATTTTTACAGTTTCTAGAGATTGGAATTATGGCCATCTTTGGAAATTTCATCATTCTTCCTACTATAGTTTATCCCTTCACCCCCAAAGAGTCACATGACTCAGTGCAAAATACTTCCTCCTCACCTCAACATTCCTAAAATTCTTAACTCATAGCATCACAAGTTCAGCATCTCATTTTCATGAGCTCAGAAATCCTAAAACTCATCCTCCAAATCAAGTATGACTGAAACCCTGAGACAGATTTTTTTTCTCTATTTGTGAACCTATGAAATTAGGAAGCAAGACATCTTTCCCAGAGCACAAAGGGGGAACAGATCATCACAAGCATCTATATCCCTTTGACATTGTGTCATAACAGTGCCACCTGTAGAATTCACTTTTGAGAACATCGAAATTGAGTACAAAAAAGCAAACAAAAATGTTTTAAATAAGTTTATGATTTTATGTTAGACCACATGCTTAGCTATTCTTAGCCATATGTGGCTTGTGGGCCTTGGATTAGACATATCTGAAGAGAAGAAGGAAAATTATACAATTCTTAGAGCAAAATAGGTATTAAGTTTTTGTGACCTTGGATTAGGAAGTCTTTTTTAAAAAATGTGTGAGTGTATTACCTGAGTATGTAAGTGCACCCATGTCATTCAATGCCCATGGAAGTCAGAAAAGTACATTGGACCCCAGGAACTGAACAGTTGTTGCTCACCATGGGGTGCTGGGAACTGAACCCAGGTCCTCTGCAAGAGCAGCCAGTGCTCTTAACTGCTGAGACATCTCTCCAGCCCCTAGGCAGTCTTTTTTTTTTTTTTTGATATGACATTAAAACTACAATAGGGGAGAGAGAAAAAAATGGATAAAAGTTTCCTTCATCAAGGACACTCATCACAAAAGTAGAAACAACTTGCAGAATGAGAGGAAGTATTTGCAAATCATATATTTGGTAATAGATTTATATCAAGAGCATATAAAGAACTCTTCTAGTCAGATATAGTGGCTTGTGATTGTAAGCCCAGCACTCTGGAGACAGAGGTAGGGGGATTGCTGCAAATTCAAGGCCAACCAAGGCTACGTGGTTGATCTATCTCAGTAAGCCAAAAGAAGGGGGGGGGCTCATAAGAACTCAGTAGTACAAAGATAAGTAGCTCAAATAAAAAATGAGCAAAAAATTTGCATGTGTGTTGATTATGCACAAATAGCACATAACAGATTCTTGTTTTTTGAGACAAGGTATTATGTAGCATAGGCTGCTGTAACTCATTATGTAGCTGTCTAGTCTTGAACTCCTGATCCTCTTGCCTCCACCTTCTAAGTGTTGGGTTTTACGAGTATACCAGCACATTTGGCTCGCTCTTTTTTTTCTGGAGACAAGGTCTCACCATTATGTTTCTTAAGCTGGCCTCAGATTCACACTTCTCCTACCTCAGTCTCTTGAAACACTCAGAATACAGATGTACAGCACATGCTCAGCTTACAAAGAGTCTCAACATCATTAATCATTATAGAAATGAGATTCTACAAAATTACATATTGTTTTATACCTATTGGGATGGCTGAAGTGAAAAACTATAGATAGCATGGGGAATGGGAAAGAATAGAGCGCCTTATACACTGCTTATGGGAATATAAAATGTCTGACGTTTTGAAAAACAGTTTGAAAGGGCTGGGAAGAGGGCTCTCTGAGTAAAGTTCATAGAATTACTTTATATCTAGCAGTTACCCTAGGTATGTAACCCATAGAGAAATGAAAATTTGTCCACACAGTGCTCACACAACATAATTCATAGTAGCCCAAAAGCTAAAGAACAATATTTATCAACTAATGAATGAATAAAAAATGGTATATCTATCCGTAGAAAGGAATTTAGCTGTGAGAAATGAAAACATGCTGAAGGAAAGACACTAGTTATGAACAACTACTTTTGTGTGATTTCATTTCTCTGAAATGTCCAGAGCAGACAAATCTGTAGACAGAAAGGATTGGTGAGCTGGCCATGGTGACGCACACCTTTGGTCCCAGCACTTAGGAGGCAGAGGTGGGCAGATCTCTCTAAGTTCAAGTCCAGCCTAGTCTATGTAGCGAGTATACTGCAAGTGCAGCTAGGGCTGCAGGGAGACCCTGACTCAAAAAGACAAAGAAAGAAGAAAGAGAGAGAGAAAAGGAGGGAGGGAAGTAGTTGTCTGGGTCTGTGAAGGCCAAGGGAAACTAGAGCATGGTCGTTAATGGCAGTACAGCTATTTACTGAAAAATGTGGGTTGAGATGTCTCCATTGGTAAAGTGCTTATACGAAGACCTAAGTTCTCCCAACACCCACGTTTAAAAGAAAACAAAAAAAAACAGAGCAGTACACATAGAGTAATGTCAGCACTAGAGAGTATAGACAGGATTCCTAGGGCTTGCTGACCAGCAAATGTAGCAGAATTGATGAGCTCCAGGTTCAGTGAGAGATGAATTGATGAGCTCTGGGTTCCTGTCTCAAAAATTAGGGTAAATAGTGATTGAGGAAGGCACCCAATGTCAGCCTCTGGCTTCTATATACATGTACACACAAAAATACTGAATTGTATACTTTATAATGGAAGAATCATGTGGGATTACCTTTCTGAAGGCTGTTTTTTTGTTTGTTTGTTTTGAGTTTTTTTTTTTTTTTTTTTTTTTTTGAGGCAGGGTCTCCCTGTGGCCCCAGCTGTCCTGGAACTTACTGTGTAGACCAGGCTGACCTTGAACTCACTGAGATCCGCCTGCCTCTGCCTCCCGAGTGCTGGGATTAAAGGTGTGCGCCACCATGCCTGGCTCCAGGCTGTTTGTTTTTTTTAACAGTAAAAGAAAAAAATGGCAGGGAATGATTTGGGAATTGTTCTCATTGAAATATTTCTGCCATTTAGAAACCTGACCAAGGAAAGCCCTACTTTCCTTGGGTCAGAAATCTAGACAACTACAGTAGGGTATTACTGTTTCAGAAGGGCACCATCTTTGAGAAGCAGTGACTTGAGACAAGACCTAATTGCAGTTTACCATTATTAGCATTTAAAATATTTTATAGATATTTTTATGTGTATGAATGTATTGCCTTCATGTATGTAAGTGCACCATGTTGTTTAATGCCTGTGGAGGTCAGAAGAGGGCATTAGATCACCTGGAACTGGAGTTACAGAAGGTTGTTAGCCATCATGGGGAGCTGGGAACTGAAGCCCCGTCCTCTGCAAGAAGAGTCATTGCTCTTAACCACTGAGCCATCTCTCCAGCTGCCCCTCCCCACTTTTCAAAGCATTTTATTATTTTTTAAAATACCAGCATTTTAATTTGGAGATTTGTCTTAAGTACAAGTTAACTTATACATTCTTTTGTAGATGAAGAAGATAAAGATAGTTTGCAAGAACTTGCTGCAGAACAAAAATGCTTTGTAGAGCACATCCTTTGTACAAAGCCATTGCCATGCAGGTAAGGACTTTCCCTCCCTTGTGTACCCTGACCAATTGTTCCAGTGATTCCAACAGACATACATCACATGTGATGACTCTGCGAATATCGTGTATAGCAGATATTCATCAGAAGCTTTCTTCTGTTTCAGGGCCACTCCACAGCTTCCTGGTTCCCAACTCCAGCTTGCCATCTTCTCTTGGCTAGTTTTTATTTTCTGATCTTAATGTTATTTTTTTAGAGACAGCTCCTTCAGTTCCACAATCTAACTTGGAGTTTTCCTGTTCTTTTTCTTTGTAGCACATTTTGCAGCTGACACATATGTCTCATATAGGCAGAGTCTGCTTTTTCTTATTGTACTCTACCGCATGCGTGTTTACTCAGTGTATAAACGCCTAATATTCAGTAAATATTTCACAAATAGAATAAAGGAGGAACCTAGAATGGCTCCCAGGTTTCTGGGAGTACATGTAGCACCCTTTAGAAAAGTCAGGATATAGGAGAAAGCAGATTCAAAAAGAGGATGGTAAGAGGGGCCTAATAGGTAATTGTGTGTATAGGTCTGCAGTTTGGAGTAGTCTGGAATAGCGTAGGAATGTCAGCATTGCAGCTGTGATTCTGATTAAGAGTTACCCAAGAAAAGGCCTGAAGTCAGTAGAAGAAACCCAAAAAGAGAAGTAAAACTTACTTGTGAGCAGTGAGTGGAGGCAGAGGAGCCCAGCTGAGGAAGGAACTTGAGGCAAGGGTTGTCAGAGTGAAGGAGTACCTGGAGGAGAAGGTGAGATGGATGCCAAGGAGGAACTGCTGCAAGAGGCGGCAGTGGCCAGCAGCATCATAAGCAATGCCAAGCAGTGGAGTCCAGATTTGACAGTATATGTGTGGAGTTAAGGAAGGACAGCAAACAGTACCAGGTTGGAAAGTAAGCAGGAAAATACATGAATTTCAAAAGCAGGTAAAATTAAAGGCTTGCTTAAGAATATATATATAGCCGAATGTGGTGGCACATCCTTTAATCCCAGAACTTGGGAGGCCAAAGGCATGTGGGTAAGATCAAGGCCAGTCTACTCTACATAGTGAGTTCCAGCCTAGCTGGGGCTACAGGAAGACCCTATCCAAAACAAAACAGAATGAACATATACAAAACAAAATCATGGCAATGTGCAAATGAGGCCAGTGGTTACTTTATGAAGAGGGAAAGTGGTGACCCAGGGGAATGTATAGGGTTCTAAGGCTGCTGCCACCTTTTTTTTTTTTTTTCCCTAGAAGGTGCTAGAGATCAACCCAGGGCTTTGTGCAAGCTAGACAAGCACTCTAGCACTGAACTATATCCCCATCTTGCTTTCTGTTAGCCTGATACCAGTTGTCTGGTACATTTGCACACCTTCTCTATGAGGCATTCAGTGACTTCTGATACATATATGCAACCATATAACCATAACAGACATCAAGATAGAAAACGTCAAGAGATGGCTCAGTGGTTAAGAGCACTTGGGGCTCTTGCAGAGGACCTAAGTTCAGTTTCCCATGTGAGGTGGCTCACAACTCCCTGTGACTCTTCCAGTTGCAGGGGATCCGACTCTTCTGGCTTCTGTAGGCACAAACACAAGTAAAAACAATCTTTTTAATTAAATTGCGTGTGGCGGGGGGTATGTGTATAATGTATAATAGATACGGGTTGGGAAAGATGGCTCAGTAGTGCAGAATGCCTGGTGCTTTTGCAGAGGACCTGGATTCAGCTGCCAGCACCTTCATCAGGCAGCTCACAACTGCTTATAACTTTAGTTCAGGGGGATCCAACACTATCTTCTGGCCTCTGCATGTACCAGGTATGCCTGTCATGGATATGCATATATGTAGGCACTCACACATACACATAAGTTTTTTTTAAACATACAAAACATTTCTAGGGACTGGGAACCAAAAAAATTACAACAAAAAAAGCCTTACCCAGCTCTTGCCCCCTCTCCCCAAATTCTCCAAGGTAAATTTTAAGTGTGCCTGTGTGCCTGTGTTATGTGTGTGTATATTTGGACATGTTAGTGCAATGCCTGTTGAAGCCAGAAGAGGACATCAGATCTAGAACTGGAGTTACAGGCACTTGTGAGCTACCTAACGTGGGTGCCAGGAATTGAACTCTAGTCCTCTCTGCAAGAACAGTGCATACTCTTAACTGCTGAGCCATCTCTCCAGCCCCAGTTGACTACTATCTTAAGAAAAAGAAAACATGGAATAGGGATTATGGTTTAGTGGGTAAGAACACTTGCTGTATGTACAAGCACGAGGACCCAAGTTCAAATCCCTAGAACCCACTTAAAAAGCTGGATGTGGTCACACTCTTGTAACCACAGTGCAGTTGTGGGGATGGAGACAGGAGGACACTGGGCTTGGCTGGCCACCATCTAGTTCCAGGGCCAGTGAGATACCCTGTCTCAAGGGATTAAAATGAAGTTGTGCGCACACACACACACGATGGGGGATGGGAGGTTTGCTGTTTTAAAATATAGAAAGAATAGGTTAAGCAGAGCCATCAGTGGGGCACAATGAAACACCCCATGGACCTGCAATGAGCATGTATGTGTGTATTGCCTGCATGTATGTGAGTATACCTGTATCATGCAGTGTCCACAGAGGTCAGAAGAGAGTGTCAGATTCCTTTGGAAAGGAGTGGTTGTTAGCTGCCATGTGGGTGCTGTGAATCAAACCCAGGTCCTCTCGAAGAGCAGCCAGTGCTCCTAACCACTGAACCATCTCTCCAGCCCAGCAATTGGCAATGTGTTGAATGGAAAAAACACGAGCTTGTCTATAAGCCAAGAGAAGATACATAATAGGGACATTTTAAAACTACACAGTTGATATAGCACAATCTTTGGATATGACAGGAGGTAGCATTGACATTTAGGGGTGAAGTATGATGTGGACACGGGTAGAATGAACATGGAGACCAGTAGTGGAGCATGTTGTAGTAACAACAGTTCCTATATATGAAGGCCATGGTTTCTTCCATTTTCTCCAGTGAAGGAAAATGGGAAGGAAATAATGCTGTGCACACTAAATGACGTCCTGTGACTTATGGGGTTCATTGGCTGTGTAATATAAAATAGATTCTAATGCTCCATTCATTTAGTTTGTAGGTACCGATCTAGGTTCAAGATAGCTGAGCCTCATGTGTTAGTGCGGAGAAAGACATACAAAGTGAACTTGAATGTAACTGCTGAGAACATAATGTGCCCTATGAATTCCTGAGTGATTTAGTAAATGGCCTATTTGCTAAGTGGGGCTTGATTTAAACCGATCAAGGTATATTGTTTATAAGTTGCCATGTTTGTGGTGGTTACTACAATGTTGGATAGGATCTCACAGGCCCCAAAGGCCATGAACCCTCAGTTATGTTGTTACTGTTGGTTAACTGTGATTGTGTATCTTTCCAGGCAGCCAGCTCCAATTCGAGGATTCTGGATTGTCCCAGACATATTGGGACCCACAATGATCTGCATCACCAGTACCTATGAATGCCTCGTAAGGCCTTTATTGTATGTCCCACTTTGTATTTTCTATACAACTGTTTAATTCTGCAAAGGTTTGAAGCTCCTCAGATGTGGTGTATGCTTTGGTGTCTGCCTTGGTTGGAAGGATGCTTGTTTTCTGTGCCGCCTTTTAAAGGTTTCATTTTAGACATGGTTGGTTTTTGTTGTTTTTCTACCATCTCATTTGAGAATCAGAACTTTTCTTTTTTTGTGGTAGAGTCTCACTTTATGTTCTGGGCTGGCCTAGAACTCTTCCCTCAACCTTCCCTGAGCTGGGATTACGAGCATGAGTCAACGCACCTAGTGCTTTTCTTGAAAGTACAGAAAGGAAACTAAAATGTTCAACTCCATTATTATTGTGAATAGATTAATAATTGGCATGTACTAGTCTGAGATGTAAGGTATTTTCCTGCATTCCCTTCCAGAATTATCAGAGCAGCCCCTAAGGAATACAGTTAGCTCCATGTAATAGAAGGAGGCAAGGCCCACAGAGCCACACACATGCTGAAGTCAGACAGCTGTGGTGCAGTGGAAGGGCTGACTGATCCCCTCTCTGCCAGCTTCAGAGTATCAAACTCTTGGAAAAGAGGTTATAAAGCCGAGCTCATATATTAAGTTGCAACCACTGTTTTCCTTTTCCACAGCCATGGAAGGTCAAGTTTATAAATGCAGGAATAGACATAAGAAAACTAACTAGGGTGTCAAACATGAGGCTAACCGACACCCCTCCTCCCTGCTTCCTGGAGCACATGCTTCTATGACTGACAAAAGTGTGAAATACTGGCATTCAGTTACCATCTTTAGAAGGTCTCACATGCTCTTTAAAGACTGACAGGTTGGGGCCAGAGTGATGGCTTAGTGGTTAAGAGCACTAGCTGTTCTTCCAGAGGACCTGGGTTCAATCCCCAGCGGCCATATGATGGCTAATTATCGCCCATAACCCCAGTTCAAGGGGAATCCAACACGCTCCTCTCACCTCTGCAGGCATTGCACAACATAGGTGCACTTGCATACATGCAGGCAATACACTCATAAAATAAAATTTTAAAAAATACTAAAAAAAAGTCTGACAAGGTATTCTACTTGGAAAGGAAAAAAGTATATATTTTATGTTGCTTACAGAAGAAGACACAGATTCTAGCACACTAAACACAGGAAATCATCATTGGAAAAATATTTAGCCAGAGAGGTGGCTCAGCAGGTAAAGGTGCTTGCTGCCAAGCATGACAATTTGAGTTCTATCCCTAGAACCCACCTGGTAGGAGATAACTGATTCCTGCAGTTTGTGCTCTGACCTCACACATGTGCCATGGCATGCTTCTGCACAAATGTGCACACAATATAAATAAAATGCTGGGAAAAAAATTGCCAATGCCTTAGCATTATTATTTTAATACATACTAGCTATTTTCAGTATTCTTAATAAAGCCTGGTCACAGTATTTTGAGAATTAAAAAAAAAAAAAAAATCA